>NC_086453.1:297795820-298146653 GCF_028390025.1 Pseudophryne corroboree | reverse complement strand
TCTCTGTTATATTGTAGTGTATCATTTGTACTGTTATCCCCTTTTACAAGTATATTAGATATAATACAGTTAATAGGCTTTGGAACCTAAACCAGTATCTGTGCATTTTCTATAGTGTTAAGTGTTCACTTGAGCGTCGGTGACGCTCAAGCAGCTTTGTAGTTAGTCAGGTTACACAAGGTTGCATTTACACCCTGTACTCACATTAAGGTATTCAGTGTATTTCATTGGTATAAGGTTTTAACATAAAGGTATAGTGTTGTGAGCGTCTGCATCGCTGGTGACCTCCTCGTGGTCTCGAGCGCACGCTACGCTACAGCGAATCATTCCCCTAGTCATAACCAATAACGTGTCCTGTGATCACTGGGCCGTGAGCGAACGTGACGCTTGAGCGTCTCGCCTACGGCTGAGCGATCGCTACGCCAATAGCGTACCATTACGGTACTTCTTAAGCAAACAGCGTACAGTGTTCTTAGCTTCATAAAGGGTTGTTTATACGACAAAAGTATTTTGCATTGTCAAAGGTTTCATACATCTGCCACCAAAAAGTGCTAGGCTCATCCTAGGGGTGTGGTTATGCCGTAATTGTGAAGTAGACATGCACCCTGTCCCAATTCAAGGAATTAAACGTTTCTAGTTATGGGGATTGGTTGCTATGGGTTACTGTACATTTCAACTTTCATAGTAAATCCACCATCCCAGGTACATAATGGAAATTCATAAATATGGCACTTCTGTAATCTAATATGGCACTTCTGTCATCAAGATGTCAGTGTGTACCCCAGTAAAATGTAGTTAGGGATGCATTGGTCCCTAACATTTCAGCTTTATTCTTTTATATGTCCCCAGCTTTCCTCTTCCTGCTTCTGAAAGCCACCTCTTCTCATTCACCGGTAACACAAAGCCATATCATACCATTAACCAATCTGCTCTTTTCCTTTATGTTAGAATCTGTTCATATATATATATATATATATATATAACTCCAAATCTCAGCTGGAATCACTTCTCCTAAATATAGTGTCACTAAAGAGATTTTACCACAGTATTTAAATCAGGAAAAATGTCATGGAGGGCTTGTATGTCGCACTAGTGATTTTCACCAAGTGTTCTGCTGAATGTTGCGGCTGACAGCGATTTGTGCCAGAGGATTTAGGGGTCTATTTACTAAGCCTTAGATGGAGATAAACTGGACAGAGGTAAAACAAGATCCACAGCTGAACTGCCACAGACTGTTATGGTGGGTACACTCTAGGCGACGTGCTCTATAAGCGACGTCGCCTAGTGTTTCCCTTCCCGGGCAGGGGCGGTCGGCGGCAGTGCATATACACTGAGCGATATGACAACCAGTGACGTGCGGTGGGGTGAGGCAGGTGAGGCAGAGCCTTTCCTGTCATACTTATGTTTGTACTAAGAAAATATTTTGAGAACAGTTCGTGTGCAATACTTATAGCAGCTGGTATTGTCTCAAATACTCCTAGAGGTTTCCTTCAACCCTCACCAACACAGTGCACAACATAAAAAATATAGAGACTGAGACTTAACTAGCGCTTCTTATTCTTGCTGATGCTTATTCACAGGCTTCCATCATTCGTATTAGAAGTATCATGTAAATAAATATAAAGTGCATATAGTGAAATACCGTTTTAATAGCATACATATATGACACACATTTATTTAAAAATATCAAAGGTCAGGTATTGTGCAAATCACTGCAAGCAGCAAGGAATGACAAACTAATTACCAGATCATTCAGAACTGTTTTTAGGCAGTTCTAAAAGTGCATGGGAGATGGTATAGGGATTTCCGGATAATCCCGCCATACATGGATCTTACTGGATACTGGTCTTTAAGTCCGTCCTCAGGCTTGTCAGAAGGTAACCGACGCGTTTCCACCCCGAGCTGGGGTCTTTGTCAAGGTTCAAAAAAGTCTGAATGCTGACCTCCTCATTAAATAGCAGCCAAAATGAGGAGGTCAGCATTCAGACTTTTTTGAACCTTGACCATCTCCCATGCACTTTTAGAACTGCCTAAAAACAGTTCTGAATGATCTGGTAATTAGTTTGTCATTCCTTGCTGCTTGCAGTGATTTGCACAATACCTGACCTTTGATATTTTTAAATAAATGTGTGTCATATATGTATGCTATTAAAACGGTATTTCACTATATGCACTTTATATTTATTTACATGATACTTCTAATACGAATGATGGAAGCCTGTGAATAAGCATCAGCAAGAATAAGAAGCGCTAGTTAAGTCTCAGTCTCTATATTTTTTATGTTGTATACTTATGTTTGTACCAGAGTTTTGATTGTATAAAGTATATGAAAAATACAAAGAATATGTTTGAAATATCTTCTTTGCATTATTCTAATCATTTTTATAGTCAAAACTCTGGAGTAAAAAGTCTATGGCAGGGGAGGCAGTGCCTCACCTGCTTGTCTTTTCCGCACATCTCTGATCAAAACTCACCAAATTTCCAGAAGTTTTTACTGCTGCACCTGTGTATAATGCCCACATGTACGCTTTGGCTCATATTTTGTGTGTAAATCTGGCTCTGGTGCTAGCTAGTGCTTCCTTAGCCTTTTAGCTCACCGCACGTCCCTGATGACAACCATATCGCTCAGTGATGTCACGCCGTTAACGACTTGCGGGGCCGCGCATCGCTAGGCAGTGGCATACACACTTGCCGAGAAAGTGAACAATGTCGCTAAGGAAGGGTGAAAATGAGCGACGTTGTTCATTTTCTCGGCAAGTGTGTATGCACTTTAAGTGTTGCGTTATACCTATACATGGGAATTCTGCTTTAACATTACAAACAAAACCGTCTCTTCTGAACAGAGCCTAAATGAAAAAGTACAATGATCTCAGCAGTTATTAGGGTTAGGGTCAGAGGTTTCCCCACCAAACATTTTATTTCAGAGTCTTGTCGGATTTGAAAAAATTGGATTGTAAGCTCTATGGGGCAGGGAATCATGCTGCAAAACCCCTATAAAGTACTATGTAGAATCACCAAATAAGAAGACAGTTCACAGGTAAAATTCATCTGCAGTATGTTTTCGAGATCTGTGCATAAAACTTCAAAGCATCATCATTTCCTCAATGAACCATCAATAAATCATTCATTCAGTATGTACATAAGGAAGCAATGGGGGTGGCTATTGGTTAGTATAATTTGCCTGTCTCCTCCAGATAGGATTTTCAGAGTATAATAAGAACGGACATCAGTTTGCTTGTACCCGCCAAACAGATGTTCTGCAGCGATGTTAGAATTTAGGAACTGGCGTGTGCTGACTGGCTGCCATTCAGATCAGGCTAACCGTCTTCTCTCTTCCTCTCTAGAGGAAAAACATGATAATCATCACCTTTATGGGTGTTCGGAAATCACTGTTACCTCATGGGACCAACAAAGTACCAAGAGATTTTCAGTGTACCCGTGAAAAATAAAACAGTACTGGGAATCAGTAGGATATCTGGCTGGCATATGTAAACCAGGCTTAGGCAACAAGTGGTTGAACTACAAGTCCCAGTATGCAAGCCTAGGACCAGCGTCTAAAATGAGGGAACATTACTTAAAATCCATTATTCCAAATAAAATATGAGCACTTAGGCCCAGATTTATCAAGCTTTGGAGAGTGATAAATTGCACGATGATAAAGTACCAGCCAATCAGCTCCTAACTGCCATATTACAGGCTGTGTTTGAAAAATGACAGTTAGGAGCCGATTGGTTGGTACTTTATCAACGTGCACTTTAATCCTCTCCGAGGTTTGATAAATCTAGGCCTCAATTCTTTTAAGTGTACCTTTGTGGTATGTTTTTGTTTGTTTTTTTGAGGGGGTTTGCAGTTTATGTACTTTTAAATACTTGGCTAGTTGTCTAGTTTCTGCTGCTTCTCACAGTTTAATTATTCATCCCATAATTTCATTCTCAAGGTGGGTACACACTAGGCAAAGTACTCTATGAGCGACGTCGCCTAGTTTGTTCCCTTCCCTGCTGTGGTGGTTGGCGGCAGCGCGTACACACTGAGTGATATGACAACCATATTGCTCAGTGACGTAACGCCGAAGCCAAGCCGTGCATGCAGTTTTTGGACGGCAGTCCAAATTGAGCTGCATGCACGGTAAACAGCGAGGGTCGTTAACGACCCACCGGGCCGCACATCGCTCGGCGCTGGCCACTATAGTAAATGACGTCGCTCGGGAAGGGCAAAATGAGCAACGTAATTTACTATTATCGCCTAGTGTGTATGCACCTTCAGAATGACCGCTCTTGCTATTGATTTGACCTGTTATGACCCAGGCGAGTGATCATGGAACATTCTGGCTGTGTAGGATGAATACACTATATCCCACCTGGTTATATTACTTGTAACACTAACACCACTGATATATGGAATATAAAATATAAGTAGGCATGTGGGTCAGATATCCATACAAAACATAGTGCAGCCATGTGATGTAAGCATTGCTAAAAGGAACTGATTCTGTTCTGGTTGGTATTGCAGGGAAGTAGCTGTGTAATACTGTACCACAAATATTCTAATGCTGCAGGAGTCCAAACACACAGCATCAGATCACCACTGTAACCATTGTGCAGCCTACGGCCAGTCTGCTTAAGCCATAGCTTAAGCTGGGTACACACTGGCCGATATATCGGACGTTCTATTAAACAGCCAAAATATATCATGCCCATCGGCCAGTGTGTACAAACTATATGTCTATGAACGCCGTCATTCACAGACATATCACGTCGGCCCTACAGCACACATGATGACCAATATATCTACAGATACACAGTATTGGTTCATCATTGTGTGAGTGCGGCCGGTCAGCTGACTGCCGGTACCCATCCTGCAGCAGCCGGCGGTAATTGACGGCTCAACTAGGCGGTCGCATGTAAATGCCCGCCCAGTTTGTGACGTTAGTCACAATGGATCGGGCAGTGTGTATGCACAACACACTGCCCGATCCGGCTATAGATATATCTGAAGATCCATTGTGTCAGGAATCGACTTACCAGGCTGACTTCCGTCCGCCGCTGCGGACTCCGTCCTGGCTCCCTGCGGTCACCTGTCACCTATGCCCCTGCCATGGGGTATCATCTGGATCCTGGGGGCACTGCTGGTGTAGCGGGCGTGTAGTGCGCCGCGTCCCCGCTGGGCCGCGGCGTGGGCGCCGCCATGACAGTCTGCAATAGTCTGTATGCTGCGGCCAATCCGGTGCGTGGCCGCACCCACCTTTCCTGCACTCATCCAATCCCTGCGTACCATGGGGTATATAGGAGGCTACAGTTACAGCTCACAGGCATCCTGGACTTTGTGTCTATCTGCGACCTACACGAAAGGATCGGTTCCTGTCTCTCCTGAGTTCCTGGTTCTCTGTTAAGAACGTTATACTCCTGGTCACTCTGCTATCTTCCGTGGAACTTCAAGGCTCAGCAATACCTGCAACCTGCATAAGGCTTCACACTAATCACCACCTTGTGTGCTTCAGCCTGCAGTTGAAGACTAACTCCAGGTGCGTTCATTCCTCCACCTGTGACACAGCTTGCTGCTGCCAGTGCCCATCACCTGCACTGTGAGTAAGTCTCCTGCTTATGCTCAGGTTTGCCATTCCATCTACTGCCTTAGTTTCCTATTTTTAACCCTGCACTGGTTTCCAAGCCAGAACCATTCCATATGACATTTGTTCTTCTGATTTATATTCCTGGATATTATTTCTCAATTTCACTTATCATTCATTTGCCATAGACTTTCAGTTCCATTACTGAGTGATTGACTTTTTTCCACCTGTTATTATTATTTCTGCTGCAATAACTGTTATATCATTTGCCTAATAAAAATACCATTGCGCTCATGCGCAGGAACGTTATTCAACCTCCTCGTTTCCTTCCTTCCACCTCCACTGACCCACTAGCGCCCCCTCCGGGGACACAGACCAAACACAATCTGACAGTAAGTCCAGGATCGATGGACCCGGATGGTGGTCGGAGTGTGGGGTCAGAGGCCTTGCAAGATCTGGTCTCCCGTCTGGATGGTCAAGAGGTTGCGCAGCAGCAGATGCTTCACTTCCTGCAAGGGATGTCCTCCCGTTTGGATACACTGCAGCAATCCCTGCCGAGTGTACTCTCATCTCCTGTTCCAGTTACTCCAGCACCTGCCAGTGCTATAAATTCTTCTACGTCAGCTGCTTCAGCTCCAGTGTCACGTCTGCACCTGCCCGTGCCGAGCAAATATGATGGCAGTCCTAAACTATGCCGTGGCTTTCTCAATCAGTGTGAAATACAATTTGAGTTATTGCCACATAACTTTCCTACACCAAGGTCCAAGGTTGCCTACATTATTTCCTTGCTCTCTGGTTCCGCTCTGAGTTGGGTGTCTCCTTTGTGGGAACGTGCCGATCCTCTGATCAACAACTACTCAGACTTCGTGTCAACCTTTAGACGAATCTTTGACGAACCTGGTCGTGCTACATCAGCTTCAGCAGACCTGATCCAGCTACGTCAAGGTAACCGAAGCATGGGACAATATGTCATCCAGTTCCAGACGTTGGCTGCAGAGGTCCAGTGGAACAACCAAGCTCTGGTAGCAGCCTTCTGGCACGGACTTTCGGAGCGGATCAAGGATGAACTGACAACCCGTGACATTCCTGTTCAACTGCCTGATTTGATCTCCCTATGTATTAAGCTGGACTCTCGCATCCGCGAACGCAATAATGAACGCGCTCGAAGTGAGTCTCGCAGACCAAGGTTCATACCTCCTGTACAGTTCCAGTCTCCCTCTTCTGACGAGCCTATGCAGATTAATAGGTCCCGCCTATCTCCTGAAGAGCGGGCAAGAAGAATACGGGAGAGGCTCTGCCTGTACTGTGCTGCTGCGGGCCATCAAATTAATTCCTGCACGATGCGTTCGGGAAACGCCAGATCCTGACTTGTAAGGGAGGAGTCAAGTTAGGATCTCTCAGTCAAGCTCCTTCTCAACAAGATCTCATTCTTCCAGTGACGCTAGAAACTTCCGTTGGGCTCCAGTCTGCGTCAGCATTAGTGGACTGCGGTGCTGCAGGAAATTTTATTACCCAAGCTGCTGTAGATAAATTTCGTCTGTCTACCTGTGAACTTTCCTGTCCTGTATACATTACTGCTGTGGATGGTAGTAGAATCTCTAAGGGGAATATTTCACATCAAACTACCCCAGTGGTTCTGGGAGTTGGATTTCTTCACTCAGAACTGATCAAGTTCCTGGTCATTCCTCAGGCTACCCAGGAGATTGTCTTGGGCATGCCTTGGCTCCAGCTACATAACCCACAGTTCAACTGGACAACGTTGCAGCTTACCTCATGGGGTTCACAGTGTCACCAAACCTGCCTAGCCCAAGTGTGTCCCTTTAAATCAACCGAAGTAAAGTCACAGCCAGATCTTCCAGCAGTTTATCAAGACTTCGCAGACGTCTTCTGTGAAAAGGCTGCTGATATTCTGCCGCCCCATAGGGAATGGGATTGTCCCATCGATCTTCTTCCTGACAAGAAGCCACCTAGGGGGCGCACCTACCCTTTGTCTGTTCCTGAAACAGAGGCGATGAGTAAATACATTAGAGAGAATCTCCAGAAAGGATTCATCCGTCCGTCATCATCACCCGCTGGTGCAGGTTTCTTCTTTGTCAAAAAGAAGGATGGAGGACTGCGTCCATGCATTGATTATCGGGGTCTCAATGACATTACCATCAAGAATAGTTATCCTTTGCCACTCATTACCGAACTTTTTGATAGAGTTAAGGGGGCCCGCATCTTCACCAAGTTAGATCTCCGCGGTGCCTATAATCTCATCAGAATCCGGAGTGGTGACGAGTGGAAAACAGCTTTCAACACTCGAGATGGCCATTATGAATATCTGGTAATGCCATTTGGGTTGAGTAATGCTCCAGCGGTATTCCAACACTTTGTGAATGAAATTTTTCGAGATGTGCTGTATAAATACCTCGTTGTCTACTTAGATGATATTCTTATCTTTTCTCAAGACCTTCCATCTCATCGCCTACAAGTCTGTGAAGTTCTCCGACGTCTTCGTGAGAACCGTCTCTATGGGAAACTATCTAAATGCACCTTTGAAGTTCCCTCTATACCCTTCCTGGGTTATATAATCTCCGGATCGGATCTTCAGATGGACCCGACGAAAGTGGAAGCCATTGCCAACTGGTCCATTCCAACTTCCCTCAAAGCTATCCAGCGGTTCCTGGGTTTCGCCAACTACTATAGAAAATTTATTCGAGGATTCTCCACTCTCATCGCTCCAATTACCAACCTGACTCGGAAAGGGGCAGATCATTCCAACTGGTCAGAAGAAGCCTTGGCAGCCTTCCGGAAAATCAAGCTAGCCTTTATGTCTGCTCCAGTGCTGTCACAGCCAGATGTCGACAGACCGTTCGAGTTGGAGGTAGACGCCTCTACAGTTGGGGTTGGTGCTGTTCTCTCTCAGAAGGGATCTGATGGGAAAGTCCACCCGTGTGGATTCTATTCTCGCAAGTTTCTTCCTGCAGAAGCTAATTACTCCGTGGGAGATCAAGAGTTACTGGCAATCAAGCTGGCTCTCGAGGAATGGAGATATCTCCTAGAAGGGGCCAAACATCCGTTTAACATCTTTACGGATCATAAGAACTTGCTTTACTTAAAAGCAGCTCAGTGCCTTAACCCTCGCCAGTCCAGGTGGGCTATGTTTTTCTCACGTTTTAATTTCAAGCTTCATTTCCGCCCAGGTTCACAGAATGTGAAAGCCGATGCATTATCCCGATCCATGGAATCTGAAGAAGGAACATCTGACACTGTGCCACATTCCATCCTGAGTCCCGTGGTTTTCGCTGCCTCTCAAGTCTCCCCGGCTCCTCCTCCTGGTAAGACTTTTGTTTCCTCAGAGCTCCGTCCCAAGTTGATATCTTGGGCCCATCAGTCCAAGTTCACTGGTCATCCTGGTGTCCTGAAGACATTCAAGTTTCTTTCCGCATCATATTGGTGGCCAAAGATGAAAATGGACATCCAGGATTTCGTGGCATCCTGTCCTAAATGTGTGCAGCACAAGACTCCTCGTCAGTCGCCAGCAGGTCAGTTACAACCCTTGTCTGTCCCTAGTCGTCCTTGGTCTCATCTGTCCATGGATTTCATCACTGACCTTCCATCTTCCCAGGGACATAATACCATTTGGGTTGTAGTGGACAGATTCACCAAGATGGCTCATTTCGTTCCTCTCCAGGGTCTCCCTTCTGCCCCAAAACTTGCCCAAATCTTCATACAGGAGATTTTCCGCTTACATGGTTTACCCTCTGAAATAATATCTGATCGGGGGGTACAGTTTGTAGCGAGGTTTTGGAGGGCCCTCTGTTCTGCCATGCAGGTAAAATTAAAGTTCTCGTCATCATACCATCCTCAGACGAATGGGCAGACAGAGAGAGTCAATCAAGAACTTGAGACTTTCCTAAGGTTATATGTGTCATCTTCCCAGGATGATTGGTTTAATCTGCTCCCGTGGGCCGAGTTTGCCCATAACTTCCGATATCATACTGCCACTGACACGACACCATTCTTTGCAGTTTATGGGCAACATCCCCGTGTACCTGAATTCCAAGAGCTCCCTCACATGGATGTTCCGGCTGCCACTTCTGCCCTAACTCAGTTTTCAGTCATTTGGAAAAAGATTCACGTTTCCCTCAAAAAAGCCTCCAGTCGATATAAGATCTTTGCCGACCGCAAGAGACGTGCGGTTCCCCATTTGAAACCTGGGGATCGAGTTTGGTTATCCACCCGCAACCTTCGTCTCAGGGTTCCTTCCATGAAGTTTGCACCACGCTTCATTGGTCCTTACCCTATTGAGAGTGTCATCAACCCAGTGGCTTACAAGTTGAAATTGCCATCTTCACTACGTATACCTAACGCCTTTCACATTTCTCTCCTCAGACCTCTAGTTCTAAACCGCTTTCAGAATACTCTTCCAGCAGGTCCCAAGATCCGAACTCAGCGGGGCGTGGAATTTGAGATCAACAAGATTCTGGACTCCCGTTGCCGGTATGGACGTCTCCAGTACCTGGTCGATTGGTGCGGTTATGGCCCAGAGGAGAGAAGCTGGGTGAACTCTTCTGATGTCCATGCTCCTAGGTTGGTCCGTGTTTTCCACAGCACTCATCCCTCCAAACCACATGGGTGTTCGGTGTCCACCCCTAAAGGAGGGGGTACTGTCAGGAATCGACTTACCAGGCTGACTTCCGTCCGCCGCTGCGGACTCCGTCCTGGCTCCCTGCGGTCACCTGTCACCTATGCCCCTGCCATGGGGTATCATCTGGATCCTGGGGGCACTGCTGGTGTAGCGGGCGTGTAGTGCGCCGCGTCCCCGCTGGGCCGCGGCGTGGGCGCCGCCATGACAGTCTGCAATAGTCTGTATGCTGCGGCCAATCCGGTGCGTGGCCGCACCCACCTTTCCTGCACTCATCCAATCCCTGCGTACCATGGGGTATATAGGAGGCTACAGTTACAGCTCACAGGCATCCTGGACTTTGTGTCTATCTGCGACCTACACGAAAGGATCGGTTCCTGTCTCTCCTGAGTTCCTGGTTCTCTGTTAAGAACGTTATACTCCTGGTCACTCTGCTATCTTCCGTGGAACTTCAAGGCTCAGCAATACCTGCAACCTGCATAAGGCTTCACACTAATCACCACCTTGTGTGCTTCAGCCTGCAGTTGAAGACTAACTCCAGGTGCGTTCATTCCTCCACCTGTGACACAGCTTGCTGCTGCCAGTGCCCATCACCTGCACTGTGAGTAAGTCTCCTGCTTATGCTCAGGTTTGCCATTCCATCTACTGCCTTAGTTTCCTATTTTTAACCCTGCACTGGTTTCCAAGCCAGAACCATTCCATATGACATTTGTTCTTCTGATTTATATTCCTGGATATTATTTCTCAATTTCACTTATCATTCATTTGCCATAGACTTTCAGTTCCATTACTGAGTGATTGACTTTTTTCCACCTGTTATTATTATTTCTGCTGCAATAACTGTTATATCATTTGCCTAATAAAAATACCATTGCGCTCATGCGCAGGAACGTTATTCAACCTCCTCGTTTCCTTCCTTCCACCTCCACTGACCCACTAGCGCCCCCTCCGGGGACACAGACCAAACACAATCTGACACATTGATCTGTAGATATATCTACCAGTGTGTACCCAGCATTACTCAGACTGGCCATCGGAACCCCTCTGCCGACAACGCAGACTGACCCTGGGCTTGCCATGCCTACAAAATGGGAGCTCCGGGGGCTCCTCCCCCAATAGCTGCAGCATGTCAACCATGGTAAATTCACGTTATGGTTTGCACAATTTTCTTGTGGAAATCCATGCTTTCAGCTTCAGTTTCTCAACGGACTCTGGGACTTAAGCTTTCAAGATATATGAATACTTAGATGATCCATTCTTGCTCCCACCGGACAATGGGGCAGATATATTATGCCTGGAGAATGGATAAAGAAGCGATAAACCAGTGTGTAAGGTGATAACGCACCAGCCAGTCAGATCCCGTCATTTTTCAAATCCGCAATGATTGTCTGGTGTGTTATCACCTTGCGCTTATCACTGCTTTATCACTTCTTTAACCCTTCTCCAGGTTAATACATCTGCCCCAATATTTTCTGTGCAAGTGGCTGTTACACAGCCCCAAAACAGAATCACTCCATGTCAAAGGTGCCGTGTTCTTCAGAGGTCCATCGGCATACCTCCCAACATGTCCCATCTGTGTCCGGTCTGGAGCTTTGTATAGCAGACATGCCGCAGAAGGGAGGGTGGGATGGAGTCCTCACATCTGAGCTGTTCCACTTAAAATCGGCTCCATTTGGGGCTACAGGAAAGGTCACCTTATGATAACTATAATGCAGATCATTTTTGTTTTAGTAATTCTGGGAGGGAATGTATCAAACATTCTAAACAGTGGAGAAGTTGACAAGTGCAGAAGTTGCCCACAGCGTCCTTCAGCTTCTAGCTTGCATTTACCAAGTACACTCTATAGCAGTGATGGCTAATCTTGACACTCCAGCTGTTGTTGAACTACACATCCCAGCATGCCCTGCATCCGTTTTAGCATGGCCAAATAGCAAAACTGTAGCAGGGCATGCTGGGATGTGTAGTTCAACAACAGCTGGAGTGTCAAGGTTAGCCATCACTGCTCTAGAGAATAACATGTAGAAGCAATACTAGTCACCTGTGGACAGCATCACCCAAACCGTTCAGTGATCGGTAGCTTCTACTCTACATATCTGCCCATTTATAAGCCACTCTAGCTGAGATGTTCTGGGTCTTCCAGATTCCCTTTACTTCAATTTGTAAATTGTATTTCTGACAATGGGAATTCCAAGTATGTATATATCTCTTTATAGCCCTTTCCTGCTTGGTAACTGCCAATTATCTGTATACTTAATTCCTTCAACAGCTGCTTAGAGGAGCCCATAGTTGTTGGCCCTTGCCACAGCATTCTGAGAGATTAGAAGGGTAGAGTATTCATTCAACTCAGGAATTGCCTTAGTTTAAGTCCTCCTGAGTCAATCAAGTCAATGACATTTTCTTTAGTCTTTTAATTTCAGCAAAGAAATAGTAATTGTGCATTTATGTGTGCAGAAGTGTAAGGTTGCACCCTGCAAATGTTGTGATACCCCTTTCATACCAATATCCCAGGTCTAGTCTGGGTCACTGAACACGGGTTTCAAGCCTTGGCACAGCGGCTTGAAACCCGTTCACACCACAGGACCCGGGATATTCCCTGGACTTCTCCTCTGCCCGCACTTGGAGATTACATCATCTCCAAGCGCTGGTGAGCCGGCTCTCCATAGGGTTTGAACGGGACCCAGGTCAGATAATCCGGGTTACTTATTCACACTGCCCTGTAAGTCAGATCCTTCCCGAAACCAACACTGCAAGGTACCCGGGATGGATTTTCAGGTCACTGGACCTGGAGTTTTTTTGGAAACCCTTTCACACCGAGCCATAACCTAGGTTAATCCAGTAATAGCCCAAGTCGAAGCGGCGGTGTGAAAGAGGTATTAGAGATTCAGTGCAATATATGACTTCACCAGGGGCTAGCAAACGTTTGAACAGAACTGTACCTGCCGCAAAAAGTGCCGGCGCCTGGTTTTCTGGCTGTGAGTCTTCACTCCCTGATGTTGTGAGGACAGAGTTTCTTCATTGCATTACTGTATCACTGACTAATATGCAAAACACTGTAGCTACTTTACATATGTGTCTTCATGCATCTAGCCTCAATACACCACGCAGTGTGATATGCCTGGCGTGAGCAAGTCACTGACTAATATGCACTGACTAATATGCAAAACACTGTAGCTACCTTACATATGTGTCCTCATGTATCTAGCCTCAATACGCCACGCAGTGTGATATGCCTGACGTGAGCAAGTCGCCAAGTCCCGTGTAACTCTGCTAGCGTTGGGCATCTTTTTATGTCGAGAATGTGTCTTAGTCACAATGCAATGCTACTTGGACGCACAGGGAGACTGTGCTGATAAATTGCGATGCGACACATATTCATCAAAAAGACGCCCAATGCTAGCAGTCTCACGAGACATGGCACGCCGAGAGGGGCTGTTTGGTGCAACTGCAGCAATAATGTATGAGTACACATCTGTGTATTAATCTCAATTCACAGAGATACCTTCATTTATTAAAAAAAAAAAAAAATCTAGAACTTGCTTTTGCACCTTCAGGCAGGTTCCAGGAGGAAATAACTTGCAGCGATGATGAAACCTCGGACACTGAGTCACCACATTCCGAGGATAATTTATGTCTGTTTTTTAGGAGATATTGACACGATATTGCAACAACCTTCAGACTAACAATAGTTTGCTAACAGTGAATACGTTTGTTTTAATTTATCTTGTAGCTGTTCAAACAACCTACAGTGGGATATACCATCCTGTATACCCAAGCAATAGCTAAAGTTCTCATGATTCATATAACTGAGCAATGTCAAACATAGAGACTCAAATGAAGGGCGTGATTTAGAGCCATGTGCAGTGCAGACATTCACGTAGTAGAGGGATTATTTTGGAACTAATGAACTAGTGATTAGTACTAGGTCTAATGTGATTAGTAATAGGTCTAGTGTGATTAGGACTAGGTCTAGTGTGATTAGGACTAGGTCTAGTGTGATTAGGACTAGGTCTAGTGTGATTAGTACTTGGTCTACTGGGATTAGAACTAGGTCTAGTGGGATTAGGACTAGGTCTAGTGGGATTAGAACTAGGTCTAGTGGGATTAGCACTAGGTCTAGTGGGGTTAGAATTTGGTCTACTGGGATTAGCACTAGGTCTAGTGGGATTAGGACTAGGTCTAGTGGGATTAGCACTAGGTCTAGTGGGATTAGTACTTGGTCTACTGGGATTAGCACTAGGTCTAGTGGGATTAGGACTAGGTCTAGTGTGATTAGATCTAGGTCTAATAGGATTAGCACTAGGTCTAGTAGGATTAGCACTAGGTCTAGTGTGATTAGGACAATGTCTAGTGGGATTAGTACTAGGTCTAGTGGGATTAGTACTAGTTCTAGTGGGATTAGGACTAACTCTAGTGGGATTAAGACTAGGTCTAAAATGATTAGGACTAGGTCTAGTGGGATTAGCACTAGGTCTAGTGGGATTAGTACTTGGTCTACTGGGATTAGCACTAGGTCTAGTGGGATTAGGACTAGGTCTAGTGTGATTAGATCTAGGTCTAATAGGATTAGCACTAGGTCTAGTAGGATTAGCACTAGGTCTAGTGTGATTAGGACAATGTCTAGTGGGATTAGTACTAGGTCTAGTGGGATTTGTACTAGGTCTAGTGGGATTAGGACTAACTCTAGTGGGATTAAGACTAGGTCTAAAATGATTAGGACTAGGTCTAGTGTGATTAGCACTAGGTCTAGTGGGATTAGTACTTGGTCTACTGGGATTAGCACTAGGTCTAGTGGGATTAGGACTAGGTCTAGTGTGATTAGATCTAGGTCTAGTAGGATTAGCACTAGGTCTAGTAGGATTAGCACTAGGTCTAGTGTGATTAGGACAATGTCTAGTGGGATTAGTACTAGGTCTAGTGGGATTAGTACTTGGTCTAGTGGGATTAGGACTAACTCTAGTGGGATTAAGACTAGGTCTAAAATGATTAGCACTAGGTCTAGTGTGATTAGGACTAGGTCTAGTGGGATTTAGGTCTAGGTCTAATGCGATTGGCACTAGGTCTAGTGCGATTGGTACTAAGTCTAGTACAATTGGTACTAGGTCTAGTGTGATTAGTAAGCACATAGGTAGAGAATTGGCTGGAACATAAAAGACATCCTTCCTTACACTCCTGTATAACTGTCCATGAAACTCCTGAATTCCAGGGAAAGCAGATCAGCCTCTGGTAACCCGCTCACTTCATGGCCAATTGCATTGTTGTGGCCTAGCCCCCATGCATCCCCATAGAGTGGAGGCTTTTGTTAATATGTATGATACAACATTAAAGGTACTTATAAATGCAACACATTGGCGTGCCACAGTGCTAAATTTTGATTCACTGTGACATCCTCTCTCTGAAATGCTAAGAGCTGGGAGCCTTAGTCTGACAGCCATACTTGTTTCCCTCCAGAAACATTTTGGAAATAATGATTTGCACGAGGATCACTAAAATAATAAATTAATGTACATGCTTAAAATGCACTGATACTGCAATTTAAAGAATATAAAAAAACCTATGTGGGATTGCTGATGTGGATTTCCTTACCACATGAGATAAACTAATGAGAAATTAACTAATAGATTGTACAAATGTCTGCCTTTCTTATAAGAAACGTATCTCTATCTATAATTAATAGAAGACTTCATAGGGGGTGATCAGAATTAACAGCATTTAACAGATTTCCATTTTTGGGGTCAAGACAAATGTTTTCTGGGGTCTTTGTTTTGTCCTCCTCCAGATGACTGAAATTAGAATTGATAAAAAGTTGAATCCATTGAACCTGTGCCTTTATTTCAGCCCTACTAACTATATGAAATAGGTAACAGAGGTCCAATCTAATCCTCATTTAAGTCAGTGGAAGAGACGTGGCTCTCTGGACACTTGTCACTTCTGTCGTCAGCCCCCAAGTCACTAACATTTCAATATGAATTTTAACGGCGATAATAGCCTAAGTAGTATTCAGGATGGATTACTCATTCCCAACAAACCTACATAACTGGTTTGTTGAAGGGGGTTTGGAAAAGCCCTCCTCCCCCAATTCTCCCACACCTCAGTTGTGAGGTATTAATCTCTCATACTACCTTTCGTTTGTGTTTTGATCGCCATTAACCTTTCCATTATACAAAACTTGCAGTGAACCGTGACACAAGTTATGCAGACCAGTAGATCAAGGGGACATGTAGAAGCAGGTGTGGTCAGGTCAGTAACGCCACATGGGGGTAGAGGGAAGATTCTGTGCATAAACATTCTTTATTAGATGTCTCTCACAGGCCACATCAATCTATCTGAAAGAATTTCTCCAGAACAAGACAGTCCCCGGCTGATGCTATACTAGTTGCATCTTGACTGCTGCATTCCTGAAATCACCTATTTTGGAAAGTGTTTTCTTTTCATAATTGCTCCTCACATCTTTATGTCTGAATATCTTTGTTTCATAAGTAATGATTGACCTGTGTCCCAAAAAAACACACATTTTCTGTGGGCCAACTGTCAACACCTCTTACATAAATCTATACCAGTGTCACAGGCAACAAGAGACCTGTCTCCACCTTGTGTAACTTTCATTTAGCTCGCTGCAAATTTTACTAAACATGTTGATTTATTTTTCTTACAACCGCCTTACTTACTTTGACTCTGAACAAAGCACAGACCGTCCCTCTTCCCTTCATTAGTTTGAACTACATTAACAAGGCCGTTAAATGCCATAAATAACGACCACAGATGCCCAAAAGCTTGGAGAGTGACAAAGTGGAGAAAGATAAAGTACCAGCCAATGAGCTCCTGTCGTTTTTCAAACATAGGGGCAGATGTATTAACCTGGAGAAGGCATAAATAAGGAAGTGATAAACCAGTGATATGTGCAAGGTGATAAAGGCACCAGCCAATCAGCCCCAATATGCAAATTAACAGTTAGGATCTGATTGGCTGGTGCCTTTATCACCTTACACATATCACTGGTTTATCACTTCCTTATGCCTTCTCCAGGTTAATACATATGCCCCATATTCTGTAACAAGGCAGTTAAGAGCTGATTGGCTTGAACTTTATCGCTCTTCAAACTTTTGATACATATGCCCCACCCCACCCTGATATACTTATCAAATTAATCAGCGCAAGATGCAAGTCGCGTGAAAAAAGATGCTCAGCGCGAGTCATGGTGCGCCGAGCCAAGAAAGGATGTTTGATGCGTCTTCAGCAATAGTGTATGAGGACACATCTGTAAATTCAAATACTCTCATTCCTGTTACGGGTCTTTCTTTTTAAACTGCAAGACAGACTGCAAAATTTGCCCCCACTTGATTTTTTTATTTGCGTTGAAAACAAATGTCAAAGCAAAAATAAATCAATTTAAATTCAGATTAATACAATGTTGTAGATTAACCACAGGCTACTGATCGCATGTAGATCTGCACACACAATAACTGAGGCAATCAGATGATCTATTCTCCATCTGACAGAAACTGACGTTTTGTTTCAATTAGGTTCCAGCTGCAGGCCTGCCGCTGGGGAGGAAATAGGGATTACGCACTCAGTACGCGCGTGTAAAGGGATACTTTCATTGTTACAGAAAGATGACATTTGCTCTTACATCTGTGTGCCTTCTCCTGGTTTTCTTCTTCGTAATCTTCAGCCCCGCAGCCCTCTTCTCTCTACAGGACGCAAGGGGAATAAAGAGAGGAATGATTCATTACATGAGGATATCAAAGATGAGATATAAGAAACATTGTTACCAGCGAATGTATCAACAGTTTTGCCCTGTCAGACCACCTAAAGAGTTTGCGGTGGGCAACATGAGATATACACCCCCCACGTTATAATATTAGCAACACTCCCATGTCTAATGAAAAACTAGTAATCAAGATACTCCTAAGCAAACCAAACAGTTCCATGTGTACATAATAGATCATACGTGTGGGACCGTCATTCCATCCCATACACTGAAACAAGTCATACGTGTGGGACCGTCATTTCATTCTATACATAGAAACAGGTTATGCTGTACAGTATGTGTGGGACCGTCATTCCATCCCATACACAGAAACAGGACAGACATGTGGGACTGTCATTACATCCCATACACAGAAATAGTACAGACATGTGGGGCCGTCATTACATTCCATACACAGAAATAGGACAGACATGTGGGACCCGGACCGTCATTACATCCCACACACAGAAACAGGACAGACATGTGGGGCCGTCATTACATCCCACACACAGAAACAGGACAGACATGTGGGGCAGTCATTACATCCCACACACAGAAACAGGACAGACATGTGGGGCCGTCATAACATCCCATACACAGAAACAGGACAGACATGTGGGGCCGTCATTACATCCCATACACAGAAATAGGACAGACATGTGGGGCCGTCATTCCATCCCATACACAAAAATAGGACAGACATGTGGGGCCGTCATTACATCCCATACACAGAAACAGGACAGACGTGCAGGCTATCATTCCATCCCACACTTCTGTTCTCTTTCTGTGTATGGGATGGAATGATGGCTCTGCATCTCTGCCCTGTTATTATGTATGGATAGAAGGGATGGCTCTGCATCTCTGCCCTGTTATTATGTATGGATAGAATGATGGCTCTGCATCTCTGCCCTGTTATTATGTATGGATAGAAGGGATAGCTCTGCATCTCTGCCCTGTTATTATGTATGGATAGAATGATGGCTCTGCATCTCTGCCCTGTTATTATGTATGGATAGAAGGGATGGCTCTGCATCTCTGCCCTGTTATTATGTATGGATAGAATGATGGCTCTGCATCTCTGCCCTGTTATTATGTATGGATAGAATGATGGCTCTGCATCTCTGCCCTGTTATTATGTATGGATAGAATGATGACTCTGCATCTCTGCCCTGTTATTATGTATGGATAGAAGGGATGGTTCTGCATCTCTGCCCTGTTATTATGTATGGATAGAATGATGGCTCTGCATCTCTGCCCTGTTATTATGTATGGATAGAAGGGATGGCTCTGCATCTCTGCCCTGTTATTATGTATGGATAGAATGATGGCTCTGCATCTCTGCCCTGTTATTATGTATGGATAGAATGATGACTCTGCATCTCTGCCCTGTTACTATGTATGGATGGAATGATGGCTCTGCATCTCTGTCCTGTTACTATGTATGGATGGAATGATGGCTCTGCATCTCTGTCCTGTAACTATGTATGGATGGAATGATGGCTCTGCATCTCTGTCCTGTTACTATGTATTGATGGAATGATGGCTCTGCATCTCTGTCCTGTTATTATGTATGGATGGAATGATGGCTCTGCATCTCTGTCCTGTTACTATGTATGGATGGAATGATGGCTCTGCATCTCTGTCCTGTTACTATGTATGGATAGAATGATGGCTCTGCATCTCTGTCCTGTTACTATGTATGGATGGAATGATGGCTCTGCATCTCTGTCCTGTTACTATGTATGGATGGAATGATGGCTCTGCATCTCTGTCCTGTAACTATGTATGGATGGAATGATGGCTCTGCATCTCTGTCCTGTTACTATGTATGGATGGAATGATGGCACTGCATCTCTGTCCTGTTACTATGTATGGATAGAATGATGGCTCTGCATCTCTGTCCTGTTACTATGTATGGATGGAATGATGGCTCTGCATCTCTGTCCTGTTACTATGTATGGATGGAATGATGGCTCTGCATCTCTGTCCTGTAACTATGTAAGGATGGAATGATGGCTCTGCATCTCTGTTCTGTTACTATGTATGGATGGAATGATGGCTCTGCATCTCTGTCCTGTTACTATGTATGGATGGAATGATGGCTCTGCATCTCTGTCCTGTTATTATGTATGTATGGAATGATGGCTCTGCATCTCTGTCCTGTACCTATGTAGGGTCACTCCTGTGGGTCTCTTATGCTTTTTCAATGGGCAGTGGGAGCGAGCGTACGCATGGCTAATGCTGTGCCGGGACACCTCTTTATGTAGGGAAAGAATGATGGTTCTTCACCTCTGTACTTTTCTTGTGTAGGATAAAATGATGACGCTGCATCTCTGTCTTGTTAATATGTAGGGATGGAATGATGACTCTTTACTTTTGTCTTGGCTCTGTGTATTAGATGGAATGATGGCTCTGTACCCCCGCAACACAAAAGCCAGTTGTTATCATTTACCTGTGTCTACTAACAATTCACAGGTGCAGGACTTTTCCTGTATTTTATAGTTTTTGGAAGGAATAGCCTGCTTTGCAAAGGTGCCTCTCCTTTCCAGTCAGATCTATAAGGACCCCTGGAGGACAGTCTAAGAACTACAACTATGTACATTTTCATACTAAACAGAGCTTACATGTCCTAATACTGTTATTAGTGGAAATTGCTAACAGTCCTGAATGTAATTGGTTTTCAAACATCAGGGCAAGTAAGAGCAATCTACACAGGGTCTTCATCAGCAGCTTAACGTACACTGCAGCCTCTCAGCTCCCAACAATCTCCCTTCAAAGCAAGTGCCCAAATTTACAGTATATTTTAAAACAAACAGAAAAGCTGCAATTTAATATTTGCAGAGACAGCAAATATTGATTTGCTGTATGTGGTGTAGAGGTGGTATGGCTTCTAGGAGACCAAATCTATAAAAGACAAAATATTGGCTAATTTTCCTAATACCGGGGCAGAGGTATTAACCTGGAGAAGACATAAGGAAGTGATAAACCAGTGATAAGTGCTAGGTGATAAACGCACCAGCCAATCAGCTCCAATATGTAAATTACCAGTTAGGAGCTGATTGGCTGGTGCGTTTATCACCTTGCACTTATCACTGGTTTATCACTTCCTTATGCCGGCTCCAGGTTTCATACATCTGCCCCACTGGTCGAGATGCAGTTAATTTGCCGGCTGTAGGGATCCCTGCAGTCAGGATACCGACGCTGAAATCCCAGCAGCTGACAATGCCGACATCTGGAATCCCGGAGCACAGGAGCGATTCTACTCGTGAGTGTCCACAACACCCAGTGTGGGAATAGAACCTGTGGCAAGTGCAGCGAGCCCGCAAGAGGACTCTTTGTGGGATATTCAATTGCTTTTAAAAGAGATTTGGGTGTCTGTTTTTTCCTGTCTATTAGATAGGAAAAAACAGACACCCAACCGACTTTTTCAATTATTTGAATCCCCCCTTTGTGCTCACCACGCTGCCGTCATACTGAAGGCCAGGATGCTTCTGTCGGTATACTGTCGGCCAGCATCCCGGCTGTTGGTAAATCGTAATGACCCTACTGGTCAGTAAATATCTGATTTAGCATATGGCCACAGCTCAGAGATGCTTCAAGGATATATATGAAATCTGGTATTTTTCTTCTAGAAGAAAAAAATGGTATCCAGCTGGTGCTATGGGGTACAATGCTTTTCTGTCTGGTTTTGTACATTTTCCTCTTTGCCTGAATTAATAATTATGAGTGGGAGCTGCAACATTACTGTTTGGTAGATACACAATTCACCTATATCCATAGATAATAAAACAGTGCCCCCAGTAATCCAATAACAGAGATATTATGCCTTATTTACTTTCGCCAAATTACGGTGCTGTTATGCTGCTAGGAAGGCTTGTCCCATTCACAGCTGCCCTGCATAGGGGAACAGCGCTGAACGGGTGCCGCCCGCAACTGCTATTGGTGTGTGCACAGATGAATAGGTGTTAGGAGAGGGTGTAAAGGGTGCCCTAGCAGTGGAAAACAACATACCGGGAGGGGGGGGGGGCGATTTCCTAATTACTCAATTCGCCATAAACCACATTATTATTATTATTATTATTATTATCCTTTATTTATATGGCGCCACAAGGGTTCCGCAGCGCCCAATTACAGAGTACATAAATAATCAAACAGGAAAACAGCAACTTATGCTGCATTCAGATCGCAAATGCCGGATCCTACCCGGTAAGAGAAACGTGTACTTACCGGGTGGGATTCGGCATTTGCGCTTCGTTGCTGGCTTTCCGACTCGGCAATATACCGGGTCGGTTGCCATAGCAGCGGAGGGCGCAGCAGCAGCAGCAGGGGTGGAGGCGGCGCTGGAAGATGAGCTCATCACCTGCGCCGCCTCTCCCTATGCTGTGAATGGGAGCCGTGTCGCATCGGAACGGCTCCCATTCACACTGCGCCTGACCCGGTAATCAACCCGGTAAAACCCTTCTTTTTTACCGGGTTGAATTACCGGGTCAGGCGACCCGCTAATTCTGAAAAAGAGCTTTCACATCGCACACTGACCCGTTTCGACACGGCAATATGCGGTGTCGATACCGGGTTTTTAGTGCGATGTGAAAGGGGTATTACAGTTAATGACAGTATAGGACAAGTACAGGGTAAATGAACATAGTTACATCAGCAGATGACACTGAAATAAGTAACAGGTGGCAGGAGACTGCTGGATGTGGTGCAGTTGAAGATTATTAAAGTAAGACAAAGGATGAGCACATGAGGGAAGAGGGCCCTGCTCGTGAGAGCTTACAATCATTCAACCCCCGTACCGCCCACTTTTCTGGGGAAGTTGCCAGGCTATTCTTTCGGGAGTCCGGTAGAGTTCCCCAAATGAAGGGGGTGATGGTGGGGGGGGGAGTTATAAATGTTATGTCAATGCTGATTGGTTGCCATGGGCAACTTCTCCACTGGCTCACTTCTCCACACTTTTCACTGCTTCATGAATAGACCCCTTAATCTTGATGCTTGCTTGTGCACTGAATGCATGTGGCTGCACCTTGTAATGTGCTCGGTGGAACAGTGCACATCATACAGGATTGCGAGTTGGTGATTTTACCATTTGGTAAACGCTCCTTACTGCTTGGAAAAATGCAACATCAAGTATTCCCCTATGTCCCATGACAAATGTAGCCACTGGGGGGCAGTGTTCCACTGTTAAAGAGGGTAATTTAGAAGAAGCGGTAGGAGAGTAGTCCTTAAATAAAAGCAAGCATACCCGCATTTCCAGACATAATCTGCAGAACTCTGCCTGAGCAGGACGATTCACTCTCCCTCTTATTTGCTTTAGCAGCTGGGCGTACCAGGGAATTTGCTTGTGGTCAGGATCTAAACACACCCTATGCATCAGTATGAGCAGGAAGTGGGAGAGAATGGCTGTGTCAGAATACAGTCTAATGATGCTGAGCTTGGCAAGGATATCAAAATAATACTGGGCTTCCAAAAACAATATGTGGAGTATCAGAGACATGACCCCTGGCAGGAGCGAGTTCACTCCTTTCAGGCCAATCCCCATCAGCACTGACCCCAAGCTCTCTGTCCGATGATAATCAGTCTCGTCAGCCAGTCCGATTATCTCAGGACAGCCGCCGACCAGCAGAGTTCTGCAAGGCTTGGGCTGCCTGAGTGAATCCTGTTTATCAAAGTGCCTTGTGTGTCCTGCAGAATGAAACGGAGATTCCCTAAACAGATGGCCCGTCAGCGCCTGGTGCACTACAAACACCAGCTCACCTTGCAGCCAGCATGCTGGTCTTTCAGCTGGAGATGGAGAACCATAAGGGATCCGGTCTCTAGGTTGACAGTAAATAGGTCGACACTATCTAGGTCGACCACTATTGGTCGACAGTAACTAGGTCGACAGGGTTTCAAGGTCGACATGTTCTAGGTCGACAGGTCAAAAGGTCGACATGAGGTTTTCACGATTTTTTTCTTTTTTTTAACCTTTTCATACTTAACGATCCACGTGGACATCAACTGGGAACGGTAACCTGTGCCGAGTGCAGCGGTGGCGGAGTGAGGTACCTTGCCCGAAGCATGGCGAGCGAAGCGAGCTGTACAAGGGGACGTGGTGCACTAATTGGGGTTCCCGGTCACTGTACAAAGAAAACGACACAAAACCCCCTCATGTCGACCTTTTGACCTGTCGACCTAGACAATGTCGACCTAAAGACCCCGTCGACCTAGAGATCCTGTCGACCTAGTTACTGTCTACCATTCATACCACACCCAACCATAAGTGGTCTAAGGAGTACTAGACCGTTGTATCAATGACCGTAGTGACGTCTCTAACAATGCTGGAATTAAATTCTTTTCATCTGTTCAGTGACAATTTGATGGCATTGCCCAGATACACCGAGTATCAGGAGTTTTGTCCCATTTGGTGCCCCTTCAGCTGCAGATGCACACGGAATTTAAAGATTTTATTAGAGTAGGGGGAAACGGGGCGACCCAGCATGCCCAATATGCAGTGTCACTCTCCCATGTCCTAATCGAGCCACACCACGCAGCTAGACAAATGGACTGTCATTGTCTAGGTGCCGCCTACAGCTCACATGTTTCATTTAACCATCCAAGGAACTTTACAGCAGGCCCCGCCCCTTTGGCTGTCATTTAAGCTGCTTAAGCCTGCAGTAATGTTAGCAAATGTGTGTAAATGATTCGATTTACAGATTCCAGGCATTCTCAGGCCCAAAATAGCTATCTCTTCTTCACATTCATTGTCCCAGACCTGATTTGAAGCACTAGAGAGCCCCTGAATAGAGTAGGGTAATAATAGTGAAAACAAGACAATTTCTGGCCATGTCATCACAAAACGCCTCCCAGCGAGAGTTACAGCGGGTCAGAGATTTGGGTAAAGCTCAGATTTATGATTCTGAAGTAAATGATTTGTGCAGAACATTATACGTCTGACCAGGTTTACTATCGGAAATGCACTTGTTGCTAAGTAGGACAGGGTCACCAAGCCTTTACAAGCAGTTCCAGGAAGCACAAATGCACCAAGACGGCAGATTTTATGTGTACGGAACACCATCTGTTTTCCGTGATAGAACAAAAGCCACAAGTTGCTGTGTGGGGGGGTATAAAAGGTAGAAAACTGGTGCTTTTTTTTTTTTTTTTTTGTAGCCACTTCATAATATATAAAACAAATAATATGGGTAGAGGCTGAGGTGGAGTTGAACGCACGCCTGTCGGCAGAACATACAGGTGTGTCCTCTATCGTCGATACTGCACTTACGTTAAACTGCCCTTCTAGTCGTGACTAATGATGAGCGTCTTTTTGTGCATTTTCCCCCAAAATGTATTCACATCGCTATGAGAATAAGATGCACAAGCAGAACCTGTTGATTAAACTGATATGCGACATGCCTATATTCTGTGCAACTGCAATTGTATCTGAATACAAAATGCTATGTTTGTATGTTTGCTATGTATGTTTCTTGGAAAACACTGTAACATAGCATTTTCGTATGCAGATAACACTGTAATGTAACATTTCGCAAGCAGATAACACTGTAACGTAGCATTTCTATTGCAGATACAGCTGCAGTTGCACATAGAATATAGGTGTGGCATATAATTTTAATCAGCAGTCTGCTTGTGCGTCTAATTCTCATAATGAAGCGAATAAGACACATTTTCAGAGAAAAAAAGACGCCCGACGTTAGCAAAGTTACACAGGAGCTTCCATTTCACTCACGCCAGACATGTCGCGTGCAAATATCGTATTGAGGCTAGATGTATGAGGACACATCTGTATGTCCCCTTGCACCTGCAAAGGTGCAACTGGGCTGTAATGTGGAGCCATCACGTAGGCACATATCAGTGAGAGACTGTCGTCGGATCTTCGGCCTATGGGGGTCATTCCGAGTTGATCGCTAGCTGCCATTGTTCGCAGCGCAGCGATCAGGCTAAAAAACAGTATTTCTGCACATGCGTATGCCCCGCAATGCGCACGCGCGACGTATGGGTACAAAGCCCGTTGTGGTTGTGCACAGGTTCTAGCGAAGTTTTGAGTCGCACTGGCGGCCGCAAGAAGATTGACAGGAAGGGGCATTTCTGGGTGTCAACTGACCGTTTTCAGGGAGTGTGTGCAAAAACGCAGGCGTGTCTGAAAAAACGCAGGCGTGGCTGGGTGTTCGCTGGGTGGGTGTATGACGTCAAATCCGGACATGAATAGGCTGAAGCTCTGAGTAGGTTCAGAGCTACTCTGAAACTGCACAAACTTTTTTTGCAGAGCTCGGCTGCACATGCGTTCGCACTTCTGCTAAGCTAAAATACACTCCCCAGTGGGCGGCGGCATAGCGTTTGCACGGCTGCTAAAACTAGCCAGCGAGCAATCAACTCGGAATGACCCCCTATGTACAGTTGGACGTAACCATTAATCAACCTTTTTCAAGAAGTATCATTTGCACCACGTATAAGCTATAGCGAGTGCGCACTGGTGATGATAACAAGCAGGGAACCAAGCGTACAGATAGGGGTATGTGAAGCACGTTATATGCACAACTCTACAAATATACGCATTGACTTCCGTGCACGCAATTCATGAACATCAACGGTCAACTTGCGTTAAACTCTGCATTAGAGCTTTAAAGTATAAAACGGAAATACAATGTAATGCTTGAGCGTTAATTTCTATTTCTGATTTAAGTCTGAACTAGCACTGACACCTACTGTATTCTATCTGCCCAGATTTATTACATACTATAGAAAAGGGTCACCAAAGCACTGGCCATTAAAAATGTTTTTGGAGCACAAATGTGTGCGTGTGTATATGTGTATGTATGTGTGTATGTACATATGCGTGTATGTATGATTACTTTATAAGCTAATAGGACCAAGAATGAAAACCTGCCTGACATCTAAGTGAACACTCATTGAGTACAATCTATTCAGTTGTATTTTCGTTCCATCACAAACCGTTCCTGTACAGCAAATCCCGTGCAAGGTAGAACATTCTGATAGTGAAAGCTTTCTTTTCAAAAGTTCCAAGACTTTTTTTAATTTTTTTTTTATGGGGTACCCATTCAACATGGAAGAGAGCACTGTCCGGGAGGTGAAACCACAGCTTTCAATGCACTGAATTGCAGCACGATAGCTAAATAATAGGCGGCAGGCGGTTTAAATATCAGGGAAAAACAGTACGGATCAGCAGACTGTCTGCATTGGTCTCCGGAGAAACATTACAAGTGCCAGCTGGCTGGGGTCACCACAGTCTCACTCGGTGCCTTTCAGAGAGAATTCTGACTAGTAAAAAACAGGAAGGTCATTCATTATGGTGAGAGAGACAAAGAGGGTTTCTCTGCGGAGTTCTAAAATAACAACTACAATATTTTATTGATGAGGATAATGGACTGGTAACCTGCATAGCAAATACCTTCCCATACAGAATTTCTATATGCACAGCAAATCATTTCCCATCTGTAATACCTGGCAGCTTTCTGCACTAAAAGGCAGGTACGGTGGTTGGGCAAGGTGACCCTTTTCTGTGGCAGGCCTGCCAAATGCATAATAGATTATAGATTTATATTGATTTAGATCAATTTAACAATCTCAGCCAAGCATGACTAACATCTGTATTACTAAGCTCTCTGCAAGGCCGTAACTAAGGCTGTGCAAGAGGGAGCTCTGGGGGTGGCAGTGTCGCTTTCCCTCAGGCCTTGCCTCTGCCTAGGAGGATGTCTGTAGGACACCCTGCAGCCAGTATCACTGCTGCAGCACCGCCCAGAGTGTCCTTTGGATGCTCCAGACATGCACACAGCAGCCTGAATAGCCTCCCAGAGCGTCCTGAGGAGCTGCGCTTACCGATGCTGGCAGCCCCTCCCTCTCAGGCTTACGCCATGATGTCATTCAGTAGGGCGTGGCTGGCACAGGGCACTGTAGGCACTGGCTCTCTTAGAGTAGGCGGAGCAATTTATTACATATTAACAGGCGGAAAAACTAACACTTCATGCGTGTGTTAGTCACACATTAATGCGTTTTCCATTAGCCTTTCACGCATTTGCGCTTTTACCAGAAACAACCTATAGTATACTGGGATTGTGCATCAGTGCTTGATAAATAAGGTGTGTTCAAAAATTCAGAACACAACATTAACACTTTATAGAGCAATAGGAGGAACAGCACCAATAACTCTTCTGTGTACAATTTTGCATCCACTTGAAATGAATTGTTTAACGCGTGATATAAAAGCCGTCAGGTATAAAGGAGCCCTCAGAGCACAGGACATTGAACAGTCACGGAAATGTTTTTCTTGGATTGTGTTTATACACAGGTGAATGGAGCATACATGGGGCTTAGCACACACTAAGGGATCATCAATTTTCTGCCACACCACAGTGAGTCTGCATACTGTATGTCCGCCCACAAATAGGATGAGGTAACCGTAATGCATATGGGCAGATTACCTTTTGGCAGGTATGTTTTCTCAAGACTGACAATCGAATAAGTATAGCCGCAGGTTTCTGACGCGTTTTGGAGTGTTTTATTTGGCCTACACACTAGATAATAGTCACCCTTTCTGATCAACCGGAACTGCTGTGATGTGTATGAGAATACAATATAAATAGGCATAAGTAACAGTTTAATGCAGGCCTGGCCAAGCTGCACTAGGAGGGAAAACACTAGAGCAGAGAAGCTGCCTCTAGTGCTGGGAACGGAGACAGACCACAGAGTGAGCCTCTGTCTAACAGTAATAAGGTGCCATGATAGGGCTGTAATGAGGTGCCATGATAGGGCTGTAATAACAGGCCATAAAGGGGCTATAATAAGGTGCCACGATAGTGCTGTAATAAGATGCCATGAAGGGATATCTTATCGTTATCACGTTATGCTGTCCGTGTTATTGTGTATGATTAGTGTTTGGACTGATGCAGAATGTATCCTGTGTGTATTTGCACTGAGCATGCAAGCACGGGTTACGCAGAGTTGCGTGCAGTCCATTCACATTTACCCTCATGACTGAAGAGGTAGGGCTGGGCTGTAACATAGGTAAAGCGCAGTAAGGGCGTGGTCGTGCAAATTTATTTATTTATTTTATTTATTACCAGTTATTTATATAGTGCACACATATTCCGCAGCGCTTTATAGAGAATTGGTCATTCACATCAGTCCCTGCCCCAGTGGAGCTTACAATCTATATTCCCTATCACATGTACACACACACACACACACAATCATGCTAGGGTTAATTTTGTTGGGAGCCAATTAACCTACCAGTATATTTTTGGATTGTGGGAGGAAACCGGAGTATCCGGAGGAAACCCACACAAGTACGGGGAGAATATACAAACTCCACACAGTTAGGGCCATGGTGGGAATTGAACCCATGACCTCAGTGCTGTGAGGCAGTAATGCTAACCATTACACCATCCGCACTGCCCATCCAGATTTGGACGTGAACCCTTTGGACTTAGTAAAGGGTGTATTTAAACCTGCACAAAGGAAGAATATTAGTAGTAAACCAGGCACATGCACAAATGCAGTCAAGATGCGTACAACCATGGCCTTAACTAAGGGTGGGCAGTAGTGCCGTCACCCGGGGCACAAGACACTTTTGCTGCTACTTGACATCTGTACTTAGCATGCAGGGTGACTGAAATCCCACAGCCTAGAAAGCTGCTTCCTGGAGAGTCCTTTGGCGTCACATATTCAGGGGTGGGCCAGTACAGGGCAATCCTATGGACCAGCCACGGCACTGGGAACAACACCATATACAAGGCAATGCAATGTTCTGAGCATCCCTTACAGATGGATGACGTCACTGAACACTTCTCCGAAGAACAACAGAGATGTCGGCCAAAAGCTGGGAAGTTTGTGATCCGGGACTGTCCTGTGGAAACCAGGACAGCCGGGAGATACGCAGTTAGCGTACGGTTGGTTGCTGTAGGTAACAGAACGTCTGAGCTCCAGTTTTCAGAACTGTTCCCTTAGGACTCTAATAGCTTTGTGGAAGGAAGGCCTTTCCCATGGAATATTGCAATATACCGTAGCTGTCGGAGTGAGCAGATTTTATTGCGTGGCTAGATTGCAGCGATGAATGAAAACTTAAAACCTTGGCAGGGAGGGACTGCGGTTTTATTTTAAATATGAAAAAGGGAATTGGTGAAAGCCACAGTGGTAATTAAACGGGTAGACAGTGTAATTACAGCTCTAGACTAGACTGATCTGTGGTATAGAACATAACACGCTCACAAACCCCTCATACAAGGGAAATAAATGCTGAGCGTTGCTTCTAACGTGTCATCCCTAAATAGTCCTTTAATTATATAATTTCTGGTAAAACAGTACCTACCCCTTGTCATCCATTAACTCCTCTTCATCTTCCTCAACATCAGAGGCGGGGCTGGTTCGGGGAGGGCATGATCGAGTCGAGACGTTACGGGCCAGAATGGAACCTGTAAGAAAAATAATATTATAAAGCAAATATAATAATTACGGAACATACAAGGATTGGCAACATATATATATTGGCAACATAGGCATATTTAGGTAAAATGTCAGTAAGGGTGAATCGTGAATGGTATCTTTAAACTAGACTGAACAAAATGATATTGGTGTGACTGCACTGTATGTTATTTGTACCATGTTATTAAACAAAGCTTAAAGAACATTGCATCCAAAACTGAAAACCAAGTTCTGAATGGAATATCATAAATTAAGTCCTGGCTTAGAAAATAAGCTATCTGGGTTCTGGTGTTTGCATAACTCGGTAAGTAACACAGATGTCTGGAGTACACCCTGTACATCCTTCCTGGATGCGGCTCCTGTCCAATCAGGTGGAGCATACATGATGCACCTACAGTGCAGGCAATCCGAACTCAGACTTTCTGCTCTCCATGGGGTAAATTTACTAAGATGGGAGTTCTATTTAAGATGGGATGTTGCCCATAGCAACCAATCAGATTCTACTTCTCATTTATCTAGTACCTTCTAGAAGATAATACCTGGAATCTGGTTGGTTGCTATATGCAACATCCCATCTTAAATAGATCTCCCATCTTAGTAAATATACCCCCATGATACCAGAACAGCTTGTCCGGAGCGATGGTACCAGGAGGAAGGAGGGAAACCCTACCGACGGTCTACCTGTCTGAAAATAAGAATTTACTCACCGGTAATTCTATTTCTCGTAGTCCGTAGTGGATGCTGGGAACTCCGTAAGGACCATGGGGAATAGACGGGCTCCGCAGGAGACTGGGCACTCTAAAAGAAAGATTAGGTACTATCTGGTGTGCACTGGCTCCTCCCTCTATGCCCCTCCTCCAGACTTCAGTTAGGATACTGTGCCCGGAAGAGCTGACACAACAAGGAAAGGATTTAGAATCCAGGGTAAGACTCATACCAGCCACACCAATCACACCGTATAACTTGTGATAACCATACCCAGTTAACAGTATGAACAACAACTGAGCCTCCTTTTACGGATGGCTCATACAATAATCCTTTAGTGAAGCAATAACTATATACATGTATTGCAGAGAGTCCGCACTTGGGACGGGCGCCCAGCATCCACTACGGACTACGAGAAATAGATTTACCGGTGAGTAAATTCTTATTTTCTCTGACGTCCTAGTGGATGCTGGGAACTCCGTAAGGACCATGGGGATTATACCAAAGCTCCCAAACGGGCGGGAGAGTGCGGATGACTCTGCAGCACCGAATGAGCAAACTCAAGGTCCTCCTCAGCCAGGGTATCAAACTTGTAGAATTTAGCAAATGTGTTTGAACCCGACCAAGTAGCAGCTCGGCAAAGCTGTAAAGCCGAGACCCCTCGGGCAGCCGCCCAAGAAGAGCCCACCTTCCTTGTGGAATGGGCTTTCACTGATTTAGGATGCGGCAGTCCAGCCGCAGAATGTGCCAGCTGAATCGTGCAACAGATCCAGCGAGCAATAGTTTGCTTTGAAGCAGGAGCACCCAGCTTGTTGGGTGCATGCAGGATAAATAGCGAGTCAGTTTTCCTGACTCCAGCCGTCCTGGAAACATACATTTTCAAAGCCCGGACTACGTCCAGCAACTTGGAATCCTCCAAGTCCCGAGTAGCCGCAGGCACCACAATAGGTTGGTTTAAATGAAACGCTGATACCACCTTTGGGAGAAATTGGGGACGAGTCCTCAATTCTGCCCTGTCCATATGGAAGATCAGATACGGGCTTTTACATGACAAAGCCGCCAATTCTGACACACGCCTAGCTGAAGCTAAGGCAAACAGCATGACCACCTTCCACGTGAGATACTTTAGCTCCACGGTCCTAAGTGGCTCAAACCAGTGTGATTTCAGGAAATCCAACACAACGTTAAGATCCCAAGGTGCCACTGGAGGCACAAAAGGGGGCTGAATATGCAGCACTCCCTTTACAAACGTCTGAACTTCAGGCAGTGAAGCCAGTTTTTTTTTAAAGAAAATAGATAGGGCCGAAATCTAGACCTCTATGGTCCCCAATTTTAGGCCCATAGTCACCCCTGACTGTAGGAAGTGCAGAAATCGACCCAGCTGGAATTCCTCTGTTGGGGCCTTCCTGGCCTCACACCAAGCGACATATTTCCGCCATATGCGGTGATAATGCTTTGCTGTCACATCCTTCCTAGCTTTTATCAGCGTAGGAATTGAGGCGGGACGCCATCATGTCCACCCGTGGCAGTTCCCAGCGATTTACAATCTGTGTGAAGACTTCTTGATGAAGTCCCCACTCTCCCGGGTGGAGGTCGTGCCTGCTGAGGAAGTCTGCTTCCCAGTTGTCCACTCCCGGAATGAACACTGCTGACAGTGCTAGCACGTGATTCTCCGCCCATCGAAGAATCCTTGTGGCTTCTGACATTGCCATCCTGCTTCTCGTGCCGCCCTGGCGGTTTACATGGGCGACCGCCGTGATGTTGTCTGATTGAATCTGTACTGGGTGGTTTTGAAGCAGGGGCTCTGCTTGACTCAGGACGTTGTAAATGGCCCTTAGTTCCAGTATATTTATGTGTAGTGAAGTCTCCAGACTTGACCACTGTCCTTGGAAGTTTCTTCCCTGAGTGACTGCCCCCCATCCTCGGAGGCTTGCATCCGTGGTCACCAGGACCCAGTCCTGTATGCCGAACCTGCGGCCCTCGAGAAGATGAGCACTCTGCAGCCACCACAGCAGAGACACCCTGGCCCTTGGGGACAGGGTGATCAACCGATGCATCTAAAGATGCGATCCGGACCATTTTTCCAACAGATCCCACTGAAAGATCCTTGCATGGAACCTGCCGAAGGGAATTGCTTCGTAAGAAGCCACCATCTTTCCCAGGACTCGCGTGCAGTGATGCACCGACACCTGTTTTGGTTTCAGGAGGTCCCTGACCAGAGATGACAATTCCTGGGCCTTCTCCACAGGGAGAAACACCTTCTTCTGTTCTGTGTCCAGAATCATGCCCAGGAAAAGCAGACGCGTCGCAGGAATCAGCTGCGACTTTGGGATATTCAGAATCCAGCCGTGCTGTTGCAACACTTCCTGAGAGAGTGCTACGCTGACCAACAACTGCTCTCTGGACCTCGCCTTTATAAGGAGATCATCCAAGTACGGGATAATTATAACTCCCTTCTTCCGAAGGAGTATCATCATTTCAGCCATTACCTTGGTAAATATTCTCGGTGCCGTGGAGAGACCAAACGGCAACGTCTGGAATTGGTAATGATAGTCCTGTACCACAAACCTGAGGTATTCCTGGTGAGGTGGGTAAATGGGGACATGCAAGTAAGCATCCTTGATGTCCAGCGACACCATAAAATGCCCCTCTTCCAGGCTTGCAATAACCGCCCTGAGCGATTCCATTTTGAACTTGAACTTCTTTATATAAGTGTTCAAGGATTTTAAATTCAGAATGGGTCTCACCGAACCGTCCGGTTTCGGTACCACAAACATTGTGGAATAGTAACCCCTGCCCTGTTGAAGGAGGGGGACCTTGATTATCACCTGCTGGAGGTACAGCTTGTGAATTGCCGCCAGTACTACCTCCCTTTCCCTGGGAGCAGCTGGCAAGGCTGATTTGAGGTAACGGCGAGGGGGAGTCGCCTCGAACTCCAGCTTGTATCCCTGAGATACAATTTGTACAGCCCAGAGATCCACTTGTGAGCGAACCCACTGGTTGCTGAAGTTTCGGAGACGCGCCCTTACCGCACCTGGCTCCGCCGTTGGAGCCCCAACGTCATGCGGTGGACTTAGTGGAAGCAGGGGAGGATTTTTGTTCCTGGGAACTGGCTGCCTGGTGCAGCTTCTTTCCTCTACCCTTGCATCTGGCCAGAAAGGATGCTCCTCTGACCCGCTTGCCTTTCTGAGGCCGAAAGGACTGCACTTGATAATACGGTGCTTTCTTAGGCTGTGAGGGAACCTGAGGTAAAAAAGTCGACTCCCCAGCAGTTGCTGTGGATACGAGGTCCGAGAGACCGTCCCCAAACAATTCCTCACCCTTATAAGGCAAAACCTCCATGTGTTTTTTAGAATCAGCATCACCTGTCCACTGCTGAGTCCATAATACTCTCCTGGCAGAAATGGACATTGCATTAATTCTAGATGCCAGCCGGCAAATGTCCCTCTGGGCATCCCGCATATATAAGACGACGTCTTTTATATGTTCGATGGTTAGCAAAACAGTATCCCTGTTGAGGGAATCAATGTTGTCTGACAGGGTATCAGTCCATGCTGCTGCAGCACTACACATCCAGGCTGAAGCAATAGCAGGTCTCAGTAGAGTACCAGAGTGTGTATACACAGACTTCAGGATAGCTTCCTGCTTTCTATCCGCAGGCTCCTTTAGGGCGGCCGTATCCTGAGACGGCAGTGCCACCCTTTTAGATAAGCGTGTCAGCGCCTTGTCCACCCTAGGGGATGTTTCCCAACGTAACCTATCCGTTGGCGGGAAAGGGTACGCCATCAGTAACCTCTTAGAAATCACTAGTTTCTTATCAGGGGAACTCCACGCTTCTTCACACAAATCATTTAATTAATCAGATGGGGGAAAAGTCACTAGCTGCTTTTTCTCCCCAAACATAATACCCCTCTTGGTGGTAACTGGGTAAATATCAGAAATGTGCAATACATCTTTCATTGCAGTAATCATGCATCGGATGGCTTTTGTAGACTGTACATTTGTCTCATCCTCATCTACACTGGAGTCAGACTCCGTGTCGACATCTGTGTCTACCATCTGAGCTAGCGGGCGTTTATGAGCCCCTGACGGCTTCTGAGTCGCCTGGGCAGGCGCGGGCTGAGACCCCGGCTGTCCCAAGGCTGCTGCGTCATCGAACCTTTTATGTAAGGAGTTGACACTGTCGGTTAAGACCTTCCACATATCCATCCAATCAGGTGTCGGCCCCGTCGGGGGCGACACCACACTTATCTGCCCCTGCTCCGCCTCCACGTAACCCTCCTCATCTAACATGTCGACACAGCAATACCGACACACCGCACACACACAGGGAATGCTCAGACTGAGGACAGGACCCCACAAAGTCCTTTGGGGAGACAGAGAGAGAGTATGCCAGTACACACCACAGCGCTATATAACACAGGGATTTACACTATAAAAAGTGATTTACCCAATAGCTGCTTAAATATTTTATTTGCGCCTAAATTTATGTGCCCCCCCTCTCTTTTTTACCCTTCTTGTATCAGGATACTGCAGGGGAGAGCCTGGGGAGCTGCTTCCAGCGGAGCTGTGAAGGGAAAATGGCGCTGGTGTGCTGAGGAAGAAGGCCCCGCCCCCTCAGCGGCGGGCTTCTGTCCCGCGTTTTATGTAACTTAATGGCGGGGTTTTGATAAGCTGAAGGCTGCATAAGCCTGAGGCCATATAAGAGATCCACTTTTTGTGATTGGTTGTTAAATGACTAAGCAGTTGCTAGGCAGATCAGTTTTTCCTGTTGGTTTTTTCCTATTGGATTGGAAGGTTGTGCATCAAGCTTAATAGGAGGGTCTTAGGATAGTATATAGGTGGGGGCCATTTTCCTAGACTTCCTCTTGCCATTCATTTTATGGCCCAGGAAGGATAAGTATATCCAATACTCTTATATTTGTTCCCTTGTGGATTTATCACGTTTTATCTGTCCTCCCTGTCATACTGCAGTTTTTAAGGTTTATATTGCTGCTCCTCTCACCCTGCTGCCTCTTCCACGCCGTGCCGCTCCCCCCTCCCGCCAGCTCGAAGTGTGCGGACGACGGCTGCTCTGCTCGTGCCGCCGGGACGCACGGCTCGGCCGGCCCGCGGTCACCAGCGTCCCCGGCGGTTTCTGCACAACCACTTGTTCCTCGTCCAGCGCGTTGGTCGGCACCGGGCCTCCCCTTCCCTCCCCGCCGGTGGCACACGTGGCGCCGGGCGGCCGCAGCGGGGATGCGGGGGAGGGGGGGGGGGGGCTCCGTTGCGCAGCAGGACTTTTACTCTGGGGCAGCGGGGTTGGGTGCCCTCTGCCCCCGGACCCGCAGCTGGGGCGCAGGTGCCCCTCCCTGAAGGGGGGACCGTGGCCCTCCCCCCCCGTCTATGGGGGGGAGGATGGCGGGCCGAGGGCGGGCCCGGGGATCTTCGGGGCGGGGGGCGGGGCTGGGACTGCAGCGGCGCCCACCCCTCCTAATGTGACAGGGCGAGGGTTTCCGGACGGTGATCCCGCATCGGGAGCCTTTTGGCTGGGCTCCCAGTCGCCCGTTGCACGGGATCCCGTGGCGTCGCCCCCGGGTGTCGGGCTTCAGGCTCCTCCCCCTGGTCCGCCGGGAGCGTTGCAGCTGGTGGCGACGCAGTTTCACCAACCCGGCCCCTGCTCTCACGTTGGGCGCGCCTCAAGGGGTTCGCTGCGGATCAATTTTTCCCCGGGGGCCTTCCCTGGCCTCTTGCATCGGCGGTCCCTACGGCCGTCGGAGCGTCGCCCATAGGAATACCAGTTACATCCGCCACACAATTTTTCCCAGACGTTCGCGGCTCGGGCGTCGGCGTCCAGCCCACGCGGGCGTTCGGCGGCCCTCGGGTTGCGGTGTCCCCCCCCCCCCTGCATTTTACGGGCTCATATTCTGGGCCGTCACTGGCTGGGGCGAATCCGTTAGCGCACGGTTGGCCTACCCCCCCCCCCCCCCGGCTCCTCCCCAGTTACTTCCGGTTTCGTCTGGATTTTCATGGGCAGTCAGTACCTGCCGCATCCTTCATGGCGTCCTGCTTACACCATAGTCGTCTTCCCCGTGGCCGGGTCTGCCTTCCCCCGGGCCTCTGCGTACCCCCCAGTTGGGGGTCCTGCCCCGCCGCTTCCCACGGGCACTCCGCACCGGGGTTTGGCCCCTGCCCCCTCCTGTTACCCCCATTGTCGTTGACGCGCAGGTCTCCCCTGCGCATGTTGTCCCTTATGTTTCTTCCTCACAGGTGCTGGCTGATTCCTGGTCGGCGTCGCGGAGGGGACGGAGGTCGGTGAGGGTCGCGGCCGCGGCACCGACGGGAGAGGTTCGGCCGCCACCGGAGTCGGGTGCATCCGTCGAGGCTGTTCCGGGTCCTTCAAGCACGGGTGAGCACGCTATTCCTTCACACTGTTTAGTCTAGTAGTTTTTCCTCCTCATCTAGCATTGTATCTTTAGGTTCTCCGCGGCGCCCGCGTAAATTAGCTAGACTTATTGCGCGGTGCATGGCGAAAGAATCGCGGAAAGGGGCAGCGCTGGCGTTGGCGGTGCCTCCCGACCCCTCCCGTTATACGGAGATGGTGCATTGCGCCAACACGGCAGTTGCAGGTGGGGTGAATAAACGGATGCACGAAAACAAAAAAAAAAGTACGTTGACATCTTCACCCTTACGGATGAGATGCGGCTGGTTTTTGACGCAGCTAGGAAACCGGGTGGCATTGGGGAAAGTGCTTTCCGCAATTTCCACCAGTCATTGTGAAGGTTTTGGTTTTTCTTTTTTATGGAATCGTGACCCGGGGAGTATGCCAGTGTAGTTAAATATCTGTTTTTAGCACATGACATGTACTTAGAATCCAAGGGTTTCGCTTGGCGGGATTACGATGGAAGTTCCGTCGTAATCAGGATGGCAACCCCATCCTGCCCGCGGGTTTTTAAGGATGTCAGGGTGTGGTTGTAGGTCACGCAGCAGGTTAAGCCCACCCCGGACGTCACGGTCAAGAAGCCCGGGGCGGCCGGGGCTCCGGGTCCCCGGTTGATAGGGAAAGGGAAGGTTTGCCTACAGCGAGGGCAAGTGCGTCAAGGGGGTGAATTGTCATTTTTCGCCACTCGTGTAACTTTGCGGGGCCAGTCACCCAGATAAAGATTGCACCTCAGCGGCGAGCGGTAAGCCCTCCGCTCCTGCCGAGGCCGGGGGAATGGGCAAGTAAAACCTCCTCCACGATTCAAGTTCCCGAGTTGCGGCGCTGGCTGAGCTTATACCCCGACAAGACGGCAGCGTCCTTCCGCTTGGTGGTTTGCTACACGGTGTCCGTTTGCCCATTTCGGATTAGGTGCACGTGGTGGCCCACCGGAATTTGAGATCGGCGCGCGAATTACTGCAGTGGGTCCGGCGGCAAGTGGACGGGGAGATCGGCTTAGGGCGCATGTCTGGGCCCTACGCCTTTCTCTCGTTGCCCTCCTTGTGCATTTCTCCCGTTGGGGTGGTGCCCAAGCAGGCCACGGGCAAGTTCCGCCGGATACAGCACTGATCGCACCCTCATAACGTACCCTGATCGCAGGCTTAGTGCAGGGTACGTTATCAATCTTTTGATGACGCTCTGCGCTTGGTGCGGAATTGTGGTCCGGGGGGTCTGTTGGCAAAAAATGGGACGTGGAGCCGGATTTCTGGCTACTTCCACTGCATCCGGATTCCCGGTGGTTTCTGGTTTTCAAACTAGGGGGCGAGTTTTACATGGATCGGTGTCTCCCCATGGGTTGTTTGGTCTCCTGCGCCTGCTTTGAGAGTGTCAGCCCAATTTTGCATTGGTGCGTCCAGTCCGTCTCCGGCCAACGCGGGGTGGCTCAATACCTGGACGACTTTCTCTTTGTGGGTCCGGGGAGCATTTCGATCTGTGGGGATATTCTGTCGGTTTGCCAGATCCTTGTTCGACAGTTTAGGGGTGCCAGTCGCGCCGGACAAGTCTGAGGGCCCCTGCACTTGTCTTAGCTATTTAGGAATTGGAATACGCACGGTGGGGGGTTGCTGTCGTCTACCCGAAGATAAAGTGCGTAAGCTTTTGGGTTTAATCACTGACGGTTTGGAAAAACGCGGGGTTCGGCTTATGCAGGTACACTCCTTGGTGGGTTCTTTCAACTTTGCGGGCCGGATTATCCCCATGAGGAGGATTTTCTGTCGCAGACTTGAACGGGCCACGGCTAGGACGGTCCGGCGGCATCGCACCATGTACCTTCCACGCGAAATCAGGTATGATTTGCGGAGTTGGTCTCTTTCCTGGTGTCCTTCATCAGGGAGGTTTTTGTGGCCTGCACCTTGTTGTTACAGCAAGCTGCGACAATGGTGCACGTAGACGGTTTTTTCCTGGGGCATGGTGCGCTGCTGCTTGGCCGTCCCCTTGGGTAACGCTAGGTTTTACCAAGAACCTCCTTTTGCTGGAATTGTTCCCGATCATAGTGGCCCTTGATTTAGGGGCCTGCCGGTGCGCGGATAGGGACATCTCGTTTCGCTGCGACAATTTGGGGGTGGTACATGCGATTAATAATTAGCGTTCCTCCTCTCCTGCAGGCTCTGCGGCTGTTACGGCATCTAGTATTAGTTTGCTTGCGGCGCAGTTTTAATGTCAGGGCCCGTCACGTTCCTGGAATCAACAACGGAATGGCGGATGCGTGGTCTCGATTCCATTTTGACAAGTTCCGGGCGTTGGTTCCGGGAGAGGCGGCTGAGGGTTTACTGTGCCCGCCTTCTGTCTGACAGATTGTAGAATCGGGTTAGCCGCTCTGGCCACGTGCGCGCTGGCTCCCTCCACTATCAGGGCTTATGATGCAACCTGGCGCGATGGGTCGGTCTTTCAGAGTAGGCACGGGGTAGCGGGTGAGTCCTCGGCTGCGCCTTGATGGTCTTTGTTTGGGAACATTGCCAAACCGGTAGGCCGAAAGCGGCTATGGCATCTGCCCTTGCGGGCATTGCTTTTCATTCGCGGCTCCACGGGACGACGGACCCCACGGGGTCTTTGGTCCTTTCCAGAGCGCTGAAAAGTTGGGCTAGGTTTGCGTCCGGCGCCCCCGGACTCCCATAGACCTGTGACGCGCAACTTCTGACTGAGTTGCTGTGTGTGCTGCCGCTAATTGCGACCTCGGAATTCGAGGTGGATTCGGGTTTTCTCTACGGAAAGGGGCGCATGCAGGATGGCCTGTTTACTCTGTAGGATTGTGCGGTCCAAGACAGATCAAACAGGTCGGGGTCGCGGAGTGGCCTTGGAGGCCCAGGAGGAAACGGGTGCTTGCCCGCTGCGGTTGACGCAGGAGTATAGACGGTGGAGGCCTCCGGGGGGCGACCAGTTGCTGGTGCACGCGCAGGTTGGCCCGCTGACAAAGTTTCAATTTGCTGCTGTGTTAAAAAATGTTTGGCGGTTTGTGGGGGGCGGACTTCGGTACCCATTCTTTTCGGATTGGGACGGCTACCCATGCAGCAGCTATGGGTTAATCCCCTACGGCTATTAGGGAGCTGGGCCGTTGGAAGTCTGCCTCCTATAGGCCTATGTCAGTTGGATAAGTTGTAGGTGCGCCTGTTGCGCTAACCCAAAAACATGTTTACTCGTCGGTTTTTGAACGACTACCGTTCAGGAATCGAGGGTGTGAAGTGAATTTTTAAAATTTTTCCTCCGAGGGGGCCTAATTTCAATTGGCTGTTCCATCAAGGTCCACGGGAGGTTTTTTGATTTTTCTCCTTCACTTGGGTTTTTTGGTTATGTTATGCATTCTATGTATTGTGTTCACAATTCTGATGTTAGGATGTTTTCTTTTCAGCTATCATCAATTTTGGGGAACATATATGGCTGGTTGGCCATGCCTATAAATTTTGGGCGGCAAGGCATCACAGGGCACTTATGGCAGCTGAAGTTTTTTGGGGTCTTGGGAATTTTGATGGTTAGGTGTCAGAGGTATGTTGTGGGGTGATTTGTTGCGGCTCCTTTTTCCTCAGGAGCGCCGCTGGGGTCGCCCTAGTTGATTGTCCTTCATTTAGGTGGTAACGATCTAGGTCGAGTTAAGGGCTTAGGTTTGATTTGTCCGTTAAGGCAGAGTTAGTGGCGATTCGTTGTCACTGGCCAGGAAAGCGCATTGTTTGGTCGGAGATAGTGCCGCGTTTTTCATTGGCGTGCTGCGGTGCGTTTCTCGGCGCTGGAGAAGGCCCGCAGGAAGGTGGATTCGGCAGCGTCTCTCTTCGTTAGGGCCATAGATGGAGTAGCGATCAGGCATCCTTTACTTGTGCTGCGTAATAGGCAGTTCTACAAGGAGGATGGGGTTCATCTTTCTCCGGAAGGAGTGCAGATTTTCCTGTAGGATATTTTTGGTCCTTTTCGGTAGGGCTATTTAGTTTGTTCTTAGTTGGTTTTGGTTGCTGGTTGCGGATGGCGGTGGCGGTTGTAAACCTTTGTGGCGGGAAGTCGCTACCAACCAGCTGTCACACAGGCATAAGTGGTCATTGTGGGGCTCCCTCTTTAGAAGGACGGCAGGTGTGTCCTTTTCTTGCGGTTGGACATTTAGACGTTCCCCTGCGGGAACCGAACGTTTGCCAGAGAAAGAGGGGTAAGGCCAGCACAATGCGGGTTATGCGGGAAGGAGGCGGGGTATGTGTACTCCCCTCCTTGGTTTGGTGGTTTTCATCTAGGTGACTGGTGCTGGTGTTTGGCAGCGACTTTCTGTTTGCCATCCTCCAAACTAAATTTAAGTCTATATTCAAAATCAATTCTAATTCGATCACAATTATAGTTTAAAGAGTTGGTCAGCGGTTAATAAACATCGTCTGACCTTTAACTCCAGCTACTGTGTCCGTGTCTTTATTTCAGTGTGTGGTGTTGTTTAATTTAGTGATAAGCTAGCTTAAAGAAAAGGTTTATGTAATCACAATAAAGTTATGAGCGCCTTATTACACATATACAGTTTTCAGACTGTATTATGTGTATTTTAAGTGCCAAAAGGTATTATAATTGCTGCCCAGGGTGCCCCCTCCCCCAGCGCCCTGCATCCTACAGTGACCGGAGTGTGTGGTGTGCTGTGGGAGCAATGGCGCACAGCTGCGGTGCTGTGCGCTACCTTAATGAAGACAGGAGTCTTCTGCCGCCGATTTCATCGCTTCTCTTCTGTCTTCTGGCTCTGCAAGGGGGACGGTGGCGCGGCTCCGGGAACGGACGATCGAGGTCAGGCCCTGTGTTCGAACCCTCTGGAGCTAATGGTGTCCAGTAGCCTAAGAAGCACAAGCTAGCTGCAAGCAGGTAGGTTTGCTTCTCTTCCCTCAGTCCCACGTAGCAGTGAGTCTGTTGCCAGCAGATCTCACTGAAAATAAAAAACCTAACAAATACTTTCTTTTCTAGCAAGCTCAGGAGAGCCCACTAGGAGCACCCAGCTCTGGCCGGGCACAGATTCTAACTGAGGTCTGGAGGAGGGGCATAGAGGGAGGAGCCAGTGCACACCAGATAGTACCTAATCTTTCTTTTAGAGTGCCCAGTCTCCTGCGGAGCCCTTCTATTCCCCATGATCCTTACGGAGTTCCCAGCATCCACTAGGACGTCAGAGAAAATAAAATTACACACAAAAGATAAACTTCACATTAGAGTCACCCTAAGGTTTTGATAGTTACCTGATTTAGCCTACATCAGTGCTACAATTTCTACAAGAAATAAAAGACTGCCGAAGCATAAGGGCAGCTGCCACAGACATTTATAGATCCAAGTCAGTGACTTGGGGTTGGCATTTGGCAGAGCTGTGGCATTAGAAACGTTTTTTGAGAAAGCAGATATAAGGAGAGATGTATCAAACCTTGAAGAGTGACAACGTGGAGAGAGATAAAATATACCAACCAATCAGCTCTCCCATTTTTCAAACACAGAGCAAGATGTATCAAACCTTGATGAGGGATAAAGTGGAAAGAGATAAAGTACCAGCCAATTAGTTCCTAACTGCCATGTTACCAGCTGTGTTTGAAAAAATGGCAGCTTGTTGGTTGGCAGTTTATCTCTCTCCACTCAAGGGGATAGTAGCAGGCTGCTGCACTATAAACGTTCCTAGATACACTGGTTGGGAATCATTGGTATCTTTAATTTAGGAAAATCTGAAACACTTTGGGGCACACCCAATTAGGCGTAGGGTTTACTGCACAGAGAATAGATGTGGATTTAACACTCAGCGCTATTCAATTACTCTGCATTTTCCTTGCAAGGTATCCCGTGTGGTAACGTATGGCAACCCATAGATTCCGTGTAAAATGTTGGAATTTGGGTCTCCCCGCCAATAAATACACAGAGGGTGTATTTTAATTCAGACTTTTCTATGCAGCGCCTGAGGCTGTGATGTAAATTGCACCCTCTTGGACTAAATGGGCGGGGTATCGGCAGCTAATTTAATCGGTCAGCGCTGAGAGATTTATCTTGGAGAGAAATAAAGTGGACAACTTCTGTCATTTATCTAGCACAGCCTGTAAAATGATAGAAAACGAGTGGTCAGGGGCGTCACTGCCCCTGATGACGCCTGGTTTGGGCGGCCGCGAATCGGGGGTGTGGCCTCATGGGAGAGGCATGGCTTAGCGGAAGGGCTTGTGGGTTGAACCCCCATTTTCGGCATTCCAGGGGTTCGGGAGATACGGGCTGTTCCTAGGGAGGGCTATAACTGCAGAGCCGGCTCCTACACGGTGACAGGAGCCAGATGCTGCACGTAATGTTAAAGTGAAGCACTCAGATCCTGTCACTGAGCAGGAGCCAGTATCCCCCATGAGCCAGCAAGGGTGCGTCCCCCTCCCCCCCTTCCTTATGACGCCACTGCGAGTGTTGCTAAGGGCAACTTCTTCACTTTACCTCTCTCCAAGATTTGATAAATCATGCCCCTTTATCAGAAGTTAAAGTTGATAAATGTTTACCTAAAATCCGACTGCATTTGTTGTCCCTTAGGAGTAATTAATGTCTCGTACTTGGTATACAATCTTACCCTTTCACTTTTTTATTTTTAAAGACTGCAGACTTAGCAAGCAATGACAGGAAAATGCTATTCGGTATTAAAAAGGTCAACAGTGTAATTCTTATTCAAAGCATAGAAAATCCACCTCCCCAGACGTCTCTAAATTTAGAGCCGTACAGCTCTAAGAAAGTGTCTGGACAGAAAGGGCAATTAAATTCAAATGTGCAAAAATAGATTTTGAAATACCCCTGAATATTGTCCAAGCTAATGTCATTGTTATAATTATAGTTCAGAATAATGTGCGATTACTGTGCGATTTCAGTCGGTTTGCCCCGTGTACTACAGACTCCCAAGCCAAATAGAAGTTGGAAGCGAATTGAAAGCATTGCAAAGATCTGTGCAGGCTTTGGTGTTTTCCAGTGTAAAGAAAAGGTTAAATTTGCAGAAGAAAGACCCATGGACTTCTATCTGGACAAGGAGATCGACCACCTTCAAAGAGTAGGTAAGTACGAAGTATGAGTGCGACTGTGTGTAATATAAGGTTAACACATACAATGGGGGAAATTTACTAAGGTGGGAGATTTTTAGAACTGGTGATGTTGCCCATGGCAACCAATCAGATTCTACTTACCATTTATCTAGGTGCTTCTAGCAGATAATAGATATAATCTGATTGGTTGCTATGGGCAACATCACTAGTTCTAAAAATCTCCCACCTTAGTAAATTTCCCCCAATGTGTGAGTACTGTAGTTTTCTAAATATTTATACAGTGGGGGTGCGGGTGCCAGCGGGCCCTTACTGTCCGCGCATGCTGCCATTTATGGTTCTCCAAGTACTGGCATGAAGAGGCAGGCTTGCTGGGACCTGTAGTTCCACGGTACAGAACAATAATATACTCTATTTTTGTACTGCCCTGGGGTGACCAGTTTGGGGCTGGTTAAGGTTATTGCAGCGGGACCCTGTGATGTGTGTCTCCATGCCATAACATTACCTCACGGGTAGTTGAGCTTGATGCTGGTTACTGGAAAGACGGGAAGACCTCACGCCAGTTTTCCCCCATTTTCCAATACCTGAATGGGCTGAGAGGTCCGGGGTTGGTTACGCTTTTGGGGACAACTCACACAATTGTTTTTTTCCTCAAATGTAACACTTTCCTAACACTATAATACACCAATGCCTGCACTGATCACACTGTGTTTCGGGAGAACACGATGCTCACAGGCAGGTTTATTTATGTAGTCTATTGTGTTGCGATTTTGGTGCTATTTTGATCGATTTGACAAGCACGATTCTTAGTAAATCCGTGAATTCTATTTGTGTCCATGTTACGAATCCGATGTTTGGTCCGATGGTGTATTGCCGCAAATTGGAATGTTAAGTCATTTTTCACCCACGAGTTCCCACCGATTTGGACTTTTAGTAAATCTCCGATTTGCAAATAACATCCAAATCACATAAAAACACCAAATTGACCTTTAGTAAATTTACCCCTTAGCAGTGAGGTACAGTGGGTTTGGTGGCTGAGGAGGCGCTGGCTAGTATCAGAGGCTGATTTACACGCACCTATATAAAACTTTGTGATAACTTCTGACTATAAAAATGATTAGAATAACACAAAGATGATATGAATAATGCAAGTATGATTTTTGTAAGTTATAAATATCTTCTTTGTATTAGTCTAATAATTTTTATACTCAAAACTCTGGAGTGTACTAGCTTATGACGGTGGGGCTCTGCTTGCTCTGCCTACCCTGACCGCACATCACTGCCCCTTAGAGAACAGACCATTACCTAGAGAGACTGGGTGGGAATAACAGAAATTGGAAAGGCCCCTGGTATTTTGTCATTAGAGGGAATGGAGATGAGTTAAAAAAAAAAGAAAAAAGATTAAGCAAAGTATTAAACTTCACATATAACAGTTATCTTGAAAAATACTGTATATGAAGTAAAGCTAATACTATATACCAATAATCACATGCTTATATTCCTGATTTGTCAAGTACGGTGAAACAGGAAGTTCCTGTAAAAATAGGGTCTCCTAAAAACTGCAAGTCCAGGTAATATGGGTCACATGTAGTCCAGTATCGGGGCTACTGATGATTTCCGCAAATAAAACGGCCTTACCAGGCATAAACCCGCATATGTTCACAATTGTGTGAACGTCCCTTTAGGTTACTTAACATAGGTTAGCGCACCACTGTACCGCCTCGTCCTATCCAGACACAAGCAGGTATAAGTGGCAGAATCAAGCATATGCATACACCTGCAGTTTTGAGGGATGTACTGTGTATGATACGCTACCCCACCTGACACAATACTCACTTGGCATCAGGCCCATTGCTGGCTTTTGTGATTTTTATCAAAGACTTTATCTGGGCAAACTTTTGGAACCCTGGTTATTTCCCAGAATATAAAGTGTGAACATATTACACAGTGCTCTATACTGAGGGTACCTCAATACAAATAAAGAACATACAAGTATTGCTCTCTGGGGGTCATTCCGAGTTGTTCGCTCGCAAGCTGCTTTTAGCAGCTTTGCACACGCTAAGCCGCCGCCTACTGGGAGTGAATCTTAGCTTATCAAAATTGCGAACGAAAGATTCGCAATATTGCGAAAAGACTTCTCTGTGCAGTTTCTGAGTAGCTTGAGACTTACTCTGCCAGTGCGATCAGTTCAGTGCTTGTCGTTCCTGGTTTGACGTCACAAACACACCCAGCGTTCGCCCAGACACTCCTCCGTTTCTCCAGCCACTCCCGCGTTTTTCCCAGAAACGGTAGCGTTTTTTCGCACACACCCATAAAACGGCCAGTTTCCGCCCAGAAACACCCACTTCCTGTCAATCACACTCCGATCACCAGAACGAAGAAAAAACCTCGTAATGCCGTGAGTAAAATACCTAACTGCATAGCAAATTTACTTGGCGCAGTCGCACTGCGGACATTGCGCATGCGCATTAGCGACTAATCGCTCCGTTGCGAGAAAAAAATAACGAGCGAACAACTCGGAATGACCCCCTATATGTAGTCATATCCAGAACACAGAGCAGAGTTGAAATACATAGGGCTAGATGCATCATCGCTTGGAAAGTGATAAAATGGAGAGTGAAAAAGTGGCAGCCAATCAGGTCCTAACTTCCATGTCACAGGCTGTGTTTGAAAAATGGAAGTTAGGAGCTGATTGGCTGGTACTTTTTCACTCTCCATTTTATCACTTTCCAAGCGATGATGCATCTGGCCCATTATATCAAAGGGCAATGCAAATACAGAGCCTCCAACAGGACTCCCTCCACAAGTACAGAACTCTCCGCTCATGTACTGTCTTCACTACTTTGACAAAAATAATTTATGGGGGAAAAAAAAAACCTTTCTCAGTATTTTCTACAAGGCAACATTAATTATTCATATTAATCTGTCTGAAGGCGGAAAAACCTTCTCAAACATATTTAGCGTCATTCCCATGACACCTCCACTGGCTCATTCTTAGAAGATCCTGAAAACAGATAAATTTTTTACCGTACACTATGAATAAAATGGATAATAAAACAATATATATTAAAAAAAAAAAAGATTTATAGTAGACTTACCATAATTAAATCTCTTTCTGCGAGGTACACTGGATTCCACAGGAAATAACATCGGGGTGTAGAGTTGGATCTTGATTCGAGCCACCAACAGGCAAGCTTTGACTGTTCCCAGTATGCATTGCACCACCTCCTCTATAACCTCGCCTCCAGGCACTGGAGCTCAGTTTCGTTAACCAGTCCAATGCAGTAGCAGGTAAAAGAGACGGCAGATGTTAATCACCTAGAACCACATTCTCACAACAGGAGAAGGGACTAGCGGCTAATGCCATACAAACCCAAAGAAGCTAAGTGCGTCAGGGTGGGCGCCGTGTGGAATCCAGTGTACCTCGCAGAAAGAGATTTAACTGTGGTAAGTCTATCATGAACCTACTTTTCTGCAGCGGGGTACACTGGTATTCCACAGGGAATAACATTGGGGATGTCCTAAAGCAGTTCCTCATGGGAGGGGACGCACTGTAGCGGGTACAAGAACCCGGCGTCCAAAGGAAGCATCCTGGGAGGCGGAAGTATCAAAGGCATAGAACCTGATGAGGACTACGTAACCGCCTTGCACAATTGTTCAGCGGACGTGCCACGGCGGGCCGCCCAAGAAGGTCCAAAAGTCCGCATAGGCTTGTGCAATCACCATTCTAATCCATCTGGCCAAGGTCTGCTTATTTGCAGGCCAGCCACGTTTGTGAAAACCAAAAAGTACAAAAAGGGTATCTGACTTCCTGAGGGAGGCAGTCCTCTCTACGTAAATACGGAGAGCCCGTACCACATACAAAGACCGCTCTTTGGAGGACAAACCAGAAGAGATAAAGGCCGGAAACACAATCTCTTGGTTAAGATGAAAAGATGATATCACCTTAGGTAGATAACCAGGGCGAGTTCTAAGAACTGTCCGGTCACGGTGAAAAATCAGAAAGGGTGGACAACAGGACAAAGCGCCTAAGTCCGACACCCTCCTAGCAGAGGCAATAGCCTATAAAAACACAACTTTAAGTGTAAGACATTTAAGATCCACAGAATCAAGAGGTTCGAATGGAGACTCTTGCAGGGCATTTAAGACAACAGACAGATCCGATAGAGCCACAGGAGGGACATAGGGATGCAGAATCCTTAAAACACAATGAGTGAAAGTATGAACGTCAGGAATAGACGTAATTTTCCTCTGAAACCATACCGACAAGGCAGATATATGAACCTTGAGGGAGCCCAGACGAAGGCCTAAGTCCAGGCCCTGTTGCAGAAAAGCCAAAAGTCTGGAAGTTTTGAAAGTATATGCATCATAATTCTTACCAGCACACCAGGTGAAGTAAGAATTCCAGACCCTATGATAAATCCGTGCAGAAGCCGGTTTACGGGCTTTCAACAGTTTGAATAACCGCCTCAGAGATTTCCTTGGCCCTCAGGAGTGAAGCTTCAAGAGCCACGCCGTCAAAGCCAGTCTAGCCAGGTCCGGGTAGGCACAAGGACCCTGAACGAAGAGGTCTGGGCGTTGAGGAAGTAAAATAGGACGCTCTATCAAGAGGCCCTGCAAGTCTGAGAACCAATGCTGTCTGGGCCACGCTGGAGTGACTAGAAGTAGTATTCCTCTTTCTTGCTTGAACTTCCACAGTACCCTGGGCAGGAGTGACACTGAGGGAACACGTATGGGGCAGCCGAAAGTTCCATGGAATTGCCAGTGCATCCACGAACGCTGCTTGAGGATCCCTTGTCCTTGATTCGAAGACTGGTACCTTGTGACTGTGTCGAGACGCCATCAGGACTACATCTGGTAGGCCTCACTTGTCACTAGGAGTTGAAACACTTCCGGTTGAAGACTCCACTCTCCGGCGTGAACGTCCTGACGACTGAGGAAATCCGCTTCCCAGTTGAGGACTCCGGGAATGAACACAGCTGTTATTGATGGCAGATGGCGTTCCGCCCAACTGAGGATTTTTGATACTTCCAGCATTGCCATGCGGCTTTGAGTGCCGCCTTGATGATTTATGTACGCCACCGTGGTGGCGTTGTCTGACTGTACTTGAGCAGGCCTGTTCTGTACTAGAGGCAGGGCCAGTGTGAACGCATTGAACACTGCCCCAATTCCAGAATGTTTATCGGGAGGAGAGATTCCTCCCTGGTCCACCGACCCTGAAGAGAGTGTTGCTCCAACACCACACCCCAACCCTGCAGATTGGCATCCGATGTCAGGAGTACCCAGTTGGAGATCCAGAAGGGACGGCCCCTGTTCAACTATTTGTCCTGTAGCCACCAGCTCAGTGACAGACGAACTTCCGGAGTCAAGGAGATCATTTGAGACCTAATCTGATGAGGCAGGCCATCTCACTTGGAAATGATTAACCTCTGCAGAGAGTGGGAATGAAATTGAGCGTACTCTACCATGTCGAAAGCCGACACCATGAGGCCTAGTACTTGCATCGCTGAGTGTATTGACACTCTTGGGCGAGAGAGGAAATATCTGATCCTGTCCTGAAGTTTCAGGACTTTCTCTGGAGACAAAAACAATCGTTGGTTGTGTGTGTCCAGTTGTGCCCCCAGGTGCCCCATGCTCCGAGTCGGGACCAGCGAGGACTTTTTCCAGTTGATGAGCCACCCGTGGGCTTGTAGGAGTTGGACCGTCAGTTTCAGATGACTGAGGAGAACCTCTTGGGAGTTCGCCAGGATCAGCAAGTCGTCCAGACACGGCAGGATCCTGATTCCCTGATGGCGGAGAAGAGCTGTCATCACGGCCATGACCTTGGTGGAGATCCGAGGGGCCGTAGCCAATCCAAAAGGCAGTGCCTGGAATTGATAATGTAGGTTGCCAATAGCAAACCGCAGATATTGCTGATGCGACATGGCAATAGGTATGTGCAGGTAAGCATCCTGTATGTCCAGGGATACCATATAGGCTTCGGGTTCCATGGCCAGCACTATGGAGTGCAGAGTTTCCATACGGAATTTGGACACTCTCACAAACTTTGTCAAGGATTTGAGGTTGAGTATAGGCCGGAAGGACCCATTTGGCTTCAGAACTAGAAACAGGGTCGAATAGTATCCCCTGCCTCTCTGAGACAGAGGTACCGGCACTACCACTCCTGTATCCAGGAGGGACTGTACAACCAAGTGTAGAGCTTGCACTTTTAATGGATCCGCAGGGATAACCGTTGTGCAAAACCGACGAGGGGGACGTCTCTTGAAAGATATTGCATATCCATGGGAGACAACTTCTTGCACCCAGGCGTCCGAAGTGGTCATTACCAGGCTTGGGCGAACTGCAGAATTCGGCCTCCCACCCTGGGGTCTAACAGTCCCGCAGCAGACTGGTCTCGTTTGGAAGCAGACTGACGGGCGGCCTACGATTGTTTCGATTTAGGCTTAGTGGTTTTAGAAGCACGAGCCTGTCACGGATACGCCTGACCCGTTGCTTTTCCTGGAGGTCGAAAGGAATGAAAGGTGGTACTCTTAGCCTTCTGAACAGAAGGATTAGTATTTGGGAGACACGCAGTCTCGTAGTAGCCAAGTCAGTTACAATCTTGTTCAGATTCTCCCCAAATAGGATGTCTCCCTTAAAAGGGAGCACCTCCAAGGTCTTTTTGGAGTCCAGGTCCACCTTCCAGGACCTCAACCACATAATTCGACGAGCCAGGATGGATGTAGTAGATGCCTTGGCCGCCATTATACCTGCATCAGAGGCCGTCTCCTAAATATAGTGGGAGGCTGTGGTAATATAAGACAGATATTGTCTGGCAGTGTCAGAAAAATCCTGAGGCAGCTCATCCTCAATTGCCTGAACCCATGCTTCCACACCTTCAGCAGCCCAGGAGGCTGCCATAGTGGGTCTATGTACAGCGCCATTGAGGGAGTAAATAGAATTCAGGCATCCCTCCACACGCTTATCCGTCGGTTCCTTCAGTGAGGTGACAGTGGTGACAGGCAGAGTAGATGAAACCACAAGACGGGTGACATGAGAGTCCACCGGCGCTGGAGTTTTCCACTTGTTACTCAACTTCGCAGGGATAGGATAATGAGCTAGCATCTTTTTAGACAGGCAACATTTATTTCCCGGAGACGACCATTATTCCTGACGTATGTCAATTAAGTGGTCAGAATGTGGCAAGACTACCTTAGCAACCTTCTGACGTTTGAACTTATCAGGTTTCTTAGACACAGTAGTAAGCTCAATGTCATCATCTATCTGAAGAATTAACTTAGTAGCCTCCACCAGGTCAGGAACATCAACCTGGGTTGTAGATTCCTCATCAGAAGCAACTGTATCAGTGTCTGACGGATCAGTATATTCCTCATCCACATCAGAAGAATTATCTGAAATATTAGTGGATTGTGAGGAAGAAATGGCCCTTTTAGATGACCCCTTGGCCCCAGAGGGGCGTGGGGTACACTTTTGTCTAACCAAGAATTGATTTAATTGTTGTAACTGGGTAGACAGAGTATCCGCCCAGGGCGGATTAACTACAGGGACAATATGTGGCACAGGAGGTCTCACAAGACGCAAGACGTGTCACAAGTTTACTCAGCATACTTGAGAACGCTGCCTAAGGTGGGTCTTGATTGACCACAGGTACTGCAGGTAGATTGGGCGTATGGCACTCAGCGCCTGAACCAACAGCTAAAACTTCCCCCTCAGGTAAATCCGTGGCGCCAGTACTGCAGCATTTAGAAGCGTCCGCGGATTTCCAGCCCTGTGTAGCAGACATTATAGGGAATGTAGCCGTAGGGCGTAATCGTACGATATAGCCAGGAAAACACAATGGGGTATATGCAATTGCGGTCGAATTGCCGCAAATGTCGAAAAATGGGGCATTTTCGACACAAAAAAAAAATTCGACAATGCAATACAGTACTTTTCGCCAAAAAAACGGCTGTTTCAGATTCGACTTTTTGAAATTCGACAGTTGTCAAATTCAACATGTCTGCAATAGTAAAAATGAGGCTTTTCGACAAAAGTATATTCAATTGAAGAATGTCGATTCGACAACAGTGCTTTTCGACAGTCATTTCGTCAATTTCAGTACGCCTCATTTTGGTGGCGGAATCTAATAATTTTTTGTGTTTTTTTGTTGTTGCTAATAGCATATCTATTTATATTAGAAGGGATTATCTACTTGGTTTGTCTATTAGGAACCACAAGTATTATTTATATATTTTTTAAAAGAATGTATTTTTTTTTTTTTACACCAGCACCGGGCTCCACTAGCTGGAGAGATAATGCCACAGCTGGGGGACACTTTTATACCGGTCCCTGCGGCCGTGGCATTAAATCCCCGACTAGTCACCCCTGGCCGGGGTACCCTGGAGGAGTGGGGACCCCTTAAATCAAGGGGTCCCCCCCCTCCAGCCACCCAAGGGCCAGGGGTGAAGCCCGAGGCTGTCCCCCCCATCCAAGGGCTGCGGATGGGGGGCTGATAGCCTTGTGTCAAATAAAAGAATATTGTCTTTTGTAGCAGAACTACAAGTCCCAGCAAGCCTCCCCGCAAGCTGGTATTTGGAGAACCACAAGTACCAGCATGCGGGGGGGGGGGGGGGGACGGACGGGCCCGCTGATACCCGTAGTTCTACTGCAAAAAAAATACCCAAATAAAAACAGTACACCTATAACCCTATGTTATGAGACAGTAAACACAGGACACAAAACAGAGGATTTAAGCGATATGAGGTGACTGAGACACACAGTAAAAATACCAAATTGTATATTCTGTGTAACTATATATATATATATATATATATATGTACATATATATATGGGACCGTGACGGACCTAGCCCCTCAGGGTACAGAATATAGTGATAGTAGTATGTGATACAGGAGAATGGAATCCCACACAACAGCTACAGGCACACTCAGTCACATTTACAGTGCAGAAGTTATTACATATAAGCAATAAAACTGCACTGGACTAGAAATTTACATATAGCTATAGTTATACTGGATGTATATCACAGAATACTTGTGCCAAATATTCAGCTACCAGTACACTTGTTCTTAACTAACACTGACATGTAGAATACTTAAGTGTCTGTAAAAGCACAGCGATGATGAGACAGGCGGCTTTACAGAGGAGACAGAGCCCTGCAGTCCCGGAGATCAGCCCAGCTAGTAATGAAGATGGCGCCAAAATCTCTGTCAGGGAGTGAGGGAGAGAGAGATGCAGCTCCAGGGTGGGAACACCAGCAGTAGATGGCACCCGGAGCTGGGGGAGGGGCTACAGGTCAGCGCCTTATCCCCTATGCTGGACTTCACCACCGAGTACTATGGAACCTATTGTAAACGGATTTTAGTAAATCCGACCTGTGCTCCCTGCCCTGGTGGATATAGTGGGGTCCCTGTGCAGTACAGTGTCCACGCCGGCGGCACGGTCCGTCTCCTGGGACCGCGATTTTACCAGCGGGTCCCACCTGGGGGACCCTCTTACCTCCTTTCTGATGTGCAGCCATGCGATCTAGGAGAGCATTATCGGTGTGTGCCTGAAGTACGGTGCACCTCCGCTGCAAGTACCCGGGAACCAGGCTGCGGGAGTATGCAGCGCTGCTGGGGGAGGTGATGGAGCCGCAGCATAGAATATCAGACTGACATAAATAGTGCTGCGGCCCTTGAAGTCTTCTATAAAAAGCTTTTTTCAGGGCTGCCATAGCGCAGCCCCACCTGTTAGTGACCTGCACTGCAGGCACCAATTTACAAACTGAGCTCCAGTGCCTGGAGGCGGGGTTATAGAGGAGGCGGTGAAATGCATCCTGGGAACAGTCAAAGCTTTAGTCTGTTGGTGCCTCGGATCAAGATCCAACTCTACACCCCGATGTTATTCCCTGTGGAATACCAGTGTACCCTGCTGCAGAAACCCTGATACTATTATATTATACAGTACATTACTAATAATAGGATTAATCTGCAAATTACTGTTACAAATATTAAAGGGGGCGCTCCACAAAGGGTAGATAATAGTTTGGGGATCATAAGTGTTTGCAGGTCAAATCATTCTCTTATTACAGTCCCTCGTCCTCCCCATACGAACACCTGGAACCGCTCCATGTCTCAGAAACAGCTGTCTGCTGACAACTAATTACTATATAGTTATGCTCGGAGCCTAGAGATCCACCTAAGCCCCGGAGGGAACCGCAACACACCCAGAACAAGCATGGGCACACTTTCTAGAAAGCCAATATTTTTACAGTGAGCCGTGTACAGTACATGCAGTGATTACAGCACACACTACAGTCTTATAGGGATTAGGAGACTTTATCCAAGAGTGGAGATAAGTCCAACGCATAAAAATATATTGTAAAATTCCATGTATATAATGCATGTATTTATATATACTAAGTGGGTGTCTAATAATGATGTGTATTGTATTGATTGTACAGTCTTTGCTTTTACGGACTATGGGGGTCATTCCGAGTTGATCGCTAGCTGAATTTGTTCGCAGCGCAGCGATCAGGATAAAAAACGGAAGTTCTGCGCATGCGGCGCAATGCGCACGCGCGACGTACGGGCACAACGACCAATGTAGTTTTGCACAGGGTCTAGCGATGCATTTCAGTCGCACTGGCTGCCGCAGAGTGATTGACATGAGGTGGGCGTTTCTGGGTGGCAACTGACTGTTTTCAGGGAGTGTGCTGAAAAACGCAGGCGTGCCAGGAAAAACGCAGGCGTGGCTGGGCGAACGCTGGGCGGGTTTGTGACGTCAAATCCGGAACTGAATAGTCTGAAGTGATTGCAAGCGCTGAGTAGATTTTGAGCTACTCTGAAACTACACAAATTTTTTTTGCAGGCGCTCTGCGATACAACTGTTCGCACTTCTGCTAAGCTAAAATACACTCCCAGTGGGCGGCGGCATAGCGTTTGCACGGCTGCTAAAACTAGCCAGTGAGCGATCAACTCGGAATGACCCCCAATGTCGCTAGTACAGTTCTGTGCATATTAAGCTACAAAAATGCTTTAGGGTGTACGTGTAAAGAGAGGAGCACTCAGTGCGCAGTCTCTCTTTGCTGCACAGTCACCGGGCACTAGGACCCAGAGATATATGGAGGTGTGGCCTCCAACCTGCAATACTGTGCATGCGCAGCTGTCCGCTGCATATTTCTTCTACAGCGTCCTCCATGATGAAGGACACTGTGTAATGGACACTAAGATACAATATACAGCCCACAGAGACCCCAATATCCACTGTGCTACTACTGCTTAGTAAAATATATAGTAGAACACGCTGCCACCACAGTACATAATAAGCACCCAGTATGAAGGTACCTGGTGCACAACAATGCCCATCTAACCCTTAAATGCTCCATGCTGCAACTGTCTGTTCCTTGCAACCTGTACCTATTCTATTACCATTAACCCTGCATTGATCTGTACCTGCTTCTACCTGTTTAATAAACCATCACCTGGTTAAGTTGATCTGCACATGTGGAGTAACCTCCATCACACACCGATGCCACCTACATTGTATAGTGGTATAGTGTGCCAATGGTATATATGCCATATATGGGTGAGCAGCTCGGAATGCAGGGGTTTCACAAAATAATTTTTTCCTATAATTAGAAATACTTGTAATATCATCTGTGCAGACAGGAAATCAATCACTGCGGGAAAAAGGTTCATACAATTTTTATTTTACCGAGGATTATACTTCGATCTAGAGATCCCAAACTGTTTGAGCGAGCCGGAAATTATTGATACAAAGAAAACAAAATCTCAAAAATATTGAACGTTTATAATTGCTCAACTATTAAGCATACTTACCTACTCTCCCGGAAGCTGCTGGAGGCTCCCGTTTTTGGGGGAGCCCCCCGCACCCCCGGAAGAGTGGGCAGGTCTTCCGCATCCTGCTCGCATCTTAGTGATGCGAGCAGGATGGAGATAACCTCCCGCATTCGCGTGTCCGTCGGGTGGAGAAGGGGTTAAAATGACGCAAATCGCGTCATTTTAGCCCCGCCCCCTTCCCGCGGACCCGCGAATCGTGGCATTTCCCGATGCGGGGGTGGGGCTTAGTGATGTCACAGTCCGGCCCCGCCCCCCGAAGACACCTGCTGCGTCTCCTCTTCGGGCTTCTCCCAGAGAGGAGACTTACAATGTAGGTAAGTATGCTATTAAGTTGACTTCAAAGTTTCAGTTTGGAGATTACGGGGTGGTGTACTTACTTATACCACTTTCACATCGCACAAATAACCCGGTATCACTGACGCGGGTCAGTGTGCGGTGTGAAAGCGCCAAGTCCAAATTCCCGGGTCGGCCGACCCGGTAATTCAACCCGGGTTATAAGCAGTGTTATTCCCGGGTTGAATTCGAGGTCAGTGGCTGTGTAAACGGATTCCTGGGTCGATGCGACCAGGGACCCATTTACTAGATAGGGAGAGGCGGCGCGGAGATGAGCTCATCTCCCAGCGCCGCCTCCGCCCCCCGCCCCTATGGCAACCGACCCGGCATATTGCCGGGTCGGACAGCCAGCCAAAAGGGGTAGGAGAGTCTCCAATGCCAGATCCCACCTGGGAAGGACCCGTTTCTAATTGCCGGGTGGGATCCGGCATTGGAGATGTAAAAGGGGTATAAAGGGAGCGTTTTCAAAAGTGGAGATGTTGCCCATAGCAACCAATCAGATTGTAGCTATTTTCTTGGTCATCATGGTGCGAAGCCATAATCATCTAATTCACCACAAATCGCATCATCAAGACCCTGGAAAGAATTTGGGCAGCATCTGGAAGGCTTGTCTACTTTCCTCGGAGTCTGGTAGACCTCCCCAAAATTCGTGAGTCTTGTACTTTCTGACAGAGCAGGCAGTAAGCCTATGCCAATCTATTTCTTTTTACCTCCGTGGTTTATCATAAGGAGTTTCATTTTTTAACATGTTCTAGTATTAGATCTGAAATTGATTTTATGAACATTTTTCCTCTTGACTTAAAAGCCCTGTATCAGGTTTTTTTTAGATACTGCAGGAGGATTTTAACATTGACATTATGAAAAATGATGCAAAAAAGTCCATGTAATAGATACATCTACCTATTAACAAGCTGTTTTCTAATATGCCTTATAGGCCCTACACACTGGCCGATTTTTTGAAAGATATGAACGATGTCGTTCATAAATGAACGAGAACTCGTTCATATCTTTCAGTGTGGAGACTCCAGCGATGAACGATGCGCGGCCCCGCGCTCGTTTATCGCTGGTCTCCCGTCGGCTGTGCATGCAGGCCAATATGGACGATCTCGTCCATATTTGCCTGCACTTCAATGCAGCCGCGTGACGGGGGGAGTGAAGAAACTTCACTCCCCCCGTCACTGCCCCCCCGCCGCCGGGTCGCTCGTCTGCCGTATCCGCCGTTGGGCAGCTCGGCGGCGGGTCGGCCAGTGAGTAGGGCCCTTTAGAAACAGCTTTAATTTGCTTTAATTAACAACCATAATCAGAGATAACAACATCCAAATGCATTTTTAGCATTAACTAATGGGATGTAGTTAGCTTAACTAATAACTAAAGCTACTAAAACAGACAAGTGGAAGTGTTTCCCATAGCAACCAATCAGATCCTGTTTATCATTTTCTAGGGTGCAATTGAGAAATGCTAGCAAAAATCTGATTGGTTGCTATGGGCAAAAAGCTTTAGTAAACCTACCCCTCAGTGGCCCTCATTCCGAGTTGATCGCTTGCTAGATACTTTTTGCAGCCGTGCAAACGCATAGTCGCCGCCCACGGTGAAGTGTATTTTCGCTTTGCAAGTGTGCGATTGCATGTGCAGCCGAGCGGGACGAAATTTTTTTTGGAGTTTCTGAGTAGTTCTGAACTTACTCAGCCCTTGCGATCACTTCAGCCTGTCCGGTCCCGGAATTGACGTCAGACGCCCGCCCTTCAAACCCCTGTACACGCCTGCGTTTTCCCTACCACTCCCAGAAAACGGTCAGTTGACACCCATAAGCGCCCTATTTCTGTCAATCTCCTTGCGATCACCTGTGCGAATGGATTTGTCGCTAGAGGAATTGCCCAGCAACGATGCTGTTTGTACCCGTATGACGCGCGTGCGCATTGCGGTCATACGCATGCACAGTAGTAACCTGTTCGCTGCGCTGCGAAAATCGGCAGCGTGCGATCAACTCGGAATGGCCCCCAGTGTTTTATCATTGCAGTCGTCTGTCATCTGATGGGTCTATCTCCACCTCATCCTAAAAATCCATCACACATGGACGAATCTGCTAAAAAGCAAATGCAATAGGGACTAAGGGGAACATGTTGTAAGCAGTGATAAAAGTGGAGAAGTGAGCCACTGTAGAAGTTGCACTTGGCAACCAGTCAGCTGTTCTATATACTTTTATAGTATGCAAATTGTAAATGTTACGTCAATGCTGATTGGTTACCACAGGTAACTTCTCCACTGGCTCACTTCTCCACTCTAAGGGGTCTGTTCGTGAAGCAGTGAAAAGTGTGGAGAACTGAGCCAGTGGAGAAGTTGCCCATGGAAACCAATCAGCATTTAGGTAACATTTCTAATTTGCATACTATACAATTGTACGGAGCACCTGACTGGTTGCCATGGGCAACTTCTCCACGTCCTTAAACCCCAATGAAGTGTTGTAATATATTACAGAAAGCAAATGTCTTCTGTAGTGTGTCAAGCATTTTTAATGATTTATTGCAGTCCTGACCAACCTGTGGCTCTCCAGATGTTATGGTACTACAAGTTCCAGCATGCCCTGGCATAGTTTGGCTATCGGAGAAAGCTAAAACTGTGGCAGTGATGCTGGGATGTATAGTTCCATAGCAGCTGGAGAGCCACAGGTTGGTCAGGCCTGGCTTATTGTGACAGGATCGCTTTACGCAGAACACAAGCCTACCAAGACTACAATGACATTATTGGAAATGTGTAGAGAGAAAAAATGTTTCAGCATTTGGGTTTTTTTCTCACACATTAGTTTATTTTAATACAAACCAGTCGCACAATTACGTTTTTACTTTCAACACAAGTTTATTTCAAGGTAAAGGCTCAGTAGGTGGAAGGGAGTGATTGCAATTTACCGCCCAACCCAAAATACGCTGCTCCAGTCTAAACACCCTTTCAAACAGCACAAGGCTTCCATTAATTTAATATGGACGATAATTGCGATGGTGGGGTTAATGAACAATCAGTGGCCTACGCTATGTAACATGTACACGCTTGGAGAGGATTCATAAACAGCAAAAGGATCTGACAGGGAACTGGATTCTAATGGAAGGTGTGGTGTGGAGACAACTCTCCTTTCATTGCAATGCTTTCATTAAAATACATGCTTTGTTTAAGAGAAAAGAGATATTCCAAAAAGCTATTAGATTCACTATCAGACTAATCTATCTTCCACAGATTACAGCATAGCTTAAAAAAAAGACAAAAAAAACAAATACCTCAACTGACAGGGATGGAACATGCAGCAGCATTTGCAAATTAAAAGCCCCTTTCCATTATTTATAAAGGGTGCCTGTATAATATTTAATATATTCTGAAAACATCCCTAACAAAAGTATTTTCATTAAAACTGAAACATTATACTGTACATGGTGGATTCATGCATGTTACCCCCTTGCACAATGCCATATTTCCCCCTGCAAATTTTGGAACTATTTTTTTGTGTAATCCTCCTCAGACTGTAAATAAGGGCTGCAGACAGCTCTAAATAGGGAAACTTTCATTATGGCCACATTGTATATATGCTGGCTGTATGTATGTATATATGTATATATACATATTTCTTATTATTAGTATTATTATTATTAGTATTATTATTATTATAATCCTTTATTTATATGGCACCACAAGAGTTCTGCAGCGCATTACATAGTACATAAACAGAATGAATTTAAAAAAAAAAAGACAAAAAGTGACTTACAGTGCAAAACATTGCAGAACATGGACAAGGTGTATAAACATTACTGCAGCAATAATACCCAAATGGACAGCGGGGCGGCCAATCAAAAATGTTTGGTGCTGTTGTTGGCTGTAGGAAGTAGATGATGGTATAAGTGACGGAAGGGAAAGAGGGCCCTGCTCGTTAGGCCTTACACTATAAAGGGTAGTGCAAGACAGACAGGGGTGACACAGATGGGAGAGACAGCGAGCAAGGAGTATGGAGCAGTGGGATATGAGAGCTGGATGGCTTTGATAAAAAAGAGGGTCTTGAGAGCCCATTTAAAATTTTGTAAAGAGCCTGATAGAGAAAGGAAGAGAGTTCCAGTGGTAGGGATCTGAGTGTCATCATCATAGAGATGATTTTGGAGGCCAACGGAGCTGATGGTCTCATCTAAGGAGGGTGTATAAAGGTAGAATAGAATGGGTCCAAAAACAGAACCTTGGAGGATACCAACTAAGTAGGGAAATGGGAGATAAGTGGAATCATGAGAGGAGACAGATAAATAATGTGAGCTCAGGGGGGACAGAAACCTCCCGTGGAGCAGAAGGGCAAGTAGGAGGACAGCCAGGAGAGGGCAGTATCACACAGACTGAACAAGTATCCTCCACTGTCGTTCAAGGATTTGTAAACACTTTTGCATTTCGAATACAAAGGTTGAGGTGTGGATCTGCGACGGTGAGTGTGACCGACTCAGGGATCCACTCTACTATGACCAGCACAGGGATCCACTCTACTGTGACCAAAACAGGGATCCACTCCACTGTGATCAGCACAGGGATCCACTCCACTATGACCAGCACAGGAATACACTCTACTGTGACCATCACAGGAATACACTCTACTGTGGCCAGCGCACGGATCCACTCTACTTTGACCATCACATGGATCCACTCTACTGTGACCAGTAAAGGGATCAACTCCACTGTGACTAGTTAAGGGATCCACTTTACAGTAACCAGCTCAGGAATACACTCTACTGTGACCAGCACAGGCATACACTCCACTGCGACCAGCATAGTGATCAGTACAGGAATCCATTCTACTGTGACCAGTACAAGGAACATTACATAACATGGAGTAATAATAGGAAGAAGTTGTGAGTGGGTGCACTATCACAGAGAGAGGCTTCACAGTGGTAACTTATGATACAGCACCACCTAATGTTCTTTCAGTATAGCTTCCAAACAACTCTCAGCCTGTAGCTGTTGCTACACTTCAACAATAAAAGACTCTTGATCAGTGCAAATTAATAAAACCACCGAACTGCTCACCTTGAGGGGGCAGGTCAAAGCGTATATGTCGGTCAAAGTGCATGATGCTGTGGAACTTGATGTCACATGACTCACACAAATTCAGAGGATTTTTCTGGTTCATTTGCTGGCAATCTGCGTGATGACATACCTGCAGAAAAAGCACAAAAAAATGTGAGTAAGGAGAGAGTTATACTGTAGTGAGCATGAGCATACCACATTATTTTGGCAGAAGCCATATACTTTCAGATAACATTTCCCTCTGTGGAGAACAAGTATGGATCACTGTTTTATTCAGTTAGTCATACACAGAGGCATCATGTTCCAAGTGTGACCAATTGTGAGGAGCCCTGCTAAACACTTTAAAGGGGTTGTCCAATAGTGGACATTACAATTCAGTATGACCTGTCCAGTATTTGATGGCCCTGGCCCTTTGCTATAACCTTCTCTATATCCTCCCATCCTATGCTGACTGCTCGGCAGATGCGGTTTCAGAAGTTTAGTGCACATTATGGGGAAGAAAGGTGCCATCTTCTACTCCACAGATTGTGTGTGCAGCCTGGAGGGATCCAGAAAACGTGGCAGTGGCAGAGCCCCAAATTTCCCTTCCCTTTTTATGCAGTTCTATTTAACACATTATTTTCTAAATAATATTATGTGAGTTTATATTTATACAGATAGATATGTCCCATCAGAGTGAGGAATTTCATGTGTGGAAGGGGTTCATATATTCAGTAAACTCACAGTACTGATTGAACTATCTGATTTTTTTTTTTTTTTTTTGCAAAAACATAAAAGGTCAAACGTGACACTTGATAAGGCTCAATGTGAAACCCTTTTTAATTCTCAAAGGTCACAGAGTGGAGGAGATCAATATAGGAATTTGAGATCAGTCACAAAATAAAAGGCCAATTCAGGATATGAAAACATCACTCAGGTCTTCGTTTTAATCTGTTACTGCAAATCTTAGATGTGTGGCACATTTACGTCTCGTTGAGGAAGGCTTTGATACAGACGGTTTTATTTTAAAGGCACTCTAATATGATAAATCAATTGCTACACTGGCTAGTACAGAGAAAACAGGGTTTTATACTATTATTTATTAAAATTTACTTATATAGCACAGCAAATTCCGTTGCGCTTTACAATTGCTGCGTACAAGCTATGCCCACACTTTGGTGGCACTAGCAGCTCTGTCTTTCCGTTACCTGCAGTTGGCGCACAGGTTGCAGCTTTTTCGTCAGTTGTACCTTTTGAATAGTTGGATATTCATGAGAATGCAGTCGAGCAACTTGCTAAGAACTGGTAGCATTGGGACTCATTCAGAGTTGTACGTGGCTGTCTCTCCTCCAACGACACAAGCCACCCACTATTATCCAGATTTAGTGGCAGATGTATTAAGCCTGGAGAAGTAATAAAGTGGAAGTTGATAACGCAGCAGCCAGTCAGCTTCTGTTATTTTTCAAACCCAGTCTGTAACTTGACAGTTGGGACCTGATTGGCTGGTGCATTATACATCTGCCACTTAATCTATTTTCAAATAACATATATATAACCAATTTTCAGTTCTTTCATTTAAGTTCTAAGAGTCTGATTCTGAGTCACATGGAAGTGCGAATGCATCAGCATCGTGCAATTTGTTTGTAAACTGCATGTGCACCGTGGCATACATGCTCAACCTAAAACAGCTACGAGCAATGACTGAGTCACATCTCAGTCCTGTCTCAGCGACGAGTGAATGGGCGTTACCTGGGCAGTAACCAGGTGTTTGAACGTAACAGAAGTGTCTCGGGTGCATGTAGTAAGACCCAAAAACCTAGTCTGAGTTGTGAATATGCAGAGTTCACATCCAGAACTGAGAACGGGTGTAGTATGAGTGGCCGGCGGCCGGGATCCCGGGGGCCAGCACACCAGCAGGGTGTTCCCGACCGCCGGCATACCGACAGCTAGGCGAGTGCTAATTAGCCCCTTGCAGGCTCGCTGCGCTCACCACGCTGAGGGCACGGTGGCGCGTCTCTCTCCAGGGTGGCCGTGGACCCTCAAGAGGGAGAATATGTGTCGGCATGCCGGTGGTCAGGATCCCTGCACCGGTATGCTGGTCGCCGGGATCCCGGTTGGCGGCATACTGTAGACCACCCCTGAGAACACATTACATGCGGATCAGAATAAGGCCCCAAAGTTTTTAAGGGATTAAGACTCAGGGGAGGGGGATGTATCAAACCTTGGAGAAATATAAAGTACCAACCAATCAGCACCTGTTATTTTTCATGCGCAGCCTGAAATGGCAGTTAGAAGCTGATTAGCTGGTACTTTATCTCTCACCAAGCTGTGATACATCTTCCCCAGGATATTTTGTCATTTAAAAAGTTGCCTGTAGGTTCTTAAAATACATTGTACAGGGCTAGACATTCTGCTGCTAAGAAAAGAATGGTCTTGAAACCACTTTTCTTACTTTGTGTAAATTAAAAGGGACACAAGTTGTGGTGAGTCAGCTGCTGTCCTATACTTATACCCTGCTATTACTGTCCACATGCACTCGGTGTTCTGGCAGCAATGAAACGCCACATGTCATTGTGCAAAGTAGAAATTACTCTCCACATAATTCCGTATACTGGGCCTAACTCAGCTTGGATCGCTATTGACACAGAAACTGCAATTTTCTCAATCCTGCTTCTGCTAAAAATCGCATGTGAAGAACCGCCCAGAAAGGTAAAAGGCGCCCACCGATGCAAACGCACAAATCGAGTACCACCAACAATTGCGGCTGACCCAGATTAATGAGAATTGCACCATGTTTTTAGTTGCAATTCATTGCAACTGACGTCAGATACATGCCCAAAAACGGCCATGATCTGCCCGCGTTTTTCAAGCCACTCCCAATAAACGCCATGTTAACACCAGTAGCGGTTCCAGAGGAGGGGCTGCAGTGCAGTCCAAAATTCAAATAGTGGAGCCACACCAACTGCCACCCCACACGCTGCCAAACACTGCTGGCAGTTGGTGTGGCTCCCCTATTTGAATTTTGGACTGTGCTGCAGCACCACCTCTGGAGCGGCCACTGGTTAACACCTACGAACGGTCACTTCCTGTTAATTCAATTGCGATCACAATTTAGCCTTCGCGCACGCGCACTGCATTCGCAGCGCATGCGCAGTCTGTCGATAATCACCCTATTTGCGATTTTGCTATTGAAGCAGAATAAGGCCCACAGTTCAAATATAAATGGGATTGTCTTTAGTCAATGCAACACAAGCGCTCATTTACTTGCAGTGCATTTTGATGCCAAACTTCAACTGAAACACAGCAACCAATAAGCAATCAGTATTTATCAGATTACTGCAAGCTAGACAATGAAAGCTACTGTTTTATTGGATGACATGGTTTCATGCCAATTGTGCACCTAAATGCAATGCGACTATATTTTACATTTATCATTTGTTTGGAGTATGAATAAAGGTCTTTTAACATTTCAAACACAGTGAGAGGAGAAATTACATTTTCTATAGTTAGATTTCATTTTACGCCCAAAATGCTTTTATAGCTGTTTCTTTCCAGTACAACTGCTAAAGGTTAATGGGTAACAATATATATATGATTATACAAGTTAAAAATATTCTTTTATTTAATAGAGGAACAATGGATGATGTGATGGCATCTAAAATTAAATCTAGCTGTATATTTCTTCATACAAGAATAATAATGTGCTTCGTTTTATGGGCTACATCCCACAAAATGCTTCCCAATAACATAGGAGGTTTTCTCAAGCCCCATAAATAACTGTAGAATTCTGCATTGTTCCTGGTGCCAGCAATAGACTATTACTTGCTATTCATTTTAAATGATTGTTAAGAAGCCATTGTGTAGTAGGATCTAATTTAAGGGAGCATTTTCTATTTTTATGCTTTGGAAAACAATAAAATAGACTGATCAATCTGACAGGGACAATAAGACGGCATTAGAGTGGTAAAAGGGCAACTAGGGGTAGGTACATGTTGGGGAATCTGGAATTGCACAGGCAGCATAAAATTAAAGGATTTTTGAGACGCGTTTAGAAACATACCGGCCAATCAGCTTCTTACTGCCATGTTACAGGCTGTGTTTGAAAAATAACAGTTAACAGCTGATTGGTTTGTACTTTGTCTGTTTACTAAGCCTTGGACGGAGATAAAGTACCAACCAAAAAGCTCCTAACCAATAAGCTCCTGACATTTTTCAAACAGCCTATGACATGGCATTTAGGAACTGATTGGTTGGTACTTTATCTCTATACACTTAATCTCCACCCAAGGCTTAGTAAATACACCCTTTTATTTCCATCTATTTCAGGCTTCTTCAACCAGTGTGCCGTGGTACACTAGTGTGCCGCGACCTGTTGCAACGTGTGCCGCGGAGTCAAGAGTCACTGCCTGCACCTTCAGAGCAAACTGTGGCCCAGACTCTACTTAGAGGATCAGTCGTGCCCCGGGTGTGACCGATGCTTTGAAGACGCGGCGGTGTGACATCACAGGTCACAGCCGCATCGTCTCACCACCCAGCCAGCTCACCCGCCTGCATACACATCTTCCAGTTCCTGCCCGCGTCCACAACTTTCCCTGTCCACCCATATCCACACCTCCTGCCCGACCATCCGCTGCTCAGTATTCACAGCACTCTACTATGAACAACCTCCGCCACTGAGAGACAGGGAGAAGGACAGCTGACAGGAAGGGGCTAATATTTGTTATGTTATTTCTCCTGTGGGGAGCAAAAGGATTTATGGGGGGAACAATGTGACTAATTCACGTAGGGAACAATAGGATTTATGTGGGGATCAATAAGATTGTTTTTTCTGTGTAGGCCAATGTATGGGGGTTTTTTTCCCATGGGAAACTGGTGGTGTGCCTTGTCAATTTTAAAATATTGTTTGGGGTGTGCCGCGAGTTAAAAAAGGTTGAAAATCACTGATTATCTCTTTCCAAATCTTAGTACATAGGCCCCTTAAAATTTTGACAACAGATAGGAACCACTTGGCCCATCCAGTCTGTTCTATAGACATGTACAAGCACACAAACACAATATGGTAAATTTTTTTGTCAGGAGCCAGTTAACCTACCAGTATAATTTTTGGTTGTTGGAGGAAGCCGTGGCACCTGGAGGAAACCCACGCAAGCACAGGGAGAATATACTGTACAAACTCTACACAGTTAGCAGAAGGTGATAGACCGCAGTTGCAGTTATATATAAGTGGCAGTCATCACGGACATCTATGTGCCAGGAACATGCTAGAAGCGAATGCTATGGATTCTAGCAGAGGGACCCAGTTATTGTTATTTTCATATAGGTTATTTTAAACTGCTTTGTGCCAGATAAGAATTGTTCACGTTTACCTCGTTTTGAACAAACATAGGGCAAGAAAAGCCGCAAGTGAACAATGACAGGATTAACTCCTCTAGTGTGGTTGGTTCGTTACAGAGCAGTTTTGGACCCAACTACTGAAATGGAGCAGGGACTATCTATAAAGAGACACTCAGTGATGGTCCAACGGTACTTGGGCAACTTATCCACCACAGAACTGGTCTTAACTAGGACCAGTATTATGGGGATTAAGATACTGCATAAAGTTTGGTCGTAAGCATTGATTCAGAAGTGAAAGGAACCGATCCTCATCTTCTGATGTGTTAAAATGAGCCATCTGGTTTGGGGGAAAAGTTACTAATCCAATAAAGGTGAACTTGGACGGGAAAACAGTGACTTCAAGTGGGGACTCTCTCTTACAAAAGGACAAGTACTCTCAACTGGCTGTTTTTAATTAAATATCATTCTGATCGAAGCGTGACTAACCATTACAAATACTGTCTCCATGTAAATAAGCTATTCTCATGGTCATTATTTCCTCATTGTTGGCACTGCTCATTGTGCTGAGTGGCTTTGGCAAATATTGGAGGCTTCCGGATAAATTGGACATGGCTATGGTGGATAAGTTGTAGTCAATGTGTACTGATATTTTTATTCCATACAATAACCTACCTAGCCTTACACACTGGTTTCTTACTCTGGGTGCAGAGATTTACAGGTTACCCTGGGCTTCAGCTGTATAAAGAATAAAAGCTTTTTGGCCTTTGACCATTTCTGGTAGCTGTTCTCAGTTTGCGGTAGTCCAATGCTGTCCTGTCTACATGAATTGGGCCAAAATGTATATTATACGTGTTTTTTGTCCATATATAATAAGAAATAGATAACACAACAGAAACTATAGAGAGGTGATCGGCAAAGATGGTAGTGAGGAACTACAATACAGAAATGACTTAGAGGGCCAGTAGGTGGACAGTCCTGCTTAATTAAGCCACTTTGATTCCAGCATTTGCCACCAAGAGCTATAATTCACAAGTAAAAGGTTAATGTATCAAGCAGTGAAAAAAGTGGAGAAGTGGACCACTGGAGAAGTTGCCAATAGCAACCAATCAGCTTTGAGGAAGCAGTTAAAAAGTACATTTTGTGCATGAATACGTGGATGCTGATTAGGTGCTATAGGCACCTTCTCCACTGATCCAATTCTCCGATCTTTTCACTGCTTGATAAATTAACCCCAAAATCTCCACTTCTTGCAGAAATAATAACTTTCTAGTGAATGGTTTTCCAAGAAATTATGATCAGGTACGTATATTAGTATACTACTCACCAATTTAAGAATAATATAGCTATGTTAAAGAGTTAAATTTGCCCCTATTAAAATCTGGTTACTGCCCTTGAAACCATCACGAATCAAATGTACTGTGCTTTTGAAGCACAAAGAAAGATATTCTGTATGAACACATCCCATAGATGTCTATAGATAAATTTGAAGAGGTGGATGATGAGGGATTTGCTCACAAGGTATCATTAATGGGCATCCCTTCTCCTAAAATGCAGCTGTCATAACAGTTGAATGAGTTCAGAACAGATAACAAGAATCAACATTTAGGCATCTTAGTCTCTAAGGCAGGAATGGGGAACCTTTGGCCCTCCAGCTGTTGTTGAACTACACATCCCAGCATGCCGTGCTACAGTTTTGCTATTTGGCCATGTTAAAACTGTTGGAGGGCATGCTGGGATGTGTAGTTCAACAACAGCTGGATGGCCGCAGGTTCCCCACTCTTGCTCTAAGGGATAGATTTACAAATTCCGTTTTTTCGATATCTGGTGATCGATGGCTTTGACCGATGAATTTAAAATGGTGACAGGAATAAATGCTGAACCAGGCAATAGTAAATCTAGCCCTAAAACATTCCAGAGATAAAGGCAAAGTAGGAGGTAGATTTGGGGCACATCAATGATGATGACCAGGAATGGTCACAATTTCTCCAAAAATCTACAAATTTAAAGGAGGGGGCTTGTCCAACTGTCATAGATATTATGGGGAAGGGGGCTCTTTATACACCTGGGGCTGGATGTCTTTTTAAAGCGGCAATCATGTACAAGGCAAAACCATGCCTTGTAAATGATTGCTACTTTAATAAAAAGTTTGGTGAGGAACCCACACCTCCGGCCAACTTGGACTTCATTACATCCGGACCCAGGTCTGGGATTGTCCTCTGTATAAGCATACTGGAAATAACGTAGCATGTACAGGATAAAACAGAACCACTGAACTTCAGTTTGATGCGTGAAATGCATTGCCAAGCTTTTGAATGCACCCTGCGGTCTTAAGGTGCATACACACAGTGACATATAACCTCACCATTACACTATATAGTAAAAATCGGGTGTAGTAGGGTATGCCGGCAGCCGGGCTCCCGGCGTCCAGCATACCGGCGCTGGAATCCCGACCGCCAGCATACCGACAGCTGGTCGAGCACAAATGAGCCCCTTGAGGGCTCGCTGCGCTCGCCATGCTGCGCTCGCCCCGCTGCGGGCACGGTGGCGCACGTATCTATTCTCCCTCCAGGGGGGTCGTCGACCCCCAAGAGGGAGAAAAGATGTCGGTATGCCGGCGGTCGGGATTCCGGCACCGGTATGCTGGACGTCGGGAGCCCAGGTGCCGGCAAACAGAAGACCACCCGTAAAAATTGTATGGAAACTTAGTGCAAATTGCACCGTGTGTACACAGCTTGCGATACTGATGCAGGCAAGTCAATCTTGACTATCTAGTTCAAAGTATGCCATAGCCAAAATCGCGCCATGTATATTAACCCTCTCACAATCCTTTCATTTTTTACAGCACAATACATTTCTGCACCCACTTTATCTACGCTTTTGACTCATTTCATACTAAATCTACACCCATTGAGCCTACACTGCTTTTCTCACCTGCATTTCTGCAATTCTTCTGCTCTGATTCCCTTACAGTCTCCTCTCCTACTTCCACTTTCCCTCAACCTATTTACCTACTTAACACTATGTCAAGGCTTTCTTATACTCCCCACATCACTCAGTGTCTACCTAATAATGTATCTTTATCCTTCCACCTTAGTCTCCTACACCTCCTCCTCTATCTCCGCTCTATCCCTCTGTTTCCTTCCGGCTCCTTTCCTGTTACCCCACTTTCATTTACCTCTGCCCCATGGTCTTGCTGCCCCACAACTCAGCCCTGCTCCCTCTCTCCTTTCCGTGTCACCTCCCCACACCCCCATCCACATTACACTAACCTCCCTCCCTGCCCACCTTCTGCAGTTTCCCCTCCTAGCTCAGGCACCCATACCATTACTACTCTCTCATCATCCCTGCCCTCAAAGTTAATCTCACCTCATTGCTACAGCAACCCTGATAATCTCATTCACATCTCTCCCACAAACTCATAACCCCTATCCTGTGCCCTCTGGAATGCCAGATCTGACCTTTTCATTTCCAACTCCCTACACCTACTAGCCATTACTGAAACTTGGATTACGCCCTCTGACACTACTTCTCCTGCTGCTCTCTCTCTCTGCTTGTGGCCTCACATTCACACACACACCCCGACCTGGGGGTCGCCATGGGGGTGGTGTTGGGGTCCTTTTACCTTCTAGTTACTCCTACCAACTCATACCACCAGAACCATCCCTTACATTCTCTACATTTGAGGTCCATGCCATACGCCTCTTCCAACCAGTCCATCTTAGAGTAGCTGTCATTTACCGACCCCCTGGCACTGCTTCCAAATTCATCGACAACTTTGCTTCCTTGCTTCCTCACTTCCTGTTTTCTGACATTCCCTCCATTATCCTAGGCGATTTCAACATCCCTATTGACATCCCCACACAATCCCCTGCCTCTAAACTCCTTAACCTCACCTCTTCACTTGGTCTCTCCCAGTGGACCTCTTCACCCTCCCATGTTAATGGGAGCTCACTGAATCTGGTCTTCACTCACCGCTGTGATATTTCTGATTTTTCCAACTCCCCATTTCCCCTCTCTGACCACCACCTGCTCTCCTTTAACCTATCTCTCTCGACTTCCCCATCTCTACCTCCTAAGGCTACCATCACTAAGTGTAACATTGAAGCTACTGACACCACATTCCTTTCCTCCCTGTTTGACTCACTTCTCTCTCCTATTCTCTCTCTCTCATGCCCTGAACAAGCCACTTCCACATACAATGCATCCCTTACTTCTGCTCTTGACTCTGTTGCTCCACCAACCACTATTCACCCTCGTAAATTAACACCTCAACCGTGGCACACCAAATGCACCAGATATCTGCAAAAATGCTCACGTACTGCTGAGCGACACTGAAGGAAATCACGCTCTAAGGCAGACTTCCTCCATTTCAAACTTATGCTCTCATCCTTCAGTGCTGCCCTTTCTCTTGCTAAACAGTCATACTTCAAGAACCTCATCTCCTCCCAGTCTTCCAACCCCTGGCGCCTCTTTGCCACTCTCAACTCACTCCTCTGCCCACCTCCACCTCGTCTCCCTTCCTTACTCTCTGCTCTTGACTTTGCCACTTACTTCACATCCAAAATTGACTCCATACGTCAGACATCACATCACACCAGACCATCAGTAACCAGCCTTCTCCCATCCCTTACCAACCCTCCCCATCCCTCGCACCTACTCTGACATCTTTCTCCCATGCATCTGGAGAGGAAGTCATGGCCCTCATTCGTTCCTGTCCCCTCACCACCTCCCCACTTGACCCTATCCCCTCCCGCCTTCTCCGCTACCTCTCTCCTTCTGCTTGTTCCCATCTTTCCCAACTTCTCAATCTATCCCTCTCATCAGGCACTGTCCCCTCTGCCTTCAAGCATGCACTCATCTCTCCTATTCTTAAAAAACCTACCCTTGATCCAAACACTCTCTCCAACTACCGACCCATCTCTCTCCTCCCTTTTGTCTCCAAACTCCTTGAGCGTATTGTCTACATCCGCCTTACTTCCTTTCTTTCCTCACACTCACTGCTTGACCCATTCCAGTCTGGCTTCCGTCCTCTCCACTCCACTGAAACTGCCCTTACAAAAGTATGCAATGACCTCCATGCTGCTAAATCTAAGGGACACTACTCTAAACTTATTCTACTTGATCTCTCTGCTGCTTTTGACACTGTGGTCCATCCTCTCCTACTGCAAATTCTTCACTCCATTGGTCTGCGTGACACTGCCCTCTCTTGGCTGTCCTCCTACCTTTCTGACCGTTCTTTCTCTGTCTCCTCTCATGACTCCACCTCCCCCTCACTTCCACTAACTGTAGGGGTACCCCAAGGTTCTGTCCTTGGTCCTCTTCTCTTCTCTCTCTATACGTCCTCACTAGGTAAGCTCATTAGTTCTTTTGGTTTCCAATATCATCTCTATACTGATGACACCCAAATCTATCTTTCCTCTCCAGACCTCTCCCCTGCTCTCCTCACTCGTATCTCCAACTGTCTCTCTGCTACCTCTTCCAGGATGTCCCAGCGCTTTCTTAAACTTAACATGTCTAAGACCGAGCTGATCATCTTCCCTCCCTCCCGCATAACCTCACCTCCTACCATTTCATTACCTATTGATGGCACTACTATCTCCTATAGCCCCAAAGTGCGCTGTCTTGGAGTAATCCTTGACTCCTCCCTCTCCTTCAAACCATACATTCAGCACCTCTCACAAACCTGCCATTTTCATCTAAAAAATATTTCCAGGATAAGACCCTTTCTGACCCAGGATGCTACTAAGACTCTTATCCACTCACTGGTCATCTCCAGACTGGACTACTGTAATCTCCTCCAGACTGGCATTCCTGACAAATACCTCTCTACACTCCAATCTATCCTCAATGCTGCTGACCGGCTCTTCTTCCTCACTAAACACACTACGTCCACCTCTCCTCTCTTACTAGACCTTCACTGGCTCCCCTTCCCTTTCAGAATCCATTTCAAGCTTCTCACAAAGCCCTCACCCACTCCTCTCCCATCTACATCTCTGACCTTATCTCCCTTTACACTCCCACCCGTCCTCTTCGCTCTGCTAATGCACGCCGACTCTCCTGCCTACGGATTACTTCCTCCCACTCCTACCTCCATGATTTTTCACGTGCTGCACCACTTCTCTGGAATTCCCTACCTCTCCCCCTCAGACTCTCCACCTCTCTACAAAACTTCAAACGGGCTCTCAAGACCCACTTCTTACCAAACCCAGACAAATCTCATCCTAACCCTCTGTTCTAGGCTCTCTATGTACCCCATCTGTGTCACCCCTGTCTGTCTACCCCTCCCCTTTAGAATGTGAGCTCTCACGAGCAGGGCCCTCTTCCCTCATGTGCTTATCCTTTCTTACTTTGATAATCTTCAACTGCACCAAATCCAGCAGTCTTCTGCCACCTGATACTTATTCCAGTGTCATCTGCTGATGTAACTATGTTTATTTACCCTGTACTTGTCCTATACTGTCATCAACTGTAAGTTGCTGTTTTCCTGTTTGATTATTTGTTTATGTACTCTGTAATTGGGCGCTGCGGAACCCTTGTGGCGCCATATAACTAAAGGATGATAATAATAATAATAATAGACAATATCGGTGCTTCTGGGTTCAGGGGGAGTTCAGGGGAATTCGCATAGTAAAATCGGGCATAGACAATATCTCACCGTGTGTATGCACCTTAAGGCTGGGTACACACTTGCTGATGGCACATTAGATGTGAAATGGTGCAAGATCCCCTTGCAAACGATATCATTCATACATACTGAACAATATCGTTTGTTTCTCGTCTGTGACCGCAGGAACCTACAGCCAGGTGCATGCCGTCTTTACAATATCTTTAGATTTCAAGGTGAAAACTAAAAGATATTGTACATTATTAACGACCCACGGGAACACACACCATTAACGATATAGTGAATACACACTGGACGATGTGACCAATATATATTGTCCGATCCACTGGATCGGACGAGATATCAGGTGCACATCGTCAAGTGTGTACCCAGCCTTGCTGTTCGCGCTAGGAAGACAATAACCATCACCTGGAAGCTACCAGAAGTGTCCATAATCCAGAAAAGGGCAAATTTGCAAGGTGCTGAATGTTTTGCAGATGAGATATAAGAGACTTGTCCTGATTCTTAAATTGTTGTTTTTGTTAGCAAAGCCAATAAAAACATTGTTTAAATAGAAAACCATAGCTAATGTCAGTTTACTATACAGTATGACATGACTGTGAGTAGGAATAACACAACAAGGGACTCATTCATAAAACAGCACCTTGAAGCCAATTCACTTCCTTTTATTGTAAGACAGCTCCTGCCTCTTTTTACAGTAGTTTGTTTAAAGCGTCCGTATAGCAGTTTATTTTTTTTTAAAGCCTCATTAGACATAGGACATCAATTTTTAGGGCTGCTGTGCATTGTTTTTTTTTCCAATAAACCAAGATTACTCAGCAATTTAACAGCCTCTCATATGCAAGGATGTTTATGGATTGCTTTAAATTCCATATTGATTGCCTAACCTAAAACAATTAAGAAATACCACATACCATGCTATATATATGGTATGCCTCAGGTCACACATAATTCTCACAACGGGATCCGGTCAGGATCCGAGCAGTCGGCATTCCGGCGGTCAGTCAGAATACCAACGCCAGAATACCAATGCTAGAATCTTCAGTCCAGTGCCAGAATCCTGAAAGCCGGGATCTCGAATGATCATCCACTGCAACGCCAAAGAGGTAAGCTGCGAGGGAAGGTTAGGTTTAGGCTGCGGAAGGGGGGGGGGGGGGGAGGGTAAGGCTGCGCCCCAGCGGGTTAGGTGTAGGCTGCAGGGGGGGGGGGGGGGGTTTGGTGTGTATGTTTAGGCAACTCCCAGGAATGGTTAGGGTTAGGTTGCGGGGGGTGGGGGTTGGGATTAGGTTGCGGGAAGGGGGGGTTAGGTTTAGGCTCCACCGGGGAGGATTAGGGTTAGGCTGCGGGTGGGTTTAGGCTAAGGAAAGGGAGGATTAGGGGGCCGGGAAGGGAGGGGGGGGGGGGGGTTAGGTAAGTATACTTACCTTCACCTGTCTGGATTCCAACCATATTCTGACCACCGGCATCCTAAAGGCCGGCAAATCAATCCTAACCCCTCACGGGGGTTATTATTTCCAGCTTGCAATACTTCTGCTACTAATAAGAATAAAGATAATATAATATCTAGCAAAAGACCTGAATGTGATGGAGTTTGAGAACATTTGAGTGCAAGGAGTATATTTACTAAAGGTCAATTTCCATATCAATGGAAATCGATTTAAATCGATGTTGTGTTTCCAGGGCTAAAACACACATTTACTAACATTTAAAATTGAATATTAAACATTACCTTTTAGTAAATGTGTGTTTCAGCCACAGAAACCCAACATTGATTGAGATCGATTTTTATTCATTCGACCATTACTAAATAAACCCATGCATGGACTGACTCGGGGCGCTTTGCGACCACGGCACTTATGCACGTGCGTGTCACGCACATGGAGGGGGCATGGACTCTGCTCACAGGGGCGTACCAGAGTCAGGGGGGCGTGACCACGTAACATGCCCCAATCTTTCTTTTGGCACAGGCACTTCGGGCGAGTGGGAGGGCAAAACAGGGAGCAGGAAGCTGTGCTGCACTCTGCCTTCCTGGCTCTCTGGGTGACCAGATCAGCCCAACAGACCATTGGCCCTTCTGGCATGTGCCAGAATTGCCAGATGGATAGTCCGGCCCTGAACCCGTAAGACTATTTTCACAATCCTCCAAGGATAAATTTTAATTTGCCATAAATTAGGGAAAACTTTTTTCCTCAAAACAAAAGCATTTGACTTGGAATGAGCAGAACCTGATATGGTAGGCCTATTTTGTGTAAGGAACCTTGATGTTCCTGTATCTCCATCAGACACCTTGTTAAACTGGCTCTCTACCTCAGAATTTTTCACACTGTTATCCTTGCATTGCTTCGTACATGAAAGGGGTGTCACACGGCAGCCATTTTGTTTTCCCACAAACATAAGCAAAGCAGTTTTGAGCCATACTCAGAATGAGAACACAACATTCTTATTACTGAATAAAATTAACCACTGGCCCATGTACTGCCATGTGGTACTTGTTAAAGAAAACAGTGCCTTCTCTGTACTGCTCAGAACACATATTAATGGGAAAAAGCAGAAGTGGTAAGATTATGAATATACTCCGCAGTTAGGACCTGGCAGAGCTTTAGATGTCAAACATCCTCTGCTGTTAAGATCACTATAATCTAATGTACTGTGCAAGGAAAAAAATATTTATTATGCAATAAAGAAGGGAGTTGCTGCTGTCCTGCAATAGATCACAGAGGGCTAATTAGGACTTTGCCCATTATAAATTGAATTAGAGTGAGATTTGCAAACGTTTCACAAGCATGTGTGTCTTGGCGATATCAGCCATCTACACTGCGTTAAAGCAATTTAAGCATCACATGTTCGACACAAGATGCTCTTACAGCATAAACCAGATGTCTACGCACAGCTTCACTAAACGCTTTGTACGGTCTAATTTATTTAATGTTTTCATATAATTAAATGGCACAGCCACACAATAAGCTGTATAGAAAGTAATAAAAGGATTAATGTAGAAGTGTTGCCTAAGATGTGAAAAAACATAAATTTTAAGCCGTATCATGTCTAGTCATGAAGTAAAATGTGACTTGCGCGTGAACCTATAACATTTCCATTTTGCCAAAGCCTAGAGGTAGTCACACCCTGGTTGTCTATTAAAGGCTTTTTAACACTAATAAATGAATACTGACACTAAACCATACAGTAAACATTGTTGGATCAAGTTTACTGTCGGATATTGGGGGTCATTCCGAGTTGTTCGCTCGTTGCCGATTTTCACTATGCTGCGATTTGTTGCTAATTGCACATGCGCAAGGCACGCAGGGCGCATGCACTTAGTTATTTAACTAAAAACGTAGCAGTTTTGCTGTGGAGCCTGCGGCTCTTTTCAGTCGCACTGCTGATTGGTGAATGATTGACAGGAAAGGGGCGTTTCTGGGTGGTAACTGAACGTTTTCCGGGAGTGTGCTAAAAAACGCAGGCGTGTCAGGGAAAAACGCGGGAGTGTCTGGAGAAACGGGGGAGTGGCTGGCCGAACGCAGGGCGTGTTTGTGACGTCAAACCAGGAACTAAATGGACTGAGCTGATCGCAATCTGTGAGTAGGTCTGGAGCTACTCAGAAACTGCAAGGAAATGTTTAATAGCAGTTCTGCTAATCTTTCGTTCGCTATTCTGCTAAGCTAAGATACACTCCCAGAGGGCGGCGGCCTAGCATGTGCAATGCTGCTAAAAGCAGCTAGCGAGCGAACAACTCGGAATGACCCCCATAGTCTTCTTTTTAATATCAATTCGATATGACACAGGTATACAATTTAAGTAAAATATTAGTAACTATTACAGGGACCTGAGTCACCTCAGTCTGCCCCATCTCGCCCCCAACTCTGTCCCACCCTGCCAGTCTCTCTGCTGTCATACAAGACACCCCTCAAATCGACAGAATGTCTTTAAATTAGGGGGCAGATTTAACGAGTGACCGGATCAGCCCAACAGACCATCGGCCCTTCTGGCATGTGCAAGATGGGCAGTCCGGCCCTGAACCCGTAAGACTATTTTCACAATCTTCCAAAGATAAATTTTAATTTTCCATAAATGAAGGAAAACTTTTTTTCTCAAAACAAAAGCATTTGGCTTGGAATGAGCAGAACCTGGTATTGTAGGCCTATTTTGTGTAAGGAACCTTGATGTTCCTGTATCTCCATCAGACACCTTGTTAAACTGGCGTTCTACCTCAGAATATTTCACACTGTTATCCTTGCATTGCTTCGTACACGAAAGGGGTGTCACACAGCAGCCATTTTGTTTTCCCACAAACATAAGCGAAGCAGCTTTGAGCCATGCTCAGAATGAGAACACAACATTCTTATTACTGAATAAAACTAACCACTGGCCCACGTGCAGCCATGTGGTACTTGTTAAAGAAAACATTGCCCTCTGTGTACTGCTCAGAACGCACATTAATGGGAATTATGCAGAAGTGGTTAGATTATGAATATACTCCGCAGTTAGGACCTGGCAGTGCTTTAGATGTCAAACATACAGGAACCTGGGTCACATCAGTCTGCCCCTGCTCCGCCCCATTCCACCCACAACTCTGTTACACCCAGCCAGCCTCTCTGCTGTCACACAAGACATCCCTCAAATCGACAGAATTTTTTAAATTAAGGGCAAATTAAACAAGTGATATTCTTGTTATCACTCGTTCTGAATGATAAAGGTTGCTCCAGCCAATAAGGTCCTGTCATGTGTTTCAAAAATGACAGGAGTTGATTGGCTGGAGCACCATTTAACATTCATAATGAGTGATAACAAGAATATCACTCATTTAATCTGCCCCTAGGTGAGGTAAATTTATGCAGGTCTTGTTACATCCCAGAGTACTGCAAAGTTATCGATCAAGGGGCATATTAAGAACAGACCAAATGGGTTGACTAATGGAAAGCTTTATTCAGAATTACCCTGTCCTGTTCCTGCTTTACACCCAACTTTCAAAAGCGGATGAAACATCTGGTCACCCAGACGTTAGTGGGCATAGCTGGTAACACTTGTTTATGCCCAACGACATGTTGTTATTACAGATAGGCATCTAGATCTGAAATTTTACCCTATTACTGATATTAAGGGTAAGGTGAGGCATTTTTGAAGGTTAAAGAACCACACATGAAGTGTACCAGCTCCTCCATCCATGGCTGAAAGTTGTTCTTTAATAATGAGGAGAAGGAAGAGGAAGAAAATGAGAAGGAGGAAGAAGAAGAAGACTTAAAAGATAGTTCAAAGGTTCCTTGTGTCATGTTGTGTTTAAGAGATTTACTTCGGCTTAAGGCTCTATGCTAAACCAAACCTATAGAAAAAAAACTTATTAGATATACTGTCTTCAATTACAAGACATATCCATGTAGTTTAACCCTACAAATATTTAATCGGCCCCGGCTGTCAGCTAGAAGTACTCTTATTTCTGGCTAAGTACCAAATATGAACAAATTGTTCCCAAAATACTGAGTGTCTGGACCTAAAACACCCAGCAATTCCGGACATCATCTGTTGAGGATTACGGTTGCCATCCGTCCAGTAAACCCTGGATCAGTCCTTTTTATGTGTGACAAATCCTGGGATTTGGGCATGTTTTTGCATATCTCCGGGGCTTCAAGGACAATATTTCTCACCTCCATTGGCTGCCTGAAGCTCCCTCTAGTGACCAGTACATGCCTGAGGACATACTGTATTAACTATATTCCCAGTCGATTTCCTATTGCTTTCTGTGGAGGAGAGGTATCACTTCTAAAAAGTACAGGTGGAGAAGTTGCCAATAGCAACCAATTACATGCTAGCTGTCATTTATCTAGTATATTCTATAAAATTATAGAATTTGTTGCTATGGGCAGCTTCTCCACTTGTCAATTTACAAGGTTTAAAATAGAAACACAGAATTTGACTGCAGCTGAGAACCACTTGGCCCATCTAGTCTACCCTGAACACGTGTACATGCACACTCTTACACACTACGGTTCATTTTTGTCGGGAGCAGGGGTCGCTCAAAAGGTGGGGCTGCAGCTCAGTTCAAAATTCAAATAGGGGAGCCACACCAACTGCCAGTGAGTCAATTTGAAATGGCAGTTGGTGTTGCTCGCCTATTTGAAATTTGAACTGACCTGCAGCCCCTCCTCTGGAGCCGCCACTGGCCTAGAGCCAATTAACCTACCAGAATATTTTGAGTTTATGGGAGGAAACCATAGGACCCGGAGGAAACCAACGCAAGCACAAGGAGAACATACAAACTCCATACAGTTTGGGCCACGGTGGGGATTTAACCCATGACCTCAGTGCTGTGAGGCATTAATTCTTACCATTACTGCATCTGTACTCCCCCTCCCCCCAAAAAATATCTCCCCCTATATGACAGCAGTAATAGACTGATCACTAGAGGCTGCTTCACTCTACAGACCACACAGCCTAAGAAAAAATATGGATTTTCCTCCTTCCCCTGTCACAAAACCAACAGTGCCTTTTTTAAAAGGACAGAACAGGTTTTAAAGAAATGTCACTGAAAATATGACTATTTTCTGACTTCACATTATAATTACCCTTTTTCTCTGCATGACAGATATCAGTCTTATCATCAGGTCCAACTGTCCAAAGTTTAGAGGCCTATTTATAAGGTAGAGGAAAGTACATTTTCTTGTGTTTTTCGCACCTCCGTCCCCATAAATATCTATGCATAACCAGCGGCTTCGCGTACTGCAGGAACTCCCTGCACACGCTGCGTTAAGCTGCCGGTGAAGCAGGGCTGGGAAAAGACCATATTTTTTTTATTTATTTATTTTTTATAAAAAAAAATAACAGTTTTTGTTTGTTTTTTAAGTTTTTTTTTGCATTAATATTTTAATGGGGAAAAAAATTAATCCTGTTTATTATATTAATACTGTGAAACATTGCTATGTATAAGAAACCTCGATCAACTATGTTTAATGCTTTCTAACATTAACAAGCCAAACTAATCAGGCTTTGATATGATTTATTTTACATCTTTCAAAAAAAAGCTATTTTTTACTGCTTATTATTCATATTACATCTGAATAAATGTAGATAGACTAAACATAAAAAATGTAAACATAAACAGTACACTCGGAGATAGATGAAATTGAAAATAAGAATAACAAGTTAATGTTAAGCATCAGACCTACTTATTACTTATAATTAAATAAATCTGAAGAGTTTAACAAAAAATGGAAAATGCAAAACCACTTTTCAGCGAAACACACACACACAAGGAGGAGTTAAGCATTAGCACTGGGCATGCCACTGGCATTAAACAAATAAAAACCACTAGATTTTTAGTATGATGCAAGATTTTATATGTGGATCCCTAATAAGTTCATAATTACTGAAGCTTATCGTGAGTGGTGGGTTCAGATGCCTATGATACAGAAACACCAGAATGTCCATAGAACGGGTGTAGTATGTGTTGCCGGCGGTCTGGCTCCCGGCAACCAGCATACCGGCGCCGGAATCCCGACCGCCAGCATACCGACAGCTGGGCGAGCGCAAATTAGCCCCTTGCGGGCTTGCTGCGTTCACCACTCTGCGGGCACGGTGGCGTGCTACACGTGCCACGCTATCTATTCTCCCTCCAGTTGGGGTCGTGGACTCCCAAGAGGGAGAAGAACTGTTGGTATGCCGGCAGTTGGGATTCCGGCGCCGGTATGCTGGTCGCCGGGGGCCCGACCGCCGGCAAAGTGAAGACCACCCCCATAGAACAGATATCTGGATGGGTGTGGTATGTTAAATAGAATAGAATTAGGTCGACAGTAAGTAGGCTGACATGGTTTCTAGGTCGACAGGGACTCTAGGTCGACATGTACAGATGGGTCCACGGTTATCTTGGCTAGTTTGCTGCGTCTAGGCACAACATGGTTTATTAACAAAAACCCTTCATCTATTGTTCTCAGCTGCAATACAATACATAGAACAATACAGCAGGGGATTAAGTCATTACAGCAGGGGATTAAGTCCGACTTCCCAGTCTCAGTTAATCCTATTAAAGGTCAAGATAAACATGGACCAATCTGTAATAGGTCGACATGAAAAAAGGTCGACATGAGGTTTTTTTTTTAAACAATTGGTGTCGTTTACTTCGTAGAGTGACGGGGAACCCCAATTGGTGCACTGTGTCCGCTCACCATGCTTCGGGCAAGTTACCGTTCCCATTTGTAGTCCACGTGGATCGTAAAGTATGAAAAAGTTCAAAACTTACTGTCGAACAATAGTGGTCGACCTAGACACTGTCGGCCGAAAGTCTTGTCGACCTAGGGACCGGATCCCATCTGGATGCTGGTACAGTAAGTATATTTGTGTATATTATTTTATCCAATGAAAATACATATTGGAACACCGTCAACTCTAACATAAGAGGAGAGCAAAGTTAAACTGCTTACTGAGTGCTACACATCTTCCTGCTTCATCATCACTTCCTGCATTAGCCTAAGCGAGACCTGGGAAATAGCCACAAACTGCTCACATTGAGAAAAACTAAAATAAATAACTGTCTCATATCTTGTTTCCGCTTTGTCCTCCACCGCTCTGATTTTTCTCCTCACTTAACCTCATATTCGTCAGCTCAACAGAAAGATTTCCTCACTGATATTTCTAGTGTCTGTGAGTAAAAAACATATAAAACTTGGGGGGGGGAAGTGTATCAAACATTCTAAAGAGTGGAAAGGATGCCCATTGCAACCAAGCAGCTGATTGGTTACTATGGACAATTTCTGCACTGGTCCACTCTTTAGAAAGCATGCTACATTTTCTCCTTACTAAAGATAACAGAAATTGCTACAATATATCAAGAATCTATCCCAGGGGCAGCTCAGCAAATTACGGATGCCCCTGGCACTATGGGCCTGGAATGGTAAGTGATCGCCTCTGTAGATTTAAACATGGGCTTTTAGTGCTACTAATTCTAAAAGTAAATAAAATAGGCTATATAATAGATGTAACAAAAAATTGCAATTTATTAACCATTTTCATATAGCTCCTACACATTACACAGTGCTTTACAGAGTATGGGGTCTAGGGTGGTCATTCCGAATTGATCGCAGTCAGCAACTTTTTGCTGCTGCTGCGATCAACTAGTCCACGCCTATGGGGGAGTGTATTTTAGCTTAGCAGGGCTGCTATCGCTTGTGCAGCCCTGCTAAGCTAAAAAAAATTCACACAAAACAAGACTAGGCCTATACCTACTTACCCTGTTCGTTGGATCCAGCGATGATGGCTTCGGCTTTGACGTCACTCCTCCGCCCTCCGTTCTCCTGGGCACGCCTGCATTATACTCACCACCCCCCAAAAAACGGCTCCAAACGGTCCGGATCCGCCCTGCACCGCCCTCTTCCTGTCAAGCTTCTTTGCGGTCCGTCCTGCGACCGCTTTCTTCTTTAGCCGCGATGTAACCCGGCAACCCGTCGCCGGGCAACGTCGCGCACGAGCAGTGCGGCGGCCACGCATGCGCATTCCGCACCCGTTCGCACCGCAGCGATAAACCGCTGCGTGCGAACGGGTTGGAATGACCCCCTATGTACTAAGCTTTGGAGAGAGATAAAGTGGACGGAGATAAAGTACCAGCCAATCAGCTCTTAACTGCCATGTTACAGTCTGCGTTTGAAAAATGCCAGGAGACGATTGGCTGGTACTTTATCTCTGTCCAGTTTATCTCTCTTCAAGACTCAGTTAGTACAGACCACTATCTTTAATCGTTTACATCAGCCCCTGTCCGAGTGGAGCTTACAATCTATATCCTCTGCTGCAGACACACACTAGGGTTAATTTGTCAAAAGCTATTTTATTTCTTCCGTATGGCATGGGTGGAGGTAGTGCAAGAAAAGGAGGCTAAAGCCTCATACACACTAGACGAGAAAGTGAAAGATATCGCTCAGAAGGGACGATCTGAGTGAGATCTTTCACAATCTCGTCCAGTGTGTACACTCAATGTCGTTAACGATGCGCGCTCCCGCGGACTGTTAACGACCCCCTCCCTCGTCTGACCATGTACAGACGAGAGAGGTCCTTGTCAACGACAGACATGCTGCAGATGCAGAATGGCCGCCGTTCCCCCGGCGTCATCGGCAAGTGTGTATGCACTTGCCGATGCTGGCACCTTACCGCCGCCGCCAATATCAGCGTACGGCGGGGATCGCCTAGTGTGTACTGGGCTTAAAACCGAAGAATTCTTTGAAATGTGGGAGAGTTTTATTGCGACCCTTTACACAGCCATACAGAACTAAATTCTAAACTCTCTGTGTAACACTTCTTGGTACCTTCTACGAATGGATGAGGGCGTTCCCCCAATTTCAGTGTAACCATGGAGGGAGGAGATGCGAGCAAAACCTTACTTCATTAAGTACAAGCCTCATTTAACTTTTAGATTTCTGTATCTCGTCATCGTTGTGGGCCTATCAACGGCCCTTTTTGATTTTTACCTTTGATGACCACAAAACAGAGCTGTCAGTGCTGTACCTGTGCTTACTCAGTCTTTTGAACTCTTTCATGTTTTAGCCTTCTTGAGTCTGAATATTCATATATTCTGTTGTATCAAGAACATTGTCCATTGAAACATACATTGCTTCAATAAAAATATATTTAATTTTTTTTTTTATCTATAGGCTGCAGAACTGCAGCCCCCAACCCCGCCCCCCCCCCAAGAAAAATTTGCCACCAAGCTCAGTGTCAGTGAAGCAAGATGCAGTCCGAGAAACTGCACTGGCTTCACTGTGACTGACGGTGACTTCCTCTTGGAAGCCCTACCTGCCAGTAACAGACAGTACAGGCAGTCCCATTGGGAGGTGTTTCCTCACTCCAGGACTGCCAGACCGGGTTGCTATAGGTAGGGAGCTGGCTTCCTGTAGTGCCTCATCACCCCTAGCCGGCATCTATGGACTGCAGCCGATGCAGTCCATAGAAGCCGTGGTTTTGCGCATGTGCAGTACCGTCGTCGGTACTGTGCATGCGCCAGGACCCGGCACCTGTGAAATGTGCACAGTACAGGTGCCGGGACCAAGGCGGGGGCGGGAACAAGACGGCGGGGACCCGGTAGCATCGCCAGCAGCAGCCCTCCTCCTTATCACATACGTAGCATAAGTATTGCCACAACCTCTTACCCATGCTAGACTACATCTGCCATTCTTCTCACCAATGTTCTAAATCCATTTTGCAGCGACACACGGTCATTTCTGTGTGTATATATTTTATCTTCTCCCGCCCATTAAGATCCCCCGCCTCTTGCTTACCACTAAGTATATAGCAACCCAGCGCTGAGCGAGTGATTATAGTGCTAGAAAATATAGCACATTACAATGTATTATACAGGCTGGAGAGTCACATAGTAACATAGGACTGCAAACACATCACGTCTGTTACTATGCAGGAAGGTTAGTGCTGGGTGCAGAACATTCAGTGCTGAATAGAAAGACATTATTTTGTGTGCAGGGCTGTCTTAACAGGAGTGTAGGCCCCTGAGCAAAGCGATGCACTGGGGCCCCTACCCATCCTCCAGCAGTAGGGGGGGATATCAACGGCAGCTCTGATGTCCCGCGGGCGGTAGGGGGTGTTCTATCTTCTGCTCAGCATGTAGGACCTGTAGCAGTAATCTCTGCTAATTACTCCGTGCTTTATATTCATAATTTTCTTGTAGGAGTGCAGCTTGCTTGACTGCAGATATCTTCAGTTCCTGGAAAAAGATTTAGTCGTTTACAATGGGATAAAATACTAGAGAGTCCCACCTTTCAGGAGGTTCTGGGGACATGGTGATCAGAGGTCAGGAGCCAGAGCAATCCACCAACGAAAGTATAAAACTGCATACCAGGCATGTGAAGCTGGAGCAGGGACCAGCTGCTGGAAGGCTGATATCTCTGGTTCTGGGCATAGTAGGGACAAGGTGCCAGTGTCCACCGGAAGAGGAGAGTCCCAGATTTTGGAATATACCCTCAGAAAAACTCTGCATCAGGCAGAACCCAAGATATCTGGCTGCGAAGAGCAATTAACAGGCTCGGATGTGGACCACTGCTTCGAAGTCAGAAATCTCCTGTTACCCAGCGCCGATTTTAAAAGATCTGGTACCCCTGGAAAAAGGGGACCCTCAGCCATCAGTCTAGGGCCCTTATACTCCTGGGACACTTAGGCAAGTGACCACTGAGCCCATATGAAAACACGGCCCTGTTTGTGTGTGTGTTTTCCAGCACATCCAAACAGGCAGCGGCACTCTGAGATTCAATAAAGGTGTCAAAGTAATACAAACGTGTAGTTTAATTCATCTTGTGTTTCGGGGCCAACATGGACCTTTGTCAAGGTGAGTGAAAATAAGTGTCAAACAACGTACCTTAAATACAGTGCAAAAAGAAGACCCGCCAGCGGGAAGGAGCACGGAGACAGGGGGGCGGGAGCTTCCTCCATCCCGGCTCCCACCCATGGCGCTGGTGTAAAAAAAAGACAGTGTCAATAAACAAGCACAATAGCAAGAAAACGTGCAATAGCTAGAAAATTAATAACATTTATGTTATTATTTTTATAGCTATTCCACGTTTTCTTGCTATTGTGCTTGTTGTTTATTGAGACACTGTGTCTTTTTTTACACCAGCGCCATGACTGGGTCTCCCGGCGTCAGGTTGCCTGGTAATAAAGGCAGCTGGAGCGTTTGCGGGTATCCACGTCATCACGCTCACACATGAGCCGGGACGGAGGAAGATCCTGTCCCCAGTCTCCGCGCTCCTTCCCGCTGGTGGGTCTTCTTTTTGCACTGTATTTAAGGTACGTTGTTTGCAGAGGCAGAACTCTGGGAGGCAACGGAGTCAGCTGCCGCCGGGCTCCTGCTTTGAAGGGGGGCACCTCTCCTCCTGTTCCGTGTGTTCAGTGACATTAATCAATTAAGTTAATTGACAGCAGCCGGTATCTCTTCCTTAGCCGACTTCCCCACTAGTCACTATACCTTACAAATCACACCCTCTTTATTATAGATACACTGGAAGCAGACACCTTACTGATGAAGCTATTTGCTCCAATAAAGGAAGCATGAGAATTCTAACTATATGAAGTTATTTCTCTGACAATTACAAGTAACTTCATATAGTTAGAATTCTCATTTTTCTCTCTTTTTGAATCTCAAAGTTCCAGATATCTAGTGTTTGGGGTTCTTCATCCCGGAACAGGGTCTTAATCATGATTAAGACCCTGCTAGGGTAGAAACGCATCGGCGGCTTAAGGTGGATCTGGTCACTATCATTTTAAATTCGGAAACATTTGTATGCTGTCGGGCTAACAGCGGGAGGATCAGCGCAATATCATAGGAAGTAAGCCCAGGAGGAAAGACCGATGGACGACCAGCGGTGAGATTGAACCCTATGTGTACACACCTGGTAATACGGTAATATATCCAAGGTGGAGGGACATAATAATATCCTGCAGTAGCGTCCGGGAGGTTAGGTGCATTGCTGACGGCACGTAATACAACGATCTCAGGTGGACAAGCAGAACCGTGCAATACATTGGCGTCTAGAGAGTCCGGTGAGGCAATTCCTATCATAACATTGATATTTGTGCTGAACTGTTGGAACGCTGTAATTCCGTCACTGATTGAAAAAAAAAACTTTTTTCACTGGCTTAAGAAGATATTTTTATGAATAAATGAACTGTGTTTTTATCTTAAATTTTTGTGTTGTTTGAACTGCATACCTAGAAATAGAGTGCAAAGTGATATTATACTACATTGAATACACCTGTGGAATATAAACAGCGCTGAGATTTATTAAAGGACTTTTTTCTTTTTCTATAAAGTGCAATAAAGTGACACATCCCCATTTAAACAAGCCGCTGGGTTCACTAGGCTGCAGCTTTATTATTATACTGTTGTTATTTAAAGGAAGCATAAACCCTGCAGAGCTTGTGAACCCTGTCCAGCCAAAATTGAGATGTGAAAAAGAATACAGAACAGGTTGTGAAGTCATATGGTGATTTACTATCGCTGCTTCGTCAGAGAACAAAGTACAGTATTTCATTTCTTGTACCCAATTTCCGTTTACTAATGAGTCACTTGCACCCAATCGAATATTAAGTGTTTTTTTTCCACTTTCTTGAACAAAGTTTTCTACCTTTAAAAAGATGAAAGTCTGAGTTAAATAAACACAGGGCTGGTCCCTTCCATTACACGGATATATTATTCCCTGTGAGATATATTTAATGAGACTACAGATCAAAGGGGCTCAGTGTCACATGTGACCCCATGTGACTCTTGTACAATAACTCGGCCAGCCTGCACTGCAGTCATGTCTCTCATGCTGCACACCAGCCATTCTTCTTAATCAGAATAAAACATAATAAAGCATTACATTTCATCCTTTGGAGCCCTCTTTTTATCCACAGTGCCTTCTGCTCATGTATTAATTATTCTACTAGTCTGTAATTGTCATACACTTCTGGGGCTTTCAGTGAGCCCAGCCCATAATCCATACTTACCTACATTGTAAGTCTCCTCTCCGGGAGAAGCCCGGAGAGGAGACGCTGCATGTGTCTTCGGGGGGCGGGGCCGGACTGTGACATCACTAAGCCCCGCCCGCATCGGGAAATGCCGCTATTTGCGGGTCCGCGGGAAGGGGGCGGGGCTAAAATGACGCAATTTGCTTAATTTTAACCCCTTCTCCACCCGACGGACCCGCGAATGCGGGAGATTATCTCTCCATCCTGCTCGCATCACTAGGGTGCGAGCAGGATGCGGGAGACCTGCCCACTCTTCCGGGGGTGCGGGGGGCTACCCCAAAAAACGGGAGCCTCCCGCAGCTTCCGGGAGAGTAGGTAAGTATGCCATAATCACACTTGTACCTAGACATATAGGGGGTCTATTCATGAAGCAGTGAAAAGAGTGGAGAAGAGATTCTGTGGAGAAGATGCCCATGGCAACCAATCAGCTGCTCCGTACAATTGTATAGTATGCAAATTATAAATGTTACGTCAATGCTGATTGGTTGCCATGGGCAACTTCTCCACAGTCTCACTTTTCACTGCTTCATGAATAGACCACTAAATATGCTGTGCTTATCAGAGATATTAGGCCATATAAATAGGTTTATAAGTTGGTTATTTGTAAATATTAAACATAGTATAGAATTGCACACTTGTTTGCGTAGATGGGACTATATATGCCAATCCCCTTCAGTGCTAGGGACAAGTGTTACCCAGAGGTGGATGCAAATGCAGATGATACTGCGCATGCCCGAAAACTCCAGAATATCCCTATGGCACATGCCCTGACTACGCAAACACTGCTGTTGAGTTGCTTGTAATAGTGCAGCGGACAACCATGGACGTTGCTAAGCAGTGACAGGGAGGTGGCTTGAAGTGTTCGCACAAGAAGACCATCTCATGGACATGCTATGTGAGTGTCATGAGTGTGTCTCAAATGCAGATCACAGCCAGCACTAAGCAGTCTATAAGGTGTTACAAGTGTCAACTGTGAGGGATGGTGCGCCCATGGTGGAGCGATGGTGCGTCCATGGTGGAGCGATGGTATGCCCATGGTGGAGCGATGGAGCGCCCATGGTGGAGCGATGGTATGCCCATGGTGGAGTGATGGTCCGCCCTATAGTGGAGTGTAGTGCGCCCTACAGTGGAGTGATGGTGGGCCCATGGTGGAGCGATGGTGCGTCCATGGTGGAGCGATGGTATGCCCATGGTGGAGCGATGGAGCGCCCATGGTGGAGTGATGGTGCGCCCTATAGTGGAGTGTGGTGCGCCCTACAGTGGAGTGATGGTGGGCCCATGGTGGAGCGATGGTGCGTCCATGGTGGAGCGATGGTATGCCCATGGTGGAGCGATGGAGCGCCCATGGTGGAGCGATGGAGCGCCTATGGTGGAGTGATGGTGCGCCCTATAGTGGAGCGATGGTGCGCCCTATAGTGGAGTGTGGTGCGCCCTACAGTGGAGTGATGGTGGGCCCATGGTGGAGCGCTCAGTCAGAAGCATCGACTCAGTTGCACTGTCCACGGACACGAAAAATAGGTGTCTCAGCGCTTGTCACATGTTGGTGCACAAGAGGACTGCTGATATCAGCATTTGCGGACGCAGCAATGTCCACCTCAGGCTCTCAGCCTCATAATATAGATTAAAAGTGCTGTCAGAAGCATTTCAGGAGTTGACGGGATGGACTTAGACGCTGGACTGAAAGTCTCCCCCGACTGCTTGCTTTCCTTGGAAGCTGGAGACTGAAGACTCATCACGCTGGGGAATCATGTAATTAAGCCCCATCACTCTAACCAGTACACTATATACTACTGTATAAGTAAGTATGCTTAGGAGTTATTGGGGTAAATGTACTATAGCGGCACAGATCTTGCCGCTATAGCTCCTCCTGCTTCATCTTAAAGAGGTGAAGCAGGAAGTAGTAGCACCGAGATGTATTAACATTAAATCTCCCCCCTCCGGCAATGCCTGTCAGACCCCACAGCGCATCAGCCTACAGTAGTTCTGATGTGCTCCACTGGGCATGTGTTATGCACACCAGTGCCTGCAGGAAAGTACTGGTGTCAGAACTGTTATGCACTCCAGTGTCTGCAGGAATGTACTGGTGTTTGAACTGTTATGCAAAACAAATGGACTCACAGACAAACTGGGGAATATGACATAACGTACACAGAAGGTGATAGGGTAACAAAATACACACAAAGTGAACAGAGAAGCCCAGAGGCTAAGGAACTGGGTATCTCCCTTGTATTAGAACTGCTAAGATGGAAAAAGCAAGATGTTGTGTTTTAATACGTAGAGAACCCGAAATGCTGTTGCTAAGGGCAACAGCAAAACCCTAAAGGGTTACCAACGGGTGTGGCAGTAAACTCCTTGGTCAGAGATGGAATGATAGACACAAGGAGAGTCCCCACAATCCTAATTCTCACTTGCAGTGCACAGGTTTTAGTTTACTGCCACTAAACTGGCCCCTGACACCTAGCACAGTGAGACAGGATTAGACAGGCAAGTCTTAGAATACAGCCGCAAACTTGCTAAGTTCACAGAGTAGTAACAGAACCCCAGCAAGCTAAACGACTGACTCCAGTCTTACTGCTAGGTCTGGATTGGCAGAGTGTAATACCAAATCCCCAGGCCTATTTGCAGTAAGCAACAAACAAATACAAAGCTACACAGTACTGGCTAACTTTCATGAACTGACTAACCAACAAAGATTCAGCAGCATCTGCTTACCCTGAAAAGAGGCCTTATAAAGCAGGTGCTGTCCACGCCCCACTCAGACCTCACAGACTGTGAGCACAAAAACCAGCACCGGATCCCCTGCCGTGCACAGAGCCTATAACCACTGCACAGCAAAAGACCCGAACCGGAGTATCAGCTGCGCTCAGGTTACTCCACTAGCACTTGTCTCCCGGTTGCCATGACGACGTGGCAGCACAGGGCAGGAGACCCTAACAGCATGCGCGAGATTGCGCTAATATCGCAAGATCTCCTGTGCAGCCAGAACCCGGCAGATGCCGCAGCCAGTGACAGCGCGGTCCCTGCTGTGGTGTATGGGCAATGACACCTGCAGCTGTTGATATTGATAGCTGCAGGTGTCGGAACGGTCAATACCACTGACCGTTCATACACTGCCAGGCATATTGGCGCGCATCTTTTAGATAGGAGCACTGATGATGACAGAGGCCATATAGGAAAGATCGCCGAAGCGGTGGGGGAGAAGCGGTATCAGTGCACATAACATGCGCTGATACTTCTCCCCTATAACGGAGGATTAAACATCTACCCCCACTGTCTGGTGATCAAGGTTTTAGGGAGGCTGGAGAGGTCCTCTTTTTCAAGCCGTCTGCACCCTCAGTAGTTATTGCCTGGTGATCTCCCTTATACTACAGAATGCATTCAAAATTCCAAAGAAGGTGTTTTCTAATGTCCAGATCTACCCCATCCAGACTTCAGTAAACACAGAGGTGCCCTGGTCTAATGCAGGTTGCCTAGTTTTCAAAATGTCATGCCTTGTTGGGTTACGTTATTAACAAATATTATCATGTTACTCCTTCCAAGCATTATAATGTTCAAGTGCAGAATTTATTATGAAAACCTAGATTTACAATCTAGGCTTGTGCTGTTTTGGAAAGGGGGCAAGAACCACACTAAAAGTACTTTCTCTCAATTCTGGCACCCACAGGATCAGGGTTAATCCCTTTTGGAAGAGGTAATTTCAAAGTTAGTGGCCCCTAATAAGTTATTCTCTGCTGATCACCAGTGTTTAAACATTACTCTGCAGATATCCTGAAGCCAAGTCCAGGCCACATGTGCAGCCTCTTCTCCCTGCAACTTACCACTACCACCATTTGCCCTAAAAAGATACTGAGTTTCCCCTACCCCTGCAGCTATGGCACAAGGGTTGGTGACACCCAGTGTGGCTTATAGCCCATGAAAAGATTCATGGCCCCACGGGAAGGGGGTGTGGACTTGCGTGAAGCCCCTGTTTACATCACTCTGGGGGGTACTCAGCATTATCGGATAGGTTAGACTGCCCCCGAAGCAGTTGGATTCATATGACAGGCGGTTTGGCGGCGCTCGCCACAGGTTCTATTCGCACTCTATAGGTGCTGTGGACTCCCACGAGAGAATAGTCCCTGTTGGTCGGCATGCTGACCGTTCAGCATTCAGCATTCGGGAACTCGGTGTCAGTATAGTACCGCAAGTCACATAACCGCATAACCCCCAGGAGACTCTGCCTGCAGCACTGCTGGCTCCATCTCAGTGATGCACGATAATGTCACACTGCAGCACCCAGCTTCACTGCGGAGGAGCCGGCAGAATGGTGACACCCCCTAGAAGGGTGGCACCGGGGTGCGTTTGACACCACCCTAGTAATGCCTCGTGTAGAAACTTTGTGGCACCTTCAAAATCAAAGATAATAATTATGTACTACTTAGCTTATCAAAATTAGGAATTGAGCACAGAACGCGGAGCAAGCAGCTGGCAAAGGCAAGTGACAGACAGTAACTGCTGGAAGATGAAGTAGGTTCCCCTCTAGCAGCTGTTTTCCGGATGCACCCTCCTACTTATGGCCCAGGAAACCTTAAAATCATGCACTTTCCCAGCACCATGAACCAAGGGGTCTCCCACACAGCAATAAAAAGCAGAAAGTGAACTTTCCACTGAATGTTTTCAGGCCTCCTCTTGTTTTCTGTTCCCATGACAACACATTCAATCTGCTCAAAAATTGTAAGCGGGCCTCCTCGTAAAAGTTCAAACTTTATTTTTATAGCATCTCTCCAAACGGCAGTAGCCCCGCACAGAAGTCTGCATTAAAATGATTAAGACAGAGGAGGTTGAAAAGTGCACATATGTCAGCAGAGACCAGGGCAAGGGTTGACTAGAGAGGCCTCCGGCGATTCCGGCGCACTAGAGGGGTTAATGTATACTGCCATTTATATATAAGTGCGAGAGAGAACAGTACTGAGTGTAAAAAAAAAAGCCACTATTCTCAGATTTGGGCTGAGATCAGTGAGCGTTTCTGTATATTCATCTGGTATTTTTCTGCAGCTGTATAAACAGTCTGGTTAGAATGTCCCCAGCACCAGGCGACAGTAAGCCTTGGCACATATCTAAAACAATTTTCTGTCAAGGTCATGTAATCAGTGTAATTTACTGCACAGCGGCAACACACACAATAGCAGGGGGGGGGAGAAAACACTGTACCACAGGGTCCCTTATACTGTATGTGGTGTTATTGTACTGTAGAAGCCAGCGAGGAAACTCTGGCTACATACCAGCATTAAACTTCTGCATTTACGTTAAGCTCATTTAAATGGATGTGAAAAGAAAAATCATTGAACCAGATGACGCTGCACATATTTGAGTCTTGTTTCATTTCAATGTAAAGTACATTCATTGTCAGGTTAGCTAAACCAAGAGTGAAAACATCACGAATACCATAATGGTGCAAAGAGCAATGAACAGTCACTGTGTTAACTAGGTACATAGGGGTCTATGTATCAACAAGTGTCGATAAAGCTTGTTGTCGCTACAATTTATGACTGAGATCTCACTGACTAGAACGATACTGGGATCGGTATGTGATCCCGGCAAACGGGATGCTGGCGGCTACAATACGGACGCCAGCATCCTAAAGGTCACGATGCCCACAGGGGAGAGGTACGTATTCAAACTAGCCACCCCCACCCCTAACCTTCCCTTACTACACAACCTCCCCCTTAGTGCCTAAACCTAACCCACCCGCAGCCAAACCCTAACCCTCCCGGCTATACTTACCTCCGGGATTCCTGACCTGTTCTGGATTTCGGCATTGGTGTTCTAAAGGGTGTTGGGATTCCGGCATCTGTATTGCAACTGCTGGGATCCCGAAAGCCGGTATCTTGAACAATACTCACCCACAATAATATGGGTGAACTTACCGCTTTGGAGGGCTGCGCTCGCCACAGGTTCTATTCCAACTCCTTGGGTGTCGTGGACACCCACGATTGGGAATAGAGCCCGTGTGTTGACATTCCATCGTGTGGCATTGTGATGAGTCGGGATTCCGGCGTTGGCATGGTGACCTCGGGGATCCCGAGCGAAGGTCACATGACCGCATCCCACTGTATCTGATGGCGGAAAGTAGGTCTTCCCTCCTACACATCGCAACATCTTTGAAAAGATGGCGTCGCGCATGTGATAGCAAAGACTCTGGCACTAACCCAGAGCCTTTTGCTATTTTGTGCACATGCGTCATCTTCTTGAATATCACTGGGAAGATGGCACCATATAGAAGGGAGGGCCCACTGACTGGAAGGGTACGACGTGGAGCAACAGGGGGACCCACTGCTTAGAGGAGGTGGGCACGCTGCACTTGGGCCCCATCGAAAGGCAATAGGCCCCTGAATAGCCCAGCTTGCTGGTTCAGGCATGTACATTGGAACCAAAATGCACAAAACAAAAAGTATCATACTGGATGTAACCACATAACATGCTTTAAAAAATGCACCACAAATCAAAGCGGTTTGCACTGATGTGGCAAATCTGAAGGCGCTGTGCGAAAGTGTAAATGTCACAGCGGGATGCGGTTAACATCCCAGCTGCCGTAGAAATGCTGGCAGTCTGAATGCCGACACAAGCCCAGTATTCACCCTTGGGTGGTGGTCCATGCCACCACCCAAGAAGGAATATAATAGTGTCGCCACTGGGCCCGGAGCATGGCGAGCGCAACGAGCCCGCGAGGGGACACGTTGTGCTCGCTCCCAGGATTCCGGCTGTCAGGATCGGCCCGCCGGGATCCCATTCCGATCCCGTCACAGCAAAGTCCAACATAAAAAATAAAAAAACATTTCTATTCGTCTCCTAAAATATTGCTCGGTCTAGCCTTATTTCTATCTTATATCTATCACGGGGCTTGGGAGCCTCCTGGACATTACGGGAGAGTAGGCTAAAAAGTCATTTAGAGGAACTGCATAGGATGGTACGAGTGAAAACCAACAGAGTCACAATGGCTGTACACAAAGCGAGAACTGTTCATACAGATGCACCTACTCCGGGCCTTTTTCTCATTTTTATAATTTCCCTCTGCAAGATGAGATCTTATCTTTCCACAAAACCAACTGCTGTGTTGTACCTACCCAGTCAGCTTCACTCAGTGCCACCCGGCGGCCGACTCTGCTACTCCACAGACTCCATGTTTGATCTGCACACCAATTCCATATTGAAATTTTTGTTATTATTTATGTAAAAAAAAATCTTGACGAGTTCCCGGCAATGCTGACCCATGCCAGTAAGGGATAATTTAGCACTTCATCGGGTCAGTAGCACTAATTAAAGAAATACATTCAATAAATACAAAAAGGTACAAATATTGGAAAAAAAAATAATAATAGCATAAAAAACATACAAAGAGCAATTTTTTCATTCTGTGATGGTGATAACAGAACAAGCACTGCCGCGGTATAAGTTACGCAGTGGGACTTGTCAAATAACCTTCCCCAACCGATAACCTTGTCAGCTATCGGACAAACTGCTAAAAAGCACTATTGTAAATCAAGTCAGCCCCTTTCACCTTTTGGCTAACAGCCACCTGTATACTGGAAATGGGACAGATCGGCCTCTGGTGGTCTGAGCCCAATATACCTTTGAATCAAAGTATTTTATAGGGAGACAGGACGTACGATGAACACTTTTTCCCTTTAAATTGCAGCTGCCAAGACGTACACTTTCCAAAACACATTTCTCTTGAATATCTTGCGGGCAATCTTTGTTTGGAGCGTATCCATAACTCTAATCATACGTCAATGTTTATTAAGTGTTTGGAACCTTCGCACATGATAAACGAGAAAAATAAAATGTCTGCTTCAGTTTCAAAAATGATATGGATTTTCTTTGAGATCGGTATGAAATACCTCCAATCAAAATCCAGACGGTCGAAATCCATACAGTAATTGACCGACGGTCAAAATCCCGACAAGGTCAAAATCCCGACATGGACAAAATACCGACAAGGTCAAAATACCGACATGTAAAATGTCGACAGGTCAAAATACCGCGTTTTTCATATATATTTTTTGTGTGTGTGTGTCGACATAGACACCATATAAGTGTACCGCATCCCCTGGCATGGCTCGCTGCGCTCGGCACACTATTATATTCCCCCTCCAGGTCCACTGGGATGGTAACGTATGAACAAGTCGGTTTCAATGAAAAAATTATGAAAAACTCATGTCGGTATTTTAACCTATTGGCATTTTACATGTCGGTATTTTAATATCGGTATTTTGTCCATGTCGGGATTTTGACCTTGTCGGGATTTTGACCTTGTCGGAATTTTGACCGTCGGTCAATTGCTGTCGGGATTTCGACCGTTGGGATTTTGATTGGAGGTAAATTGACTGCATCCCTTTTCTTTGGTTTAGGTAGAACGTTAATGAAATTGAAATCACCTTAAAGAGAACTTTATAATATACACATACACACATAGGTATATCCAAATCTCTCCTCCATCAGATCGGAACGGTTACTGGTACAGCTCACGGATACAGAATATAAATGCAATTGTGTAAGAATTGAATGTTACAACTGCTGAGTGCCTAATGAGTGTTCTTACCCACTGGGGTCATGACATCAAGATGGTGTGGGTGAGAATAAAAGGGCAGGATTGACTAAAACTGGACTTTCCCATTAAGGATAATAGCCCAATATAAAAAGTGATTTTTGTTCCAGCCAAACAATGTTTTATTGCATTTTATGACAGTTTAATTGATGTGTTTTAATAAATACAAAAACAGAATGGCTGCTACAGCTTGTGATAAAGCGACTGATAGAGGGCCTCATTCACTAAACGCACTGGATGCATACCACAAATGACACTGGTTTTATGCTGATGTGTCTACTAGTAACACAGGGATAATTTAAAGTGGTGGTGTTTGCCATAGCAACTAATCAGATTCTTGCTGTTATTTGTCTAGTGCACAGGTTCTCAAACTCGGTCCTCATTACCCCCACACAGTGTATGTTTTGCAGGTAACCCAGCAGGTGCACAGGTGTATTAATTACTCACAGACACATTTTAAAAGGTCCACAGGTGGAGCTAATTATTTCACTTGTGATTCTGTGGGGAGACCTGCAAAACATGCACTGTGTGGGGTGCTGAGGACCGAGTTTGAGAACCTGTGGTCTAGTGCAAAGGTTCTCAAACACAGTCCTCGGGACCCCAAACAGTGCATGTTTTCCTGGTCTCCTCACAGAATTACAAGTGGAATTAGCAACACCTGTGGATCTTTTAAAATGTGTCAGTGAGCAATAAGTGCACCTGTGCACCTGCTTGGCGACCTGGGAAATGTGAGCTGTTTGGTGTCCTAGGGATTGAGTTTGAGAACCATGGGGGAAATTCAGAGTTGATCGCAGCAGCAAATTAGTTAGCAGTTGGACAAAACCATGTGCACTGCAGGTGAGGCAGATATAACATTTATAGGGAGAGTAATGGGCCCTACACACTGATAGATCCGCCGCCGAGCTGGCCGACGGCGGATACGGGTGACCCGGCGGCGGGGGGCAGTGACGGGGGAGTGAAGTTTCTTCACTCTCCCCGTCATCCGGCTCCATAGCAGTGCAGGCAAATATGGACAATCTCGTCCATATTGGCCTGCATGCCCAAGCGACGGGGCACCAGCGATGAACGAGCGCGGGGCCGCGTATCGTTCATCGCTGGTGCCGCCACACTGCACGATATGAACGTGTTCTCATTCATTAATGAACAAGAACGTTCATATCGTGCAGTATCATTTGCCAGTGTGTAGGGCCCATTAGATGTGGGTGGGTTATTTTGTTTCTGTGCAGGGTAAATACTGTCTGCTTTATTTTTACACTGCAATTTAAATTTCAGTTTTAGCACACCACACCCAAATCTAACTCTCTCTGCACGTTATATCTGCCCCCTGCAGTGCACATGGGGGGTAATTCTGAGTTGCTCGCAGCAGGAACTTTGTTAGCAGTTGGGCAAAACCATGTGCACTGCAGGGGGGGCAGATATAACATGTGCAGAGAGAGTTAGATTTGGGTGTGGTGAGTTCAATCTGCAATCTAAATTGCAGTGTAAAAATAAAGCAGCCAGTATTTACCCTGCACAGAAACAAAATAACCCACCCAAATCTAACTCTCTCTGCAAATGTTATATCTGCCCCCTCTGCAGTGCACATGGTTTTGCCCAACTGCTGACAAATTTGCTGCTGCGGTCAACTCTGAATTACCTACCATGGTTTACTGCATCCTAGAAAATGATAGTCTGAATCCTACTGGTTGCTATCAGTGAGGGTTCCAGAGGCATATCTCCTAACTGTCCCTATTTTTGTGGGACAGTCACGTTTTTTTTAAATGAAAATGGTGGCACTCCCGTGAAGCTACTCCCCTTTTCCATAGGCCACATTCCTTTATCGGCTACACATGGCTTTGCCACGCAAAAGTATCCCTCTTTGCTTGCTCCACATGTTGGGAGGTATGCAGAGGTGCGGCTGCAGCTCAGTCCAAAATTCAAACAGGGGAGCCACACCGACGGCCACCCCAAATGCTGGAAAACATCACTGGCCGGGACTCCCTGGCAGTTGGCGTGGCTCCCCTACTGCTATAAGCAGCACTTCCACTTGTCCGTTTTAGAAACTTTAGACACTCCCTGGAGTATCATTCAGCTGTGTTATAGGCAGGAAGTATATTATGCATAGAACTATTCATCCACCACATGACATTTATAGGTATATTTCAATTTCAGACAAGTCTCTGTAATATTTTCCATATACATCTATAATACTAGAGTACATTAGTGCTTTTATATGGGGCCATACGCAATTTAGGCTTAGTGGTCCTTTAATCTTTGGGCAAATTATAGATTTGTGTATAGTTATGTTGTGACACATTCTTTGATCAGGTCAGACTTAAGTGAAGAAATAAAATCATTTCTGACTTGCTAGTAATTGGTTTAATGCTGTGTAAGTAGAGACAGTCATCTTTGTATTTATCTGTCATGTGTTTCTAAGGCTTGTGTCACAAGGCCATCTTACAATGCAGAGATTTCCCAGCCGAGGGAAAGGAGCATGAGGCAATGTGGGGTATTAGCTCTGGGGCAAATAGCCCACACCCCACTGCAGCTGAACTAGTTGAGAGGTTCTGGCAAATTTGGCTACAGGTTTTGTATATGTACTCACTGTAGAGTCTGGAGTTATTCTTTAACATTGAAGGGGACTCAATAAATCATAAGTGTTCTGGATAAAAGGAATATTATGGCAAGTCTAGACATAAAGGAAAGCTGAATAACAATACCCAGCATTTAGTACAGTACCATTGTTTGTTTTCCTGTCCCTATAATCCCTATAAGTCTGCCCCATACTTGCATACTTTCATTCTTCTGTTCCCAGGACACCACCCACAAGTAAGTGGGAGGTGGCTATTTTAGTGGGATGAAGGGGGTGGACAAATGGCATAATTTAGCACCGCCACGACAACAAATATTGCAGATTGTTGCAATACCCAAAGCGGGTAATGCTATGATGACGCCCAATTCAATAGGAAGTGGGCATGTCTCAGGAAGGTTACCAACTTGTCCCAGAGTCCATGGGACTCACCCAAAATTCATGAGTCTCCTAGACATTCCATCCGTGGAAGAGGGCAAGTATAACCTTCCTAGAATTCTAGTGTCAATCTTGGTACCCAGCTTAAACTCCAATACATTCTGGGAGTGGCCTAATGGCACTTAATATATGTGACATCATTAGAGGTGAGTATGATGTAACTGGGGGTATGCACAGGTCCAAGAGGATGACAAAAAGTAAAGAAGCTGGTGGTAGACAGAATTTCCAGTGTTGGTTATCAGTCTGCACAGAGAGAGAACAATAAGCTACAGTATGCCTGACATATACCCCTTTTCCACTAGCTAAATTTACCCGTGATTTTGCACAGGGGCGCGTATCAACACGGGTTTTTAGTAAGTAGAAAAGGATCAACACGGGTTGAGTGACCCTGGAATCCTACCCGGGTAGCTACCTGGGTTGAACACGGTAACACAGTAATGACCCGGGTAATTGTGCAGTGGAAACGGTCATTACCCGTGTTCACTGGCGTGCGCAGCACATTTTATTAGGGGGTGCACCGTCGGATGGGGTATGTCTAGCACCGTCTATTGATGGTCAATGCATATAAAATATCCACCTTTGTCCCAATCCTAATAAAGCAGATACATTGTCAGATGTTGTGGTGTGCTCCAAACAAACACCCCTGATGGCACTCACTGAAATTACACTGTTCCTCCTCTGCCTGGTCTGGCTCCCCCTCTCTTTCCCCTGCAGACTGCAGCAGCTTACTTACAAGTCAGTCACTCACTGACACTGACAGTCGCAGTCTAGTACTGCTGCTGCTGCTGCCGCTGCTGGAAAAACAAGTGACGTGTTAATGCTGCTGCCGGCCGTCCGCCAGTATTGAATTTGTCTTCCTAAGAGGAACGCTGGCTGCATGCTGCTCCTCATCAGTGGCTAGTGTTGGCATAGCATAGAATGAAAGAGGTGTGTATGTGGCGGGTGTGACGGGTGGGCATGCGAGCAGCATGATATCATCACGTCACATCACACTGTTTTTGTACATTAGGTGGAGCCGGGAGTTTGAAAGCCGGTGGCAGTGGCACCCTTGATTAACCCAGGCATCCGGTCAGTAATGCAGTCCTGACAGGGTGCAGCGCAGAGGGGACAGTAATCAGCCTGCTGGGCGATCGCTGCCTCAGGCATGTGAGATCAGGGTGCCAGACATTAGGGGGTGCCTGTGCGCACCAGGCACCCCCCCTGCGCACACCTATGCCCGTGTTTCAGAACCGAGTAACGAGTGACATCAATAGCTTTTACAGAGCTTACCCTTGTTAAGTGGAAACAGATCCGACCCGGGAATAACCCGTGTCGAAGTGCAGTGGGAACGGCGCGGCCGACACGGGTTGTAGCCCTGTTAAACAACCCGGATCGGACCCAGTACACAGGTGGAAAAATAAGATTTTAAACCTACCGGTAAATCTATTTCTCCTAGTCCGTAGAGGATGCTGGGGACTCCGTAAGGACCATGGGGTATAGACGGGCTCCGCAGGAGATAGGGCACCTAAAAAGAACTTTGACTATGGGTGTGCACTGGCTCCTCCCTCTATGCCCCTCCTCCAGACCTCAGTTAGAGAACTGTGCCCAGAGGAGATGGACAATACAAGGCAGGATTTAGCAATCCAAGGGCAAGATTCATACTAGCCCACACCAATCACACCATGTAACCTGGAACATACATAACCAGTTAACAGTATGAACAAACGACAGTAACGGTCCAAGACCGATGTCAACTGTAACATAACCCTTATGTAAGCAACAACTATATACAAGTCTTGCAGAGTTTCCGCACTGGGACGGGCGCCCCTCTACGGACCCTTGAGAAATAGATTTACCGGTAGGTTTAAAATCTTATTTTCTCTTACGTCCTAGAGGATGCTGGGGACTCCGTAAGGACCATGGGGTTTATACCAAAGCATCCAGATTTTTAAGGCCCTGACTACGTCCAGGGACCTGGAATCCTCCAGGTCACTTGTAGCCACAGGCACCACAATAGATTGATTCATATGGACTGAAGAAACCACTTTAGGCAAAAATTGCGGACGTGTCCTCAATTCAGCTCGATCCACATATAAAATCAAGTAGGGGCTCTTGTGTGACAAAGCCGCCAATTCTGACACTCGCCTTGCTGATGCTAAGGCCAACAACATGACCACCTTCCAGGTAAGAAATTTCAACTCAACCCTGTTAAGCGGTTCAAACCAGTGTGATTTTAGGAACTGCAACACCACGTTCAGGTTCCATGGTGCCACTGGAGGCACAAAAGGAGGCTGGATGTGCAGCACTCCCTTTACAAACGTCTGGACTTCTGGAAGAGAAGCCAATTCCTTCTGAAAGAAAATCGAGAGGGCCGAAATCTGTACCTTAACCGAGCCTAATTTCAGGCCCATATCCACTCCTGTCTGTAGGAACTTAGGAAGTGGAGAAGACGACCCAGATGAAAATCTTCCGTAGGTGCATTCTTGGTCTCACACCAAGACCCATACTTTCGCCAGATACGGTGATAATGTTTTACCGTCACCTCCTTCCTAGCCTTTATTAAAGTAGGGATGACCTCTTCCGGAATCCCCTTTTTCGCTAGGATAGCGGCGTTCAACCGCCATGCCGTCAAACGTAACCGCGGTAAGTCTTGAAATACACAGGGCCCCTGCTGCAACAGGTCTTCCCTCAGAGGAAGAGCCCAGGGATCTCCTGTGAGCATCTCTTGTAGATCCGAGTACCAGGCCCTTCGAGGCCAGCCTGGGACAACGAGTATCGTCTGTACTCTTCTTCGTCTTATGATCCTCAACACTTTCGTGATGAGAGGAAGAGAAGGAAACACGTAGACCTATTCGAACACCCACGGTGTTACCAGTGCGTCTACTGCTACTGCCTGAGGGTCCCAAGACCTGGCGCAATACCTCCGAAGTTTTTTGTTGAGGCGTGACACCATCATGTCTATTTGAGGAGTTCCCCAAAGACGTGTTACGTCTGCAAAGACTTCTTGATGAAATCCCCACTCTCCTGGATAGAGATCGTGTCTGCTGAGGAAGTCTGCTTCCCAGTTGTCCACTCCCGGAATGAAGACAGCCGACAGAGCGCTTACATGATTTTCCGCCCAGTGGAGGATCCTAGTGGCTTCCGCCATCGCGACTCTGCTTCTTTTCCCGCCTTGGCGGTTCACATGAGCCACTGCTGTGACATTGTCTGATTGAATCAGAACCGGTAGGTTTCGAAGAAAACTCTCCGCTTGTCGAAGGCCGTTGTAAATGGCCCTGAGTTCCAACACATTGATGTGTAGACAGGACTCCTGGTCTGACCCAGGCCCCTGAAAGGTCTTTCCTTGTGTGACCGCTCCCCATCCTCGGAGGCTCGCGTCCGTGGTAACCAGGATCCAATCCTGAGTTCCGAACCTGCGACCCTCCAGGAGGTGAGCACTTTGCAACCACCACAGGAGGGACCGTCTGGTCCCTGGTGACAGAGTTATTTTCCGATGTAAGTGCAGATGGGACCCGGACCACTTGTCCAGAAGGTCCCATTGAAAAGTCCTTGCATGGAACCTTCCAAAGGGAATGGCCTCGTAGGCCGCCACCATTTTCCCCAGAACTTGAGTGCATTGGTGAACTGACACCCTTTTCGGTTTTAGCAGGTCTCTGACCATGTTCTGGATGTCTCGGGCTTTCTCTATTGGGAGGAAGACCTTCGTTTGTTCCGTATCCAGTATCATACCTAGGAACGGTAGTCGAGTTGTCGAAATCAACTGTGACTTCGGTAGATTTAGAATCCAACCGTGTTGCTGGAGCACTCTCAGAGAGAGCGCCGCACTGCTCAGCAATTTCTCCCTTGATCTCGCTTTTATCAGGAGATCGTCCAAGTATGGGATAATTGTGACTCCATGCTTGCGCAGGACCACCATCATTTCTGCCATTATCTTGGTGAAAATCCTCGGGGCCGTGGAAAGTCCAAACGGCAACATCTGAAATTGGTAATGACAATCCTGTACAGCGAATCTCAGGTATTCCTGATGGGGGGCATATATGGGGACATAAAGGTACGCCTCCTTTATGTCCATAGACACCATAAACTCCCCCTCCTCCATGTTGGCTATTATCGCTCTGAGAGATTCCATTTTGAATTTGAATCTTTTTATGTACAGGTTTAGGGATTTCAGATTCAAAATAGGTCTGACTGAACCGTCCGGTTTCGGGACCACAAATAGGGTTGAATAGTAACCTCTTCCCTGCTGGTGCAGGGGAACCTTGATTATCACTTGCTGTATACACAGCGTTTGAATTGCAGCTAACACTACATCCCTTTCCGATGTGGAAACTGGTAGGGCCGATTTGAAAAAACGGCTCGTGGGCACCTCCTCGAATTCCAATTTGTAACCCTGGGAAACTATTTCCAACACACAGAGATTTAGGTCCGAACTGACCCAGGCCTGACTGAAAAGTCGAAGACGTGCCCCCACCGGTGCGGACTCCCTCAGGGGAGCCCCAGCGTCATGCTATGGGTTTTGGAGCAGCCGGGGAGGACTTTTGTTCCTGGGCACCTGCCGCAGCAGGTGCTCTCTTGCCTCTGCCTCTTACCTCTGGCGAGGAAAGAGGATACCCGACCTCTTTTGGACTTGTGCGACCGAAAGGACTGCATCTGATAGGGTGTTACTTTCTTTTGCTGTTGGGGAATATATGGTAAAAAATGTGATTTACCTGCTGTAGCTGTGGAAACCAGGTCCGTCAGCCCATCCCCAAACAATACATCCCTCTTATAGGGTAGTACTTCCGTATGTTTCTTGGAATCCGCATCACCCGTCCATTGGCGAGTCCATAAGGATCTTCTCGCTGAGATAGACATGGCATTGGCCCTAGAAGCTAGCAATCCAATGTCCCTTTGAGCATCCCTCATAAATAAGACTGCGTCTTTAATATGGGCTAGAGTTAGGAATATAGTATCCTTATCCATATTATCAAATTGATCTGTCAGCTCATCTGTCCAAGCTGCAGTTGCGCTACACACCCATGCCGACGCAATTGTCGGTCTTAACATAGCACCCGTATGAGAATAAATACACTTTCTTGCCTGCGATCTGCAGGGTCCTTAAGGGCCGCTGTGTCCGGAGACGGTAGCGCCACTTTCTTGGACAAGCGCGTCAGGGCCTTGTCCACAGTGGGGGGTGATTCCCAATCTCCCTGTCCTGCTTAGGGAAAGGGTATGCCATATAAATTCTTTTGGGGATCTGCGGTCTCTTATCCGGAGTCTCCCATGCTTTTCCAAAGAATTCATTTAATTCATGAGATGTGGGAAAGTTAATAATCTGTTTCTTTTCCTTAAACATGTGTACCCTTGTGTCGGGGACCGAGGGTTCATCAACAATATGCAACACATCCCTTATTGCCACAATCATACACTGAATGGTTTTAGTCACCCTAGGGTGCAATTTTATTTCGTCATAGTCGACACTGGAATCAGAATCCGTGTCGGTATTAGTGTCTTGTGTTAAGGGACGCTTTTGAGACCCCGACGGGCCCTGTGAGTCGGTCCAATCTGAGGACTGACCCCCTGATGTCCCCCCTAAACCAGCCTTATCAAGCCTTTTATGTAAAGATGCCACACTTGCATTCAACATATGCCACATGTCCATCCAATCTGGAGTCGGCGCAACCGAAGGGGACACACCACTCATTTGCTCCACCTCTTCCTTGGAGAAGCCTTCCGCCTCAGACATGTCGACACACACGTACCGACACCCCACACACACAGGGATTAACCTATAAGGGGACAAAACCCCAACCAGGCCCTAAGGAGAGACAGAGAGAGAGTATGCCAGCACACACCAGCGCTTAAAACACTGGAAAAAATATGTCCAGATAGCGCTTTTTTATATATATATATATATATATATATATATATTATGCCAATTCCCACTCACTGCGTCACTGATGTACCCCCTCCTCTTATTTCCAGCCTGTGTTCAGCAGGGGAGAGACCAGGGAGCCAGCGTTTTCTGTCATGCAGCTTCTGTGGAGAAAATGGCGCTGGTTAGTGCTGAGGATCAAGCCCCGCCCACCCGACGGCAGGCTTCGGTCCCAGTGATTTTTCAATAAAATGGCGGGGGATCATAGATTTACTGCCTCCGCAGTCATAATCCACTGTATTTGTGCCAAAATGTGAGGTTTATTGCTGCCCAGGGCGCCCCCCCCTGCGCGCTGCACCCTTCAGTGCTGCTCTGTGTGTGTGTGACTGGGAGCAATGGCGCGCAGCTTACCGCTGCGCGCCTTACCTCATGAAGATCTTATGTCTTCTGCCGCCTAAGATGTCTTCTGCCTTCTCTCTCCGGCTTCTATCTTCCGCATCTGTGAGGAGGACGGCGGCGCGGCTCCGGGACGAACCCCAGGTGAGACCTGTGTTCCAACTCCCTCTGGAGCTAATGGTGTCCAGTAGCCTTAGAAGCAGTGCCCAACTTGACAAGCCAGCTCTGCTTCTCTCTCCTCGGTCCCACGATGCAGGGAGCCTGTTGCCAACAGGACTCCCTGAAAATAAAAAACCTAACAAAATTCTTTTTCCACAGAAAATTCTGGAGAGCTCTCTGCAGTGCACCCATTCTCCTCTGGGCACAAGATCTAACTGAGGTCTGGAGGAGGGGCATAGAGGGAGGAGCCAGTGCACACCCATAGTCAAAGTTCTTTTTAGGTGCCCTATCTCCTGCGGAGCCCGTCTATACCCCATGGTCCTTACGGAGTCCCCAGCATCCTCTAGGACGTAAGAGAAAGGGGTAATAGACACAAATAAGCACAACTCTCTTTAAAACATAATAGAATGGTTTTACAGTGAATTGCGCTGGTCGTGTTATGTGAGAGAGGCTGTGTAGAAGTCTCGGTCTAATGAGAGTGCTATCTACATATGTACATAGCAAATTGTCCAGTAAGCATCACTTCGTAATTAAAAAAGTGACCAGCAGCTTAATGCACTTGGGGGCTGCAGCTGGCGTCCTTCTAACCGTCACATGGGCCGCATGTTACCCTTGATCTCAGTAATAGCTTAAGCACTATATTTAATGAAAGAAAGAGACACCTATCTGTAATACCATACAGTGTCAGCTGCACTGTACACAAGTGTTACAAGTTAGAACAAACAAATCTACTGACAAAGCAGGTGGGGGCTAGAGGTGAGGGTCTTGGTGGGCCGTATGTTGCGCATCACTGCATTACAGTACCCATTCCATCTTTGCTGTGCTTGTGATACATTGTAGAAAGTACTGCCCAAGAAAAAGAAAAAAGATAAAAGGAAAAAAAAAAATGACTAGTGGTCTTTTTACTGCTGCGGCTGACGTGTAAGTGATCATAGAAAAATACAAGACTTCAGCAGTTATAAGCTCATGCAGTATGACATTATAGGTGGTCGTATGGATTTCTGTTGAACAATCACCTATTAAAATTATTCTGGAATGGAATTTCGCCTTCTCAGTCATCTATGATTCATCCGCACCAGCAGCTGCCTCATAAATGACAGCAGCTACATACAACAGTGCCTGACCTTGCTTTACTCATAGTCATCAAATGGAAGAGCGCTGCTAGGCATCAGAAGTCTAAACTGCTGCGTGGTCTGTACTGTGCAGGCAACCCTCTGAATTCGGGTGTGGATCATTAGATCGACAGTGTCTAGGTCGACAATGTTTAGGTCGACCACTATAGGTCGACAGTCACTAGGTCGACAGGGTTTGAAGGTTGACAGGGTTTCTAGGTCGACAGGTCAAAAGGTCGACATGAGTTTTTCAGGGTTTTTTGGTGTCGTTTTCTCTGTACAGTGACCGGGAAGCCCAATTAGTGCACCGTGTAGTCCATGTGGATCGCTAAGTATGAAAAAGTAAAAAAATAGAAAAAAAAATAAGAATTTACTCACCGGTAATTCTATTTCTCGTAGTCCGTAGTGGATGCTGGGAACTCCGTAAGGACCATGGGGAATAGCGGGCTCCGAAGGAGGCTGGGCACTCTAGAAAGATTTATGACTACCTGGTGTGCACTGGCTCCTCCCACTATGACCCTCCTCCAAGCCTCAGTTAGGACACTGTGCCCGGACGAGCAGACATAATAAGGAAGGATTTAGAATCCCGGGTAAGACTCTTACCAGCCACACCAATCACACCGTACAACTCGTGATACTATATCCAGTTTGACAGTATGAAAACAACTGAGCCTCTCAACAGATGGCTCAACAATAACCCTTTAGTTAACAATAACTATTTACAAGTATTGCAGACAATCCGCACTTGGGATGGGCGCCCAGCATCCACTACGGACTACGAGAATAGAATTACCGGTGAGTAAATTCTTATTTTCTCTAACGTCCTAGTGGATGCTGGGAACTCCGTAAGGACCATGGGGATTATACCAAAGCTCCCAAACGGGCGGGAGAGTGCGGATGACTCTGTAGCACCGAATGAGAGAACTCCAGGTCCTCCTCAGCCAGGGTATCAAATTTGTAGAATTTTGCAAACGTGTTTGCCCCTGACCAAGTAGCTGCTCGGCAAAGTTGTAAAGCCGAGACCCCTCGGGCAGCCGCCCAAGAAGAGCCCACCTTCCTTGTGGAATGGGCATTTACAGATTTTGGCTGTGGTATGCCTGCCACAGAATGTGCAAGCTGAATTGTACTACAAATCCAGCGAGCAATAGTCTGCTTAGAAGCAGGAGCACCCAGCTTGTTGGGTGCATACAGGATAAACAGCGAGTCAGATTTCCTGACTCCAGCCGTCCTGGAAACATATATTTTCAGGGCCCTGACAACGTCTAGCAACTTGGAGTCCTCCAATTCACTAGTAGCCGCCGGCACCACAATAGGCTGGTTCAGGTGAAACGCTGACACCACCTTAGGAAGAAATTGGGGACGAGTCCTCAATTCTGCGCTATCCTTATGGAAAATCAGATAAGGGCTTTTACATGATAAAGCCGCCAATTCTGACACTCGCCTGGCTGAAGCCAATGCCAATAACATGACCACTTTCCACGTGAGATATTTTAGATCCACGGTTTTTAGTGGCTCAAACCAATGTGATTTTAAGAAAAACTCAACACCACGTTGAGATCCCCAGGTGCCACAGGGGCACAAACGGGGGCTGAATATGCAGCACTCCTTTCACAATGTCTGAACTTCAGGTACTGAAGCTAATTCTTTTTGAAAGAAAATCGACAGAGCCGAGATCTGTACTTTAATGGAGCCTAGACTCAGGCCCATATTCACTCCTGCTTGCAGGAAATGTAGAAATCGACCTAGTGGAAATTCCTCTATTGGGGCCTTTTTGGCCTCGCACCATGCAACATATTTCCGCCACATGCGGTGATAATGCTTTGCCGTAACATCTTTCCTGGCTTTAATAAGCGCAGGAATGACTTCTTCCGGAATACCCTTTTCCTTCAGGATCCGGCGCTCAATCGCCATGCCGTCAAACGCAGCCGCGGTAAGTCTTGGAACAGACAGGGCCCCTGCTGAAGCAGGTCCTGTCTGAGCGGCAGAGGCCATGGGTCCTCTGATATCATTTCCTGAAGTTCCGGGTACCAAGCCCTTCTTGGCCAATCCGGAACCACGAGTATCGTTCTTACTCCTCGCCATCTTATTATTCTCAGTACCTTTGGTATGAGAGGCAGAGTAGGGAACTCATAAACCGACTGGTACACCCACGGTGTCACTAGAGCGTCCACAGCTATCGCCTGAGGGTCCCTTGACCTGGCGCAATATCTCTTTAGCTTTTTGTTGAGGCGGGACGCCATCATGTCCACCTGTGGCCTTTCCCAACGGTTTTCCAACAGCAGGAAGACTTCTGGATGAAGTCCCCACTCTCCCGGGTGTAGGTCGTGTCTGCTGAGGAAGTCTGCTTCCCAGTTGTCCACTCCCGGAATGAACACTGCTGACAGTGCTAGTACGTGATTTTCCGCCCATTGGAGAATCCTTGTGGCTTCTGCCATTGCCATCCTGCTTCTTGTGCCGCCCTGTCGGGTCACATGGGCGACTGCCGTGATGTTGTCTGACTGTATCAGTACCGGCTGGTTTTGAAGCAGGGGTCTTGCCTGACTTAGGGCATTGTAAATGGCCCTCAGTTCCAGAATTTATATGTAGGGAAGTCTCCTGACTTGACCATAGGCCCTGGAAGTTTCTTCCCTGTGTGACTGCTCCCCAGCCTTGAAGGCTGGCATCCGTGGTCACCAGGACCCAGTCCTGTATGCCGAAACTGCGGCCCACTAGAAGATGAGCACCCTGCATCCACCACAGTAGAGACACCCTGGTCCTTGGAGACAGGGTTATCATTTGATGCATTTGAAGATGCGATCCCGACCACTTATCTAAGAGGTCTCACTGGAAGGTCCTCGCATGGAACCTGCCGAATGGAATTGCTTCGTATGAAGCCACCATTTTTCCCAGGACTCGTGTGCAACGATGCACCGATACCCTTTTTTGGTTTTAGGAGGTCTCTGACTAGAGATGACAGCTCCTTGGTTTTCTCCTGCGGGAGAAACACTTTTTTCTGTTCTGTGTCCAAAATCATCCCCAGGAACAGTAAGCGAGTGGAAGGAACCAGCTGTGACTTTGGAATGTTCAGAATCCAGCCATGCTGTTGTAGCACCTCCTGAGATAGTGCTACTCCGACCAGTAACTGCTCCCTGGACCTTGCCTTTATAAGGAGATCGTCCAAGTATGGGATAAATAAAAACTGCCTTTTTTTTTTTTTTTTTGAAGGAGTATCATCATTTCTGCCATTACCTTGGTAAACACCCTCGGTGCCGTGGACAGTCCAAACGGTAGTGTCTGGAATTGGTAATGGCAATCCTGTACCACAATCTGAGGTACTCCTGGTGAGGAAGGTAAATAGGGACATGCAGGTAAGCATCCTTGATGTCCAGGGATACCATGTAATCCCCCTCGTCCAGGCTTGCAATAACCGCCCTGAGCGATTTCATCTTGAACTTTGTTATGTAAGTGTTCAAGGATTTCCATTTTAAAATGGGTCTCACCGAACCGGCTGGTTTCGGTACCACAAACAGTGTGGAATAGTAACCCCATCCTTGTTGAAGTAGGGGCACCTTGACTATCACCTGCTGGGAATACAGCTTGTGAATTGCCTCTAGCACAGCCTCCCTGCTTGAGGGAGTTGTCAACAAGGCAGATTTGAGTAAACGGCGGGGGGGAGACGCCTCGACTTCCAGCTTGTACCCCTGAGATACTACTTGAAGGATCCAGGGATCCACCTGTGAGCGAGCCCACTGATCGCTGAAATTTTTGAGGCGGCCCCCCACCGTACCTGGCTACGCCTGTGGAGCCCCCGCGTCATGCGGTGGACTCAGAGGAAGCAGGGGAAGAATTTTGATTCTGGGAACTGGCTGCTGGTGCAGCTTTTTCCCTCTTCCCTCGTTTGACCCGCCTGCTTTTTTGAAGCCGAAAGGACTGTACCTGATAATACAGTGCGTTTCTTAGGCTGTGAGGAAACCTGAGGTAAAATATTTTCATCCCAGCTGTTGCTGTGGATACGAGGTCCCAGAGACCATCCCCAACCAATTCCACACCCTTATAAGGCTCTATGTGCCTTTTAAAGTCAGCATCACCTGTCCAGTGTCGGGTCTCCAATACCCTCCTGACAGAATGGACATTGCAATAATTTAGGATGCCAGCCGGCAAAATATTCCTCTGTGCATCCCTCATATATAAGACGACGTCTTATGTTCGCAAAATAGTATCCCTGTTTGAAAGGGGTACAGACCACGCTGCAGCAGTCTGCAGGTCTCAGTCTAGTACCTGAGTGTGTAATTACAGACTTCAGGATAGCCTCCTGCTATTTATCAGCAGGTACCTTCAAAGTGGCCGTATCCTAAGACGGCAGTGCCACCTTGACAAACGTGTGAGCGCCTTATCCACCCTAGGGGATATCTCCCAGCGTAACTTATCCTCTGGCGGGAAAGGGTACGCCATCAGTAACTTGTTAGAAATTACCAGTTTCTTATCGGGGAAACCCACGCTTTTTCACACTTCATTCACTCATTTGATGGGGGAACAAAACACTGCCTGCTTTTTCTCCCCACACATAAAACCCTTTGTTTTTAGTGGTACTTGGGTTAATGTCAGAAATGTGTAATGCATTTTATATTGCCGGGATCATGTAACGGATGTTCCTAGTGGATTGTGTATATGTCTCAACCTCGTCGACACTGGAGTCAGACTCCGTGTCGACATCTGGGTCTGCCATCTGAGGGAGCGGGCGTTTTTGAGCCCCTGATGGCCTTTGAGACGCCTGGGCAGGCGCGGGCTGAGAAGCCGGCTGTCCCATAGCTGTTACGTCATCCAGCCTTTTATGTAAGGAGTTGACACTGTCGGTTAATACCTTCCACCTATCCATCCACTCTGGTGTCGGCCCCCAGGGGCGACATGTCATTTATCGGCATCTGCTCCGCCTCCACATAAGTCTCCTCATCAAACATGTCGACACAGCCGTACCGACACACCGCACACACACAAGGAATGCTCCAATGAGGACAGGACCCACAAAAGCCCTTTGGGGGGACAGAGTGAGAGTATGCCAGCACACACCAGAGCGCTATATAATGCAGGGACTAACTGAGTTATGTCCCCTATAGCTGCTTTTATATAATTTATACTGCGCCTAAATTTAGTGCCCCCCCTCTCTGTTTTAACCCTGTTCTGTAGTGTAGACTGCAGGGGAGAGCCAGGGAGCTTCCCTCCAACGGAGCTGTGAGGGAAAAATGGCGCCAGTGTGCTGAGGAAATAGGCTCCGCCCCTTTTTCGATGACTTTTCTCCCGCATTTTTATGGAATCTGGCAGGGGTTAATATACATCCATATAGCCCTGGGGGTTATATGTGATGTATTTTTGCCAGCCAAGGTGTTTATATTGCTGCTCAGGGCGCCCCCCCCCAGCGCCCTGCACCCTCAGTGACCGGAGTGTGTGGTGTGCATGAGGAGCAATGGCGCACAGCTGCAGTGCTGTGCGCTACCTTGGTGAAGACTGATGTCTTCTGCCGCCGTTTTTCCGGACCTCTTCTTGCTTCTGGCTCTGTAAAGGGGACGGCGGCGCGGCTCCGGGACCGAACACCAAGGACTGGGCCTGCGGTCGATCCCTCTGGAGCTAATGGTGTCCAGTAGCCTAAGAAGCCCAATCCGGCTGCAAGCAGGCGAGTTCGCTTCTTCTCCCCTTAGTCCCTCGCTGCAGTGAGCCTGTTGCCAGCAGGTCTCACTGAAAATAAAAAACCTAAATCTATACTTTCTTTCTAAGGGCTCAGGAGAGCCCCTAGTGTGCATCCAACCTCGGCCGGGCACAAGATCTAACTGAGGCTTGGAGGAGGGTCATAGTGGGAGGAGCCAGTGCACACCAGGTAGTCATAAATCTTTCTAGAGTGCCCAGCCTCCTTCGGAGCCCGCTATTCCCCATGGTCCTTACGGAGTTCCCAGCATCCACTAGGACGTTAGAGAAAATAGAAAAACTCATGTCGACCCTTTGACCTGTCGACCTAGAACCTATCGACCTAGAAACCCTGTCAACCTAGAAAACATGTCGACCTAGTGGCTGTCGACCTATAGTGGTCGACCCTATAGATTGCAAGCTTGCAAGCAGGGCCCTCCTACCTCTGTCTGTCTGTCTGTCCTTGCCCAGTTTTGTTCTATAACTGTTGTTCTAATTGTAAAGCACAACGGAATATGCTGCGCTATATAAGAAACTGCTAATAAATAATAAATAAGTAAATAAACATTGTCGACCTAGACACCGTCGATCTTCAGACCGGATCCCCTGAATTCACTCCCCCTGCTTACTGTGTGCATGGATGAAGCAGGTGGTTAGCTGTAACCCTTTTGGGCGGAATACAATTATGAGCCACACGAGACGCGCCGCTGAAACAAATGCGCTCCGTGAACAATATCCTGCCTATGTATTAAACAGTAATATACACAGCCAAACATCCCTTAAAATTAAATGCTCCCCTCTGAGTTGCTGTGATCACTATTCCCACCTTGCAGTAGCACTACTGTGTATTTAGTTCGGTTTCATTTTTACCCACTGCATTATATTGCCAAAGAGACATACTTGGGGTTCTTCAACAAATGGATGGACATCGTACGCCCTAATTTGCTACACAAATCAGCTCAGTGGCTGAGCCGGCCTCTCTATCTTGAGAACTATATTTGCATATGGCAGTCAATTGGATAATTTTAATTGTGCTCCAAATATTTCTATGGAGACTGCTAAATTTACCAAGCTCTGACAAGCTTAACTTTTTGTTGCTTGGCCACCAATAGCGAACACCATCCTTAGATGGCATTACCCATTGTACTCTACAGTCTACACATTAATGCAATTTATTACTTGGGATCCCTCTCTGGTAAATATATACTGGCACATGTGCAGTACTGATGTACGCGCATTTAGCAAGCTGGCTCTGAAATCAGATGTAAAGTGGTAGCACTACTTGTCACATGACTTTTTCTTTTCACAAGAAAGTATTGTTACACTGATATATAACTTATTGCTGTGATATGTGGTCAATAGGCTACTATGGCGTTAGTAATTAGGGGAGGGGGGGGAGCTTCCCAAAGAGACCCAATAGAAACTTTTGTGAACAGCTTTTGCAATCGACTATAGAGGGAACACAGGAGATCATCACGGTAATTGGCTGCGGTACCCTATTAATCAATTTGCAGAACATGAATGCTGAACTCCTCCAAAAACTGTTGTTTGTTTTAAAGATAAACTCTTTAATAAATATGCCCCCATGTCTAAATGCAGGGCCATTTCTTGGGCTGGATGAGCTGCGCGATTGCACAGGCCGCGGCGGCAACTGAATGTTACAGTATTCCGTCTGCAATACCACTGAAAATGTCCTTCCTAAAATGGCCATTTTGAGAAGGTGATTTTTAATACTTTGAACTGGGGGCAGGCACGAACAGCGCTCCCCACAGAGACTGCAGACAGCGGTGGCAGTTGCAGGGGCCGGGGGGATCCCCTAACAATGAGCAGAACCCCTTGACAATGAGCAGGTACTGTGGGTGAGGTATTGCAGTAGGGGCATAATATGCTGACAGTGGCATGTGGGGGCATAATATGGTGTCAGTGGCATTAAAGTGGGAGCATAATATGGTGACAGGGGCATAACTGCGGGTACTTAATATGGTGACAGGGGCATTACTGTGTGGGGCATAATATGGTGTCAGGGGCATTACTGTGGTGGCTTAATATGGTGCATGGTGGCTTAATATGGTGCAAGGGGCATTACTGTGTGGGGCATAATATGGTGTAAGGGACACTATGTCAGTGAAAAGTAGCTTTTTCCTGCAAGGCCACACCCATTGCCGCAAAGCCACGCCCATTATAGCGAGGCTACGTCACCCTATTGGGGGCACGCAAAAATTGTCATTTTTAATATGTATATGGGGGGAGGGGGGGGGCATTTTTTTTTAGAGTTTGAACTGGGAGCCAAATTGTCTAGGGACGGCCCTGTCTAAATGCCACATCACTCGTCCAATTGAAACATGGAATATTCATGCAATCTGACAAACCTGTCTCTCAGTTGGCAAAACTAGGTTACTAAAGCAAAACTAACATATGATTTGTGCAAGTCACAGACAGGAGAAGAACAATTCAGGCTTAACTTCTGTACATTTATCTTTTAAACTAATGAGGGATTCAGCTCTCTCCCATCAGTGTATCCCATTTTATTCGGCAAGAAGTACTCCCTTTATTATGTGGAAAATATTTAATTAGGGCTCTCTCATCAATCAACCTGTATAACAAATTTTGAACTTGCAAACATTTAAATCTATACAGTGCAGACTACAAAACTCACAGGAAGAGTATGTGATCAGTGAGTCGGATTAACAATTCATTGAACGCATCGCAGATTCCAAACATCCCCAAGAAAAACACAAACAGTGCAAGCAAAATACACCGGAACAAAAGTAACTAAACATTTTCATCCTGAAGTATTTCTAAAAAAAATATTGTGTTTGGAAAGGAGCGCACTAAGGATTGCGGGTTCCTGGCAGGCAGATCCTATGTCTCATTTACAATACCCTGCTAGAGCCACTCCGCTATTCAGCAAAAGTGCAGATCGTGTTAAAACGAAGCCTGATTTTCCCCTCCGAAACACAAATATTTGTATTTAGGAGGAAATGAATTGTGAGTTCTTCGTTACAGTCCCAGTAGCTGTTCTGAGTAACAATGAAACTTGGATTTTATCTTCTAGAATGATATCCTCCTATACTGCTCACTATGGGGTCATTCCGAGTTGATCGCTAGCTGCCGTTGTTCGCAGTGCTGTGATCAGGCTAAAAAGCGACATTTCTGCGTATGCGTATGCACCGCATTGCGCACGCGCGACGGACAGGTACAAAGTCCTTTGTGGTTTTGCACAGGTTCTAGCGACGTTTTCATGCGCACTAGCGGCCGCAAGAAGATTGACAGGAAAGGGGCGTTTCTGGGTGTCAACTGACCGTTTTCAGGGAGTGCTTAGAACAATGCAGGTGTACCAGGGAAAACACAGTCGTGGCTGCGCGAACGCTGGGCGGGTGTGTGACGTCAAAAGCCAACCCTCCAACGTTAGAATCAACGCACATGAAGAGTAAGTTCAGGGCTGGTCTTGTTTTGCACAAAATGTTTTTGCAGGCGCTCTGCTGCACAGGAGTTCGCACTTCTGCAAAGCGAAAATACACTCCCCCAGTGGGCAGCGACTATGCGTTTGCACGGCTGCTAAAACTGCTAGCGAGCGATCAACTCGGAATGACCCCCTATGGCACAAATGGTGCTTGTAGGAGTGAAACAGGCCATAGTTAATGGGGTATCCGGATGGTAAGTAGTCAGTCGACCTGATCACTATTGGTCGACACAGGGGAAAATGTTGACACGTTAAAATGGTCAACACATGAAAAGGTCGACATGACTTTAAAAAGAAATTAAAATAGATTTTAACTTTTTCATATTTGACCATCCACGTGGACTACGATTTGGAATAATAACCTGAGCAGAGCGCAGCGGTAGCGGAGCGAGGCATCTTGCCTGCAGCATGGCGAGCCATGCAAGGGGACGCGGTGCACTAATTGGGGTTCCTGGTCATGTTACGCAAAAAACAACACCAAAAAAAGTGTAAAAATGTCATGTCGACATTTTTATGTGTCGACCTGTCCCGTGCTGACCATTTTAATGCGTCAACCATGTCAGTGTCGACCAATAGTGGTCAAACTATTGACTCTCGACCTAATCCACGTCGACCCATTGATCCATAATCATTTAATGGATTCACTGATAGACAATAAAAAAAAAAGTTAACTTGTATTGTATTTAAGTTCACCGCCATGCAGTTTCGAAAAATCAAATATTAGTCCACTAGTTTTCTCTCCCACACTGCAGAAGAAGGGGGAGAGCTCCCCCCCACCCCCTCAAATAAAAACAAAAACCACCAAATGTAGAAGCCTGCAGGGCACAAATTAATAACACAATTAATAAGCATTTATGAACATGTAAAAATCACAGCCAGTGCTGTTCTCTGCCATTCAGTACCTACGCACTTTTTTATACCAGGAACAGTACAGGATTGTGGGCCAAGATGTCATCACTGCTATAGTGTAAGCACATAATTCTTTTGGTAGTACAATCTGCGCACCCTAGCCAAGTTACAGGGTACGATACACAAATTTTTCTGCTCAATGTACCCACATTCAAGCACTAGACTGAATAACCAGGAGTCATTATATATTTTTAAAGGGGGGCATTTGTGCTTATAAAGTGCCTTTTACAAGAAAAGACAACTTGACCAAAGTAATAAATATACATACCGGTATTTACCTTTTGTTCTGAAATGTCTGGGATATTACAAAATTTAGGTATCCCTATCACATACTGCTAAACTCCCTAGTAAAATGGGTAGGTCAGGGGTGCAGTGATACAATTTGCTGTGAATTGAATCTTCCTAGCCAATCAGCGCAGTGTCGCAAATCACATTAGCTGAGGAGGAATGATGGAACGAGTTACCCCACAGTACCCTCTCCCCGCCTCCGTGAACTTCCGAAGGAGAAATGCAAAGTAGGCAAGTTACCCCATTCTTGTGATTCATTTAGTGACATAAATTAGTATTTTAGCAGAAAAACAGAAATGTTTACATTAATGAAGGGGGGTGGTCCTACAACGGTTTTGGAAGCGACTTTTCCAACAAGAATTCTAAAGTAAACTAGCCCTGTGCTGGGCGTTCCCCCGCATGTCTGAGTGCCTGATCGTAGCTGTGCTAAATTTAGCACAGATACGATCAACTCGGAATGACCCCCATTGAACCAAGTCACTAAATAATTAGGGTTCCCTTGCCTTTGTATAAAGTTGAAACACCTACTGTATGTGACGTGCAAAACAAAAACAAAATGTACTAGTATAATTGGCCTAGCAATTGCCTGCTTCATGAACCTGTGGGGGGAAACTCCTATTTATCCGGGTAATCGTTTTTTGGGTTTTTTTTATTCATTAATGTATTTATTTATTTATTACATTTTTTAGGGTGGGATGTACTAAATTTAGAGTTTGGCTGCATTTCCGTATGTACAAAGCTCCTTAATGCAACACATTCTGTAGCTTGGACCTGGTGGGTAACACCCTCTTTAGATAGCGTTATTAACCCAATATGTACTTGATAAGTGGAGGGATGTATAGCATCACGGATACGATGCTTAGTACATCCCACCCAATATGGGCAAATTGGCTCTGGGCATGCCTACAGATTAGCCCTTCACATAGGTCAAACTGGTACAATGCTTGCCACTGAAACTGGCACAACGCTTGCCACTGGATTATGCCACACAATGATCCAGAGAGGTGGCAGCCTCAGCCAGCAACCACATGGTTAAATGATGTGCGGGTATTTTCAATAAACACAGAAAGCATAAAACATACCAGAAGCGCCTACCGTGTAATTTTGACAAACATAGCAGAGCAACAAGTCTGTACAGACAGCCATAATTACAGGGATTTTTTTTTCTGCCATACAACAACAAGCTGCAAAGGCCATATCAAATATATATATATCAGCTACAGGTGAAAATGGAAAATGAACACCAACATGCTCAACCATCACAGTAAGCAAAATATAGAAACTTTTCTAAAACAATGGGGGTCATTCCGAGTTGTTCGCTCGTTATTTTTTTCTCGCAACGGAGCGATTAGTCGCTAATGCGCATGCGCAATGTCCGCAGTGCGACTGCGCCAAGTAAATTTGCTATGCAGTTAGGTATTTTACTCACGGCATTACGAGGTTTTTTCTTCATTCTGGTGATCGTAATGTGATTGACAGGAAGTGGGTGATTCTGGGCGGAAACAGGCCGTTTTATGGGTGTGTGCGAAAAAACGCTACCGTTTCTGGGAAAAACGCGGGAGTGGCTGGAGAAACGGAGGAGTGTTTGGGAGAACGCTGGGTGTGTTTGTGACGTCAAACCAGGAACGACAAGCACTGAACTGATCGCAGATGCCGAGTAAGTGTGGAGCTACTCAGAAACTGCTAAGAAGTGTCTATTCGCAATTTTGCAAATCTTTCGTTCGCAATTTTGATAAGCTAAGATTCACTCCCAGTAGGCGGCGGCTTAGCGTGTGCAAAGCTGCTAAAAGCAGCTTGCGAGCGAACAACTCGGAATGAGGGCCATTGTGCAGAAAACTCAAGGAAAGACTCAATTTATTGAAAAATATCTCTGCAAGAAAAAAAGGCATTTTGTTTCCCCCAGCACCCTGAATGATAACAGTAACCAGATTTAAATATCACACATTAGTGGAATTCAGAGATCTCTGTTACATATATTTGCACAAATGTATGAATAAGCCCCAAAGCCGCGTCAAGGCCTCTTTGTATATTTGGGGTCCCTAGCGCTATATTTAGGTGCAGGGTGTGCAGCCCAAAAAATCAGCATAAGCCAGAAAGCCCAGTGCAGCATGCCAGTGAAAAAACTATATAGTGTTAATAAATTAGTGTTAGGAAGCCGAAGCTATAAAGGAAGTGATACAAAAATGAGATATACCGTATATACTCGAGTATAAGTCGACCCGAATATAAGCCGAGGCACCTAATTTTACCACAAAAACCTGGGAAAAGTTATTGACTCAAGTATAAGCCTAGGGTGGGAAATGCAGCTCTACCCGTACACAGACCTCATAGTGACAGATATGCCCCACAGTGCCAGATATGCCCCACAGTGCCAGATATGCCCCACAGTGCCAGATGTGCCAGATATGCCCCACAGTGCCAGATATGCCCACAGTGCCAGATATGCCCCACAGTGCCAGGTGTGCCAGATATGCCCCACAGTGCCATGTGTGCCAGATATGCCCCACAGTGCCAGATATGCCCCACAGTGCCAGATATGCCCCACAGTGCCAGGTGTGCCAGATATGCCCCACAGTGCCATGTGTGCCAGATATGCCCCACAGTGCCAGATGTGCCAGATATGCCCCACAGTGCTAGATACTTACCCTCCGTCGCTCCTGCGCTGTCGTCTGAAGGAGGGACACGGAGAGCGCAGCGCGCGGCTCTCCTGTGTCCCTCTTGCGTCTCCTGCGGCAGCGGCGTGTGATAAAGTAAGTGCCGGTTCGTGCACTTCCTTTACCACACAGACGCCGCTGCCGCCGGAGATGCAGGAGCGACACAGGAGAGCCGTGCGCTGCGCTCTCCGTGTCCCTCCTTCAGACGACAGCGCGGGAGCAACGGAGGGTAAGTATCTAGCACTGTGGGGCATATCTGGCACACATGGCACTGTGGGGCATATAACGCTGACTCGAGTATAAGCCGAGGTGGCTTTTTCAGCACAAAAAAAAGTGCTGAAAAAGTCGGCTTATACTCGAGTATATACGGTAATTAAAATGGAGAAATAGTGTTAAAGAAATAATAATAATAGGTGATAAATGTTAATAGAATGTAAAGGTATGCCACACTAAAGCCATCCAGCTCAGCCAGTCCAGAGGCACCACACCTCACACCTCCATTACCCCAATCTGGATCTATGATTAACCAGCAAAGAGACACATGGCTCCTTACTTAAATATATCTAATACCCCTTTTCCACTGTAGCACGGGTCGCAGCGTGTCGCCTGACATGGCTGCGACCCGTGCTACAGCCCCCTATTCCCACAGCGCTCACCAACCCGGCATATTGCCGTGTTGGTGATGCTGCTAGTGACGTGGCAGGGGCGGCGCTGGGAGATCGCATGATCTCCCAGCGCCGCCCTCCCATACACTGTGAACGGGAGCCGACACGGCTCCCGTTCACACTAGACAGCTTACCGGGTTGAACACGTGTTCAACCTGGGTAGGATTCCTGGATCACTTGATACGGGTATTTGCAGAGGGACCCTTTTCCACTAGGGAAAAACACGGGTAAATGCGCGCCCCCGCACATTTACCCGTGTTTAAAAAGCTAGTGGAAAAGGGGTATAAGTTAAGAGCTACCTACCTTGGAGCAACCCCATAATGCTCCATATGGCATGTCAGGGCCTGCACTTCCTCCTAATGCAGGAACCTCTCTGCCTATATGTCTGAAAAATATCTCTGTAAAGTATTAAAAAAAATGTCTGTATGATTTATTGGTTCTAGCAGACTCTTTAGCGTTAAATAACAAATGAGTATCACTGGTATTCCATCCTGGGGTCAGCTCAGGGCCCCTCCGGGATTGGACATACATAAGTGCAGGAAAGGGCCCCATAAGACCACGTGTACAACAGTATAGGGATAGATTAATGTAATGTCTAGATTGTGAGGAAATGCAGATTCCAGACAGGCAAAAGTGTAAGGAAGTATTCATCACTTAGATTGAGTTACATGTATTATTGCACACAGGTGTGGGCCCTGACTGAGAAGTAGTAGAGTCCTGCTTGAGAACATAGATAACCGTGGACATTTTTGTCCTGATACAGCCACTGCCACCCACATCTGCGGCGAGGGATGCGGACAGCAAAACTGGGCAACATTTTGGGATTGGTTTGCATAAAGTTTTGTGGCATTGCAGAGGCCCTGACCTTCAGTTCCACACATTGGTAATGAAAATTACACACCATGGAGCACTACTCATGGCAGTGGGCTTTCTATATGTAGTGTACATCCCCACGGAAATCGCATGATCTCCCAGCGCCGCCCTCCCATACACTGTGAACGGGAGCCGACACGGCTCCCGTTCACACTAGACAGCTTACCGGGTTGAACACGTGTTCAACCTGGGTAGGATTCCTGGATCACTTGATACGGGTATTTGCAGAGGGACCCTTTTCCACTAGGGAAAAACACGGGTAAATGCGCGCCCCCGCACATTTACCCGTGTTTAAAAAGCTAGTGGAAAAGGGGTATAAGTTAAGAGCTACCTACCTTGGAGCAACCCCATAATGCTCCATATGGCATGTCAGGGCCTGCACTTCCTCCTAATGCAGGAACCTCTCTGCCTATATGTCTGAAAAATATCTCTGTAAAGTATTAAAAAAAATGTCTGTATGATTTATTGGTTCTAGCAGACTCTTTAGCGTTAAATAACAAATGAGTATCACTGGTATTCCATCCTGGGGTCAGCTCAGGGCCCCTCCGGGATTGGACATACATAAGTGCAGGAAAGGGCCCCATAAGACCACGTGTACAACAGTATAGGGATAGATTAATGTAATGTCTAGATTGTGAGGAAATGCAGATTCCAGACAGGCAAAAGTGTAAGGAAGTATTCATCACTTAGATTGAGTTACATGTATTATTGCACACAGGTGTGGGCCCTGACTGAGAAGTAGTAGAGTCCTGCTTGAGAACATAGATAACCGTGGACATTTTTGTCCTGATACAGCCACTGCCACCCACATCTGCGGCGAGGGATGCGGACAGCAAAACTGGGCAACATTTTGGGATTGGTTTGCATAAAGTTTTGTGGCATTGCAGAGGCCCTGACCTTCAGTTCCACACATTGGTAATGAAAATTACACACCATGGAGCACTACTCATGGCAGTGGGCTTTCTATATGTAGTGTACATCCCCACGGAAATAAATGGCCCATTGACATGAACGGGGTGGGGGCATGTATAACACTGCTTAAGTGTTTTTGTCAAAACTAAGTGGGCATGTACGCAGTGCACAGCCGTAGAGGTACATGGACTTTTTTTCAAATGAGTTGATCTACTCTGGACCCACTGAAGTGGAAGAAGCAACACTCAAGAAAGTGTGAAGCAAAAAATATGTTTAAAAAAAAATGTATGAATACAAATGGGTATGAGCACACTGGATGAAATGGGGAGTATTTAAACATGCATCCAACCACCACTGGGAATACAGCTTGCGGAAGCCACCCTTCCCTCATCAGGTGGGTTTATCCCAAGATCACTATATTAGAGAGAGAGAGACAGAGAGAGACTATCTTATTCAATCAATTACGAGACCTCCTTGTCCATTGTACTTGCTCCTTTCAGAATCTACCGCAGACGTACCTAACACAAAGAGAGTCTTATTGGATATAGGGGCCGATTCAGACCTGATCGCTGTTGTGCGAAATCGCACAGCGTCCGATTATCGAATGACTGTGCGCAGGCGTGTCGGCAAACAGCGACTGGATGGTGCAAAAATTCTGATCGCAAGGCATTAGCAAGGTGATTGACAGGAAAAGGATGATTGTGGGTGGTAACTAGCAGGTTTTTTTTTTTAGAGAGTGTCAGGATAAACGCAGGCGTTCCCAAGCGTTTTGAGGGAGAGTGTGTGACGTCAGCTCCGGCCACGAACAGCCTGTTTGTATCGCACTGTAGGAGTAAGTCCTGGGCTACTCACAGACTGGAAAAATTATTAGATGGTGAGTGAGTTGCGAACGGATTTGCAGATGTCCGCTGACTGGCGAAACTTACGCACGGCGTACACATGCATTCGCACACTTGCACGGGGCGGGTTTTCACTCTCTCTGGGCGGTGACTATCTAATCACAGACCTCTGCAAATTTGCAGCACAGCGATGGGGTCTGAATTAGGCCCATAGTCTGGAGCTGAAGTAGAGTTGCACTGATTGTACCCCAAAAATCTGGGGACCCGATTCTGCACACAGGGTCCCATAATCTGCAGCATGATTGACATGCTGCTGACATTTGGGGGTGGCAACAGGCGGCATTCCAGAAAACGGGGATGTGACGACCCCATTTTCGGTCCGTGTCAAAGCCAGTGGCTGTGTCTTCGAATTGAGCTTCACCGGACATCCGAAGTAACCTGAGTTTTAAGGTGGGTATTGTCGAAGTCGAAAAATATTGCAATACACACATCACGTACAAACTACACACAGATGGCCTCCGTGCGTGTACTTGTTCTGCTGTGCGTGCGCATATTCGCAACCTATGACCTCTCCTGTACTGTAAATGACCATCCCTGTGTCCAATGGACAAAGAGATTACAGAATCCATTGTGTTAAATTTTGGAAGATTGTATAAAAGAGCCAGCTGCATGCCTGGTCAGACACAGACTCTAAAGGTCATTTACCCTGATGACTGAGGACCAGACTGGGAAGCGCAGGCGAAATCAAACAAGTATGTACCATTGACTGTAGCCATTATTCTATTGTATTGTATTGTTTTGTTATTGTAACCCCCTTTCAGTAATTATATGTTGGTGTGTCGGAACCCGGCATTTTAAATACCAACTGGTGTCGTGTTTCCTTTCCCTGCTAAGGTTATAAGTGTATTACAATCACATGTGTAGCTGTTAAGGGTTCACAAAGTATCTTTGGGTGTGTACGCACTGAGTGTACTTTGTACAGCCAGCACAGCGTTTGTACGCAAAGTACGTACACGGTACGGGGCTCTGTACGCTAATGGTGTAATAAGTACTTAGGTTGAGGATTAAGTATAGCGGCCGCAGCGGCTCCATTTAAAGTGTATTGAATGTCTTGTTAAAGTGTAGCTTTTAGTCCTGTATGTAAACCAGCGTTTACAATTGGGGGCATCGTCCGGTTTTCACATGCTCACAGCCTAACAGGTTATAGCAGACTTAATCTATCAGCAAAGGGCGGGAAGTTATCCTACGTAACCTTTTACTGGTCGATGGATATGCTGAAAACCCTATTTGTGTGCTGTTAGATTGCGTCCGCTCTGGCTGGTCTGCAGAGGTGCTGATAGAACCCGTAAAAACAGGAAAAAAGCTTTTTAAAAAAAATCTGTGAATTTTTTTTGGCGCCGAAAGCGTACACAAAGGGCACCCATACTTTGCATACCCTCTCACATTGTTGCCGCAAGACTCAGATATCTAGATTCATTTAGATCTGTGTGAAATCGGATACATTTGTTGCTATATAGTTAAATTTGAAATAAAAGTATTTTAATGAAGTATAAATACACAAACGCAGGTCCGCATAAAAGTTTATACAGAACAAGTTGTGTCTAGTGGCACTGGGCAATAGTAATTAGTATTGTTCACATTTATAGAGTTGTGTGATTTGTTTTATTGCGGACGCAGGGTTTTGTACACGTGTCTCGGACAAAGTACAGGACTGCGCACGCAGCGTAAAAGACACGCACGGTCGCGTGTTTACGCAAAGTGCATAAGAGTGTGGGCGTTAAGTACAAATTACACAATAGTGTCGTTTAGTTAAAAGGTGGGACAGTAGCCATGCTACAATAGCACATAACTACCCGGTTTCTAAAACAGATTAGTATAAAACTTTTGTTTAAACTGTATTGCCTCTGGGGGTAAAGCTGCCAATCAGAACGAGTGAAAATTTTCTGTACAGAAAAACAAAGCGTATTTGAGTGAGTGAAAGCGGGAGTGAGTGGGTTGAACCCCGGAATTCGGGATCCCGTCGTTCGGTACACCAAGTGAGTGGAGGCTTAGCGGCGTGAGGCGGCTGACTCACGTTAGTATAGGATTTGGAATACGTAAGTCGTGAGGAGACTTACACAGGAGCATGGTAGGGAATTGTGAACTTTGTGACCCATATAGTTTTTTGATACGCTCCAGCTGAGGTTTCGCAGCTTGTGATTCGATTCCAGTGGTCGTAGGGTGGATAGGTAACAAGTACCTATACGTTGTGCGATTGGACCGCGCGTTTGTGGATGCGATATATGGCGCAACTTGATACATTTTTGCGAGCTTTTGCGTAGCGCCGTGTAGAGCATACGCAAGCGTGATTTGTGTATAAAAAGTGCATAGGAAGTTTTCCCTGGTCTCTCTCAGGAAAATCTCCAACGACTGATATTTTACTGGAAAGGGTAAGTTACTCCTAAAAACTTCCAGTAAATATAGGTAAATTAGGGGCCCTAAGCTGGGTACAACGCCTTCGCTATCGACAGTGTATGGTAGTACCGGCCAACGTGGGCGGGAGTGGGTGAAAGCGCTCTAAGAACTTTCATCGTCGCCTTATATTGAGTATTTTGGTGTTTGTGGGAAAAGGGAGCCAGTTGCTCAACTAAGGGACGTTTGGTAGCCAGGGTTCAGGTTGAAGAGCCGCGGCCCAAGGTGTCAGCGAGGTTTATTATGTGTGGAAAATATGGTCCACACGCTGAAGTTTATTGTGACGAATGGGTACGTATGACTGACAACAATAGGGTATCATTCCCTAGGGTGGGCAGCTTTGAACCAAGGTATTGCAGAATGTAGGCAGTAAAATATGTCTGCTTAAATCCAGAAAACAAAGGATTAGACATAACGAATGTTTAAATTTATGGCAACAAGAGGGGGAAATGCAAAGGGAACAAACCCGCAAAGCAGGTTCCAAACCTAGCAGGAATCAGAAAACAAATACACCATTATCGACACAGGTCGAGAGGGAAGAGATGGCTACAGTCAATGGTATATCTATGAATGATAGTATAATGCAAGAGAAATGTATTAACCCTAATTTTTGCAAGATGTATCCTGTTTTGAAGTCTTTTCAAGGTTATAGGTCACAGGAAGATGAAGGATCCAGCCAAATCGCAGCTCTCATTCAGGCAGTCGCCTTGTAGGAAACTCAGGTGGGGCCTGTCCACCCAGTAAGAGCAGTGACAGTATTCCCCACAGAAAGAACTGGTGAGGTCACAGCTACCAGTAAGTGTGAGACGGGTCATTGCACAGAGACAACAACACCTTACAACAAACAGATTAGGAACGGAATGGTAGGATTACATCCTGTCTTGGAAATAGTAACTCCCAATGGGGGAACCGATAGTCAGGGAGTAATCCTCACCAGGAATAATGCAATGTATTGCCCGTGGTCCAGAGCTGAGCTACGGTCAATCATTTCAGAATTCTCCGATCCCCGGAAGCATTTAGCCAGATGTCAGAAGTTTATCAGAGATCTGAACCAGCTAACAAAGATTGGCGGATATTTTTAAAAGCGTGCCTACCCCCTAATATTGACACCCAAAAATGTATCACTGATTGTAGATTAGAGTCGGATAGTCCTATGACTGACGGAATCAGGAGAATGTAGAACAAATTAATAGGCAACTAGAGTTGTATTTCCTCACTACTGTTAAGTGGAGAAGAATTTTCTCCATAAAACAGAGGGAAAATGAAATGGCATCTGAATATTTTCATCGTGCCCTGCAAATAATGGATAGATACATTGAGGTATCAGATACAGGGAACGATGCGAATTACAGGGAAGTGGCTGTCTCTGTGCTAATGGACGGACTCAATAAGGCAGTAAGGGACAGGGTACAAACATCTTTGCCTAACTGGAGAGGGGTCACAGTAGCTTGTCTTAGAGAGTGCACAATTGAACACCACAAGAATATTGCTAGGCGCAGAAAACAACAGGAGGAGAAGCTGATGACAATAAGCTCTTGCAGCAAAGCCTCCTCAGCCTAAAACCCAAAACCCTGGTAGTTGGAAAAGACCGAGAATATGTTACATTTGTAAAAAGGAAAGGCATTTTGCCAGAGATTGTAGGTATAGTAGAACACATAGTCAATATAGACCCCTAGACAGAGAAAACAAGCCACATTATTAAACACATAGACGGGATCAAGGGACATATAGTAAGGAATCACGAGCCATATAGAAAACACAGATTCGGTTAATGGGAAGAACGGAATAAATGCAACTTTACCCTTTTGACAAAACTTGCTGGGGTTAAGATGAGGCCTCTAAACTTTTGCTTCTTTCTCTAGCAGAAATGGCCCCTGATTAACTTAACAGGAGTTTTGTTAGAGATGGTATACATATAGAGTGCTTCCGCCCAGGAAGCACAAAGTATGTTGGATACCCACGAAGACTAATGTTGCATTTCACGGTTCTAGATTCATGTCCATCACAGGTAGAGGAAATTATCTCACAGATACCGGGTTCCCTATGAACTTAGGATGGACAGTACACTGGATTGATGGTTGGGATAGTCCCAGTAGAGATACGACACACATAGAAATTTGTTTTAAAAGGGGAGCAGACAGTAGAGAATCACTTCCCCATAGTGCCCAATCCAGTTGTCAAACTTTATAAAATCCTCTTTGCCGCTACAAACTTATCTGTTACTAACCTCTATGTGATTTTTCTTCAAAGTTTCCTCCTCATCTCTTACGTTCACCGACAGGAGGGTACAATACATGGACCCGATTACAGTACAAACGCCACATGCCTACTCGGTCCTTCAGAATTCAGCCCAAATCCAGTATATCTCACCAGCACAAGGACACCAGTATTTACGCAGTGTGCCTGGTCATGCACAAAGGGTGGAGAATGAGAATACTGGTGAAGGGAGACTGTGTACAGACACCGATATGCATGATGGTGTGACAGCCTGTGGTGAACGCCAAACCTGACATTTTCCTTTTTTATTGACTATTTTTCCCCTCTCTTCTCTCATCCAGAGACGGTTTACTTCACACAACTAATAACACACAATAGAAAATTAAAATGCAAAATTTGTGTTCCCTACAGGAAAGGGCAGTCCGTAGGGCAAAGGGGTATGGCCAGGAGTCCTCAGGACTGTGGACAGGTGGACAACGTAAGCCAGTAGCCCCCAGTGCATATCTTCCAAGTCTAGCTGAGGTGGCACACGGTCTGACTCATCTAGACAAAGAGGGTATGTGCAGGCTGATGAGAGCCTACTGGTGTGCACCAGGATTCTTTTCTCATGCAGGTAAGAGAGACATGTTTTATTTGCTTGAGGAAGAATATTGGTAAGACAATACCAACAGAGCCATCCCATATCCCTCCGACAGACGGACCTTTTCATGTAATACAAATCGACTTCATACAGTTACCACCCTGTAGGAATTTGAAATATGTGTTAGTTTGTATTGATGTATTTTCCAATTGGGTAGAAGCGTTCCCTGCTGCCACAAATACGGCTACGTTCACTGCAAAGAAAATTGTGCAGGAATTTGTGTGTAGATATGGTATCCCTAGAGTAATTGAAAGTGATAGGGGTACCCACTTTACAGGTGAAGTCTTTCAGGTCATGTGCAAACTGATAAGAACAAGCTGAGCAAATTAATGGCTGAAACTGGATTGTTGTGGCCAGAAGCTTTGCCACTAGTGTTGTACAGCATCAGAACCACTCCCAGGTCTCCACTTAACTTATCACCCTTTGAAATTCTTTTTGGTCGACAACCTCATGTAATGATAGACCCCCAGGATGATTTGAAATGCAATAATGAAGTGACTGTGAAATATTTGGTTGGGATGAGCCAGCAGCTAAGAAATCAACAAAGAAATCTAAAACTGGTGATTCCTGACCTACCGAACAGTAATTGCCATGACATTGAGCCTGGGGATTATGTGATGATTTGAAATTTCTTACGCTCAGGTTGCCTCATAGACAGGTGGGAAGGACCATATCAAGTCTTGTTAACCAGCACGACAGCATTGAAGGTCGCCGAAAGAGAGACTTGGGTCCACTCGTCCCACTGCAAGAAGGTCGCTGACCCGGAGAGAACTCGTGACAAAGAGCAGAGTGTAGAGAATCTCGTATCACAGGAGTGTTTGTTCTGGGAAAGTTGAGAGGCAGTACTGTTGAAAGGCACCTGAGCACGCAGAGCAACAAGATCTAGAACGGTTGTCGCACCATTTTCTTTTTTTCACCTCCCCCTGCATTTTCCTTTCTTTTCTCCTTCTTATTTTCCTTTTTTCCCCTAACGAAATGGATCGAACACAAGAGACAGCGTTTCGGGTTCTACTAGTAACTCTGTTTTTGATCAGGACAATTTGTTTTGGTGAGGGTCCCAGAGAGGTCGAGCAGGGATCTGGAATGGGTTCTGATGTCGAGTACGAATTTGTAGGATCTCAGGAGCAGCACATCACTCGAGTAAAGGCTGGTATCAGTAAGCGCTCTGGTAGTCATGGAGCTCGGAGGCACTGTGAAGGGTTATTGTCTGATGAATATTGTATTTGTAGGAATTGTGAGAATATAGTAGAGGATGGGTGCATCCAGAGATGTCAGTCCAACCTTAATATCGACAAGGACCGCCATCCGTTGAGTGATTACCATTCACTAGTGGGTAAGGTCTTAAACCAGAGAGAATGCTGGGTGTGCTCACAGGTACCTCAAGGTCAGAGTAAGTCAGGATTAGTACCATACCTGTTAGCAATAGATGAGGTACTCAAATTACGGGGTGGGAGACCGGTGGACAAGAAATTCAATATCTCTAGGCCCCCTAATTTAAAGCTCCACCAGTATCATGTAGACAGGTCCTTATTGTGTTTTAATATTTCCAATTACCGAAAACCGGGAAATTGGGAAGTGACGTGGAATAACCAGACAATGACCTTTTCACACAGAGCTGATAGGATACCCATAGACTCTGAACTTGTACGCCAAAAAGCCAACAGTGGGAGGTGTTTTCAGTATAGGTATACCCGTGGAAGCAAGACCATGTGGGTTGGGAAAGTATCGTCAGGGTATTGTGCTCATATCATCCAGCCCGATACTTGTGCTGAGCAGATAGGAGAACTAGGGATTGGTTTCTTTACTTGGAAAATTTGTAATATGGTGATGTTATATTTTGTCCCCTATGTTCTCCCAGATGATGCCTATTTCATATGTGGGAGGAAAGCGTACAAGTGGCTTGTCCCGAGCTCAGAGGGATTGTGTTATATTGGTAGCGTACTACCGGAGGTCATGACCATAACCCATGATAAAATGAAAGATGTTCACCGCAGTGCTCAGGCTCCTTATACTCATACTCACTATGAACACATAATCAAGAGACACCTCATAGATAGGGCAAAGCACGCAGCCTCTGATTTGATCCATGAATCCACCGGGATTCAGTTCCTTCTCGCATTAGACATCACCCGTACTGCCAGAGGAACTATAAATTATAAGTATATCCATGCGCTAGCGAACTTGATAGATAATATCACTGAGATATATGATGACACCTTCAGGTATACGGGAAGGGAGTTACAAGCCTACAAGAAGGAACTGATTCAGCACAGGATGGTCCTTAATTATGTCACAGCCGTGACAGGTGGGTACTGTGTTACTTTGGCAACTCAATATGGTGTGATGTGCTGTACGTATATTACAATCAGCACTGATAATCCCACGGAGATCATCGATCAGAAGATGGACGAGATCTTGCAGTTGAAGTGGGAGTTCAGGAGGAAGCACAACCTTACCTTAGCGATTGTGAGTAATGAACTGACCGGCTGGGTCTCATGGTTGAACCCATGCAAATGGTTCTCAGGTTTAGGAGAGTGGGCTCAAAATGTCATTATGAGTGTGGGGAAGTTTCTCCTTTGTATCCTGGGAGTCATCATAATTATTGGTTTGATATTTAGGTGTGTTCAAATTCTAACGCGGCGCAAGCACGGCACAAATTTGATGAGTCTAAGGAGCGAGGGCGCTGTTACAGCAGCAGATTTAATTTACGATCCATCCATAGAGACAGTGTTATGATAAGGATTGCAAATGAATTTCATGGCCTGTTTCTTTCACCCGTTTTTCTTTGTCTCCCCCTCTGCCCAGATACATCCAACCGGAAAAGACGTCAGCCCTACCCAAAATGTTTATGTGAATGTATTTGTATATATGTGTCTTATCTTCATCTCTTCAACCTCCAGTTAATGGCACACATAGTCGACAGGTGATATCCACATATACTAGAACTCACATATGTTCCCCCTCCATGTATCATCAACTAAATGTGCACCCCATTTGTTGGAACAAGAAGACGAAAAGAGCTCGGTAGTGTTTGTTGGCCCATTTACAGACCCTGAATACGGGATGAGAAGGATTTAATGTATACTTCGCAATACCTCGAAGCTTATTTAGAACATATACGGCACGATGATTCATGCCCCTCAGACATGAATTCATACATACATGCTTTTTACTATCCCACTAGGACATACATTTCCCACCTACAACTCTCCCCCGACCATCCAAGCTTCTCTATATATATATATTGTATAGATATTTTTCTGTTTATTGATTAGGTAGTGGCAGTTATTGGTGACTGCCAAAGGGTAGACCGTCGAAGTCGAAAAATATTGCAATACACATATCACGTACAAACAACACACAGATTGCCTCCGTGCGTGTACTTGTTCTGCTGTGCGTGCGCATATTCGCAATTTGCGTATGGTCGCTCCCGCGGTCCTGCGCATTAGCGCGTGGTATGTGTATTTACGGTAGAGTTTGTGAACGCATGAAAAAGCCATCAAAACACATTACATAGTTAATCCAAATAGTGCACAATGTACACATAGTCTCCCTGCACCACACCAGCAAGTTACAACAGTTTAAATGGTATCAGAACAAAGGGATTCACCTTTACAGGATAGGAGGGGACAGAACAAGGTTATAAGGTGGTGTTTGGTATCTAGCTGTAGGGTATTTTATGGGCAATATTCTGGTGTTGGTTTGTAGAAGATCACACGCTCCTGCGTATAGTTATGCGCAGGAGCAGAATATAAATATAAACTGTATTTACTGTACATTTGTTATGCGGCGGGAACCCAGAGGAGACCACCCACAAGTGCATCTGGAACAGACATCGCCCACCTATTCAAACCAACCTATGACCTCTCCTGTACTGTAAATGACCATCCCTGTGCCCAATGGACAAAGAGATTACAGAATCCATTGTGTTAAGTTTTGGAAGATTGTATAAACGAGCCAGCTGCATGCCTGGTCAGACACAGACTCTAACGGTCATCTACCCTGATGACTGAGGACCAAACTGGGAAACGCAGGCGAAATCAAACAAGTATGTACCATTGACTGTAGCCATTATTCTATTGTATTGTATTGTTTTGTTATTGTAACCCCCTTTCAGTAATTATATGTTTATGTGTCGGAACCCGGCATTTTAAATACAAACTGGTGTCGTGTTTCCTTTCCCTGCTAAGGTTATAAGTGTATTACAATCACATGTGTAGCTGTTAACAACGTCGTTCAGGAAGGGTTAAAATGAGCAACGTTGTTTAATTTATCGCTAAATGTGTACCCACCTTTACTCAGATGTCCAACGCCCACGCAGAGGATCCAATGCTGTGTCTTTGGACATAGCCATCGAATCACAGAAGCCAGCAGTGGAAGTATTTTCACTTATACCCCATTCACACCAGCACCTCTGAACACGGGTTTTTGGCACATGAATGTGCATAACCCGAGTTCATGTGCGGTATGAAAGGGTGCCGGGGTTAGAATACCGGGTCCAGTGACCCGGTATTCCAACCCTGCTCTTGAGCAGGGTTGAACCCGTGTTCAACCCGGCTCACTGAGCGGTGTGAACGGGATCCGGGTCAATGCACCCCGGCTCCCGTTCACTCTCAATGTACAGGCGGCGCTTGGAGATCATGTGATCTCTAACGCCGCCCCCGCCGTTTTACAATCAAATGTGTAGCTGTTAAGGGTTCACGAAGTATCTTTGGGTGTGTACGCACTGAGTGTACTTTGTACGGCCAGCGCAGCGTTTGTACGCAAAGTACGTACACGGTACGGGGCTCTGTACGCTAATGGTGTAATAAGTGCTTAGGTTGAGGATTAAGTATAGCGGCCGCAGCGGCTCCATTTATAGTGTATTGAATGTCTTGTTAAAGTGTAGCTTTTAGTCCTGTATGTAAACCGACGTTTACAGTATACACTAGGTGATGTGCTCTATGAGCAACATCGCCTAGTGTTTCCCTTCCCAAGCCGGGGTGGTCGGCGGCAGAGCGTACACACTGAGCGATATGCAAACGATATCGCTCAGTGACGTCACGCTATGGCCGGGCCGTGTATGCAGTTTTTGGACGACAGGCGCAGCTTATAGCGAGGGTCATTAACAACCCGCAGGGCCCCGCATTACTCGGCGGCGGCATATACACTTAGCGATAAACAACGTCGCTCAGGAAGGGTCAAAATGAGCAACGTTGTTTAATTTATCGCTAAGTGTGTACCCACCTTTACTCAGATGTCCAACGCCCACGCAGAGGATCCAATGCTGTGTCTTTGGACATAGCCATCGAATCACAGAAGCCAGCAGTGGAAGTATTTTCACTTATAGCCCTTTCACACCAGCACCTCTGAACACGGGTTTTTGGCATATGAACGCGCATAACCCGAGTTCATGTGCGGTATGAAAGGGTGCCGGGGTTGAAATACCGGGTCCGGTGACCCGGTATTCCAACCCTGCTCTTGAGCAGGGTTGAACCCGTATTCAACCCGGCTCACTGAGCGGTGTGAACGGGATCCGGGTCAATGCGCCCCGGCTCCCGTTCACTATCAATGTACAGGCGGTGCTTGGAGATCATGTGATCTCTAACGCCGCCCCCGCCGCATCACCGCTGACGTCAGCAACCCGGCAATAGGCCGAACTGCTGACTGCGGTATGAAAGGCGCTTTACACGGGAATGTCCCTGCGTGATCCCGAGATCATATTCCCAGGTAAGACCCGCAGTTTTAGGTATGAAAGGGGTATTAATATGCCCCCTGCGGCTTTTGCTTGATTTCACACATCCGCTGAGTACAAAGACCCAGCAGCTGTGCCACCTCTGTATCAGCCTTTACATTAATTTAACTGCAACAAATGCATTCACTATTAGGCATAAATGAACCGTAACTCTGTAACACAGCATACAGCAGTACTCCCTGTCCATGTTCAAGAAAAAGTTTGCTTAAAATCGCATAATATACGTCCAATGGGCAAAGAAATCACAAAACAATGTCAGTGGAGCATTTGGAACCCATCAACCACAAGCAGATCACCTATGCTGGCAATCATTCACTATGTGCACCTACCCTGCATCTATGTTCTGGGCTACATCTTCTTACGATTACACAGGAAACGTCATTGCTGTACTTGGCTTATGTTAAAGCCTACACAAGCTGGCAAAAGAGGCAGAACCACACAAATCAGCATGAGCACATACGTCTGCATCCGCTGTTCCCCACGTGCTGCAAAGTACATGGGGGGTCATTTCGAGTTGTTCGCTCGCAAGCTGCTTTTAGCAGCTTTGCACACGCTAAGCCGCCGCCTACTGGGAGTGAATCTTAGCTTAGCAAAATTGCGAACGAAAGATTAGCAGAATTGCGAATAGACACTTCTTAGCAGTTTCTGAGTAGCTCCAGACTTACTCGGCATCTGCGATCAGTTCAGTCAGTTTCGTTCCTGGTTTGACGTCACAAACACACCCAGCGTTCGCCCAGACACTCCTCCGTTTCTCCAGCCACTCCAGCGTTTTTCCCAGAAACGGTAGCGTTTTTTCGCACACACCCATAAAACGGCCAGTTCCCGCCCAGAAACACCCACTTCCTGTCAATCACATTACGATCACCAGAACGAAGAAAAAACCTCGTAATGCCGTGAGTAAAATTCCTAACTGCATATTACTTGGCGCAGTCGCACTGCGGACATTGCGCATGCGCATTAGCGACTAATCGCTCCGTTGCGAGAAAAAAATAACGAGCTAACAACTCGGAATGACCCCCCTGGTGTAAACCCAGAACCTTCCAGTCTTGAAGAGGAGGTTAACAGAGATTGGTTGACCCACCATCAAAAACCTATAACATCTATCATCTTCGACTAGCCAGACACAGGTCACAGATTGGGCACGGCCTCTGTTCTTATTCTCCAGTAGGGAATATGGGTAAAAGGGGAGGGTATCTCTGTGTGTGGATAACCGCACAGTACCACTACTCTCAATCGATAAGCTAGGTGTAAGTTTTGTACAGGTGGACAAGGAACCCTTCTCTTTGTTGCCAAGACGCTGTTGTCACTGTGTAAGGCTATCCTTCTCTGTGACGCGGGGTACCACACAGCATCAGGTTACATTGATAGACAACACAGAACAAACAAGCAAGCAAGATTCCCCAGAGGAACAAAGGATTTGCAAAGCGTCGAAGAAACGTATTCACATAATAAAACAGAAAACGTTAAAAAATACAGTCTAAAAATATTATCTAGAATATTTTACTGACATCAATAAAACATACTAACATTACAATAACACTATAGTGACTCAAATAACACTTTCTTCAAAATAATAAAATGAAACCATAAATGAAAAGAAAATTAGTTTAGAAAGCTTCTTTTATGAGACATTCTTGAATGGACTTTGTTTGGGCAGTCTCTTTGTAAGTTCCAGCTGTAATCTACCATCATATGTATATTCCATTTGGGATGCGGTCAAGATGCCGCCGGCCGGAATCCCGGCGGTCGAAATACCGACGCCGGAATCCCGATCGCCACAATCCCGACATATTCTCCCTCCGTGGGTGTCCACGACACCCATAGAGGGAGAATATAATAGTGTGCCGAGCGTAGCGAGGCACCGTGCCCGCAGCGTGGCGAGCGAGCAAATGTTATATCTGCCCCCCCTGCAGTGCACATGGTTTTGCCCAATTGCTAACAAACTTGCTGCTGCGATCAACTCAGAATTACCCCCTATGTAAAGTAAATCATAGCAATGTGTATTATATGATCATAGAACTGTACAGTATAATACAATACTGTACAGCATGTCAGTATTATGTATAGTATATAATAGCAGTATATCATCGTAGTTCTGTACAGTATATCATTACTATACAACACGATAGTGTTCTGTATATTATGCCACAGAAGCGTTTAGTATATCATCACAGTATTGTATAGTATATAGTACTATATAGCATGTTATAGTACTGTGTAAAGTAAATAATAGCACTGTGCAGTATATCATCGTAGTTCTGTACACTATGGGGGTCATTCCAACCCGATCGCTCGCTGTCGAAGGCCGTCGTTCTCTAGCAATCGCCTCTGCCTGATGGACAGGCAGAGGCGGTCGCTGGGAGGGCGGGGGCGGCATTTGTCCGCCGGTATGGGGGCGCAGTCCGGCCAACACAGGCGTGGCCGGTCCGTGTGGGGGGCGGGCCGCAGCGGCTGCGTGATGTCACACGCAGCCGCTGCGACCAGTGGCAGCAACGATCAACTCCCGGCCAGCCGCAGGAGCTGCGCATGCGTGAGCGGACCGTTGGGGGGGGGGGGCGCGGTGGCTGTGTGATGTCTCACGCAGCCGCTGCAGCCAGTGGACGATCAACTTACTGGAGTTACTCCACAAATACAAAAGCATCGCCGCTGTGCGATGCTTTTGTATTTGTGCGGGGGGGCCGGACTAACATGCGGGGCGGACTAGCCCTGTGCTGGGCGTTCCCCCGCATGTCAGGGAAGATGATCGTAGATGATCATGACCCCCATAGTCTCCACACATTTTGTCAGCAACTCACATACACTTAGAAGGTAGCACAACAGAGTTATTCAGCTTTACATGATGTGAGGGGATGGAGCAATGTTAGGACATAGTGTTTGGTATCCAGATGTGCAGTATTTGTAAATCTGCATTCCGGTTGTTATTTGCAGTTGATCGCATGTTTCTGCATGTAGATAGACGCAGAAATATAATATTCGCAAACTGTTATGATACTGTACTCAGGATATTCGTCGGGAACCCAGTGGCGAACACCTGCAAGTACATCTGGACCAAGCATCACCCACTGATTCAAATCAACCTATGACCCCTCATGTACTGTAAATGACCTGCCCTCTGACCTATGAAAGAAGAGCTTACATTTCCCATTGTACTGTATTTGGACACATTGTATAAAAGAGAGGTCTCCTGATCCAGGCTTCAGTCCCTATTTCTCTGAGGTCATCTTGCTAAGACTGACTGAGACCTGGATCCAGGAGCGCTGGCGTTTAAACGTATGTATTATTGGTTTAGCTCTTCTCTGTAATATTGTTGTACCGTTTATCTGTATCTTTTAAGTAAATACTGTTGATGCGTTGGACCACAACATTACATTTAACTACTGGTGTCGCATTCCATTCTTGTTTGGGGATAAGGTGTATTCAGCCACACGTGTCGCTGCATTGTGCGCATAGCGTGTCGGCATGTATACGCAACGTGCATGCATATCTTAGCGGTTATTTGCTTATGATTAGCGAACCACAATGTGATAAGGTATTGCTTTTACTTGTAATTTAATCAAACTTCACAAACAATACATTATATCATCAGTACAGCAGATAATTGCTCCTGGTTTGAAATAATAGTCTACCATTAGGTACCAATAGGTACCATTACACAGCACCAATTCTCATGTTCGGCACCCAATATGTCGCTAAATTTGCCCCTGTGTGGGAACCCTTAATACCAACCATCACTGTCTGAAAAGCTGGTGTTACCTGAAAACTGTATTTCGTATAAATCAATATCTGATGTAGAGAAGCAGGAGCTTCGTAAGGTACTGTAAATCATTTTCTTATTTGTTTTCCAAGTGAAATAAATGGAAAAGCTAAATCCCATTTACTTTGACCTAAAATATTACAATGGATTATATTACCTATCAATGGATGATACGTGCTTCATAGGTATGATGGACACAAAAGCACTGCCCTGATCAGTTTGACTATCACTACTTTGTGCTGCTGGAGGTCCCTGCACCTTTCACTACATAACTGTCAATCTTTCAATTATATAACTCTCAGTCTGTGGCATCAAGCTGCCTACATCCCTCTCCTCACATCATGTCGCTGTCCCTGTCACATGCAGTCCTGTCCTGACTAACACATCACTCATCACCTGATATGCTCTGTGCTGCTGGGGGGCCCTGCTCCTTCCACTATATAACTGTCTTAGGGGGACATTTACTAAGCAGTGATGATGAGAGCGGAGAAGTGAGTCAGTGGAGTAGTTGCCCCATCAACCAATCAGCAGCTCTGTATAATTTTATAGTATGCAAATTATAGATGTTACTTCAGTGCTGACTGGTTGCCATGGGCACTTCTCCACTGGCTCACTTCTCCGCTCTTATCACTGCTTAGTAAATGTCCCCCTTAGACTTCCTGCTGCCTCCATTCCTCTCCTCACATCATGTCACTGCCCATGTCACATGCAATCCTGTCCTAACACATCACTCATCTCCTGATATACTCTGTGCTGCTAGGGGACACTGCTCTTCCCACTATATACCTCTCAGTCTATGGCATCCTGCTGCCTACATTCCCCTCCTTACATCATGTCACTGCCCCTGTCACATGCAGTCCTATCCTAACACATCACTCATCTCCTGATATACTCTGTGCTGCTAGGGGACACTGCTCTTCCCACTATATACCTCTCAGTCTATGGCATCCTGCTGCCTACATTCCCCTCCTTACATCATGCCACTGCCCCTGTCACATGCAGTCCTATCCTAACACATCACTCATCTCCTGATATACTCTGTGCTGCTAGGGGACACTGCTCTTCCCACTATATACCTCTCAGTCTATGGCATCCTGCTGCCTACATTCCCCTCCTTACATCATGTCACTGCCCCTGTCACATGCAGTGCTATCCTAACACATCACTCATCTCCTGATATACTCGGTGCTGCTTGGGGATCCTGAGCCTTCCACTATATTCCTCTCAGTCTGTGACTTCCTGCTGCCGCTATTCCCCTCCTCACATCATGTCACTGCCCTTGTCACATGCAGTCCTATCCTCATTGGCACAATTAAATGAGAGGACAGGTCATTGCCCCTCTCCCGACATACTGCATGCTTGAAACATTTTGGTGGACTCACTAGAACAGGTCTGGCCAATCTATCCCAGCATGCCCTGACACAATTTTACCAATCCCTAATACCAAATCTGTTGCAGTGCATGCTGGGACTTGTAGTTTCACAAAACCTGGAGAGCCACAGGTCGGCCAGGCACACACTAGAGAAGGTGTTCTATCTGCACTCACTTAAAACGTTTTACGAGCTGCATCCTGGTAGAAACATGTTTTGTAAATAGTATCTATAGATTTTTCATCTTAAGGGGCCTACACACGGTGCAATTCTGCCTAAATGCCGTTTTTTACTATGCAATTTCCCTTGAACTCCCTGGAGCCCAGAAATCACCGATATTGATTATACACACGGTGCAATTTTTACTATATACAATTTTTTACTATACTAGAAACTAGACTGTACACTTTCAAGTCAAATTTAACCTGCCTGTACAGTCTATTTTTTCTTGTGATACCGACCCAGCGGGAGCGCACCTCGGCATCACAAGCTGTATACACATGGTGCTCTATTTCTATTATTATTATTATCCTTTATTTATATGGCGCCACAAGGGTTCCGCAGCGCCCAATTACAGAGTACATATGCACATAATCAAAACAGGAAAACAGTGACTTACAGTTGAAGACAATTTAGGACAAGTACAGGGTAACTAAGCATAACTACACCAGTAAATGACAGAGATAAGTTCCAGGTGGCCAAAAAACTGCGTGATTTGGGCAGTTGAGGATTATTAAAGTAAGGAAAGGATAAGTACATGAGGGAAGAGGGCCCTACTCGTGAGAGCTTACATTCTACTCTGTTTTCTACCGGTATGAACTACATAGTCCACATCGGTGGTTCATATCGCACCATGGGGGTCATTCCGAGTTGTTCGCTCGCAAGCTGCTTTTAGCAGCTTTGCACACGCTAAGCCGCCGCCTACTGGAAGTGAATCTTAGCTTAGCAAAATTGCGAACGAAAGATTCGCAATATTGCGAAAATACTTCTCTGTGCAGTTTCTGAGTAGCTCGAGACTTACTCTGCCAGTGCGATCAGTTCAGTGCTTGTCGTTCCTGGTTTGACGTCACAAACACACCCAGCGTTCGCCCAGACACTCCTCCGTTTCTCCAGCCACTCCCGCGTTTTTCCCAGAAACGGTAGCGTTTTTTCACACACTCCCATAAAACGGACAGTTTCCGCCCAGAAACACCCACTTCCTGTCAATCACATTACGATCACCAGAACGAAGAAAAAACCTCGTAATGCCGTGAGTAAATTTCCTAACTGCATAGCAAATTTACTTGGCGCAGTCGCAGTGCGAACATTGCGCATGCGCAATAAGCGGAAAATCGCTGTGATGCGAAGAAATTTACAGAGCGAACAACTCGGAATGACCCCCCATGGGCCAATTCTGAGTTGATCGCAGCAGCAAATTTGTTAGCAGTTGGGCAAAACCATGTGCACTGCGTGGGGGGCAGATATAACCTGTGCAGAGAGAGTTAGATTTGGGTGGGGTGTATTCAAACTGAAATCTAAATTGCAGTGTAAAAATAAAGCAGCCAGTATTTTCCCTGCACAGAAACAAAATAACCCACCCAAATCTAGGCAGCTTGCGATACAGATTCGATCCCGATGCACGCTCCCGTGGGGTTGGTATCATAAGGCTAGATAGACTGTGCAGGCAAGTCAATCTTGACTATCTAGTGTACAATCTAGTACAAAGTATAGTCAAAATTGCCACTTAGTCAAAATCATACATAGACAAAATCTCAAGCACAGATAGTCAAAATCTGTGCTACCTGTGCTATCTGGCCTCTGGGGGAGTTCAATGGAAATCGCATATTCAAAATCGGACATAGCAGGGATCTCACCGTGTGTACACACCTTAACTCTCTCTGCACATGTCATATCTGCCCCCCCTGCAGTGCACATGGTTTTGCCCAATTGCTAACAAACTTGCTGCTGCAATCAACTCAGAATTACCCCCCATGTGTATGCGGCTTAAGGGCTAAAACACACTACACGGTTGTTGCCGGCATTGTAGTTAACAGTGTGAGGGGTAGGGTCCCTTCACACTGCACGGCCCCGGCCCGGCTGCCGGGTTGCAGCCGGGTCTCACCACTGGAAGGTCCGGCGGCCGGGCGGCCGCCGGGCCGTCCTTGGAGCCAGTAAACCATGTGTGTGAAGGGGAGCTTTCACACACAATGGTTTTTTCTGAAGCCGTGTATGATGCTGCGCATGCGCACAGCATCACACACGGCTCAAAGCCGTCCTGTGTGACAGACACTGCCGGTTTCTCCCGGATGGCAAAAAGCCGGACAAACTTTGTCCGGCTTTTTGCCATCCGGGAAAAACCGGAGTGTGTGTTACAGCCCTTACAGTTTCAATTATTTCTCAGGACTGATAAAATGTGAGATTGTCAGACCGTGTTATAACCAAGCTCTGAGACCAAATCAGAAATAGTTTCAATTTCTCTATCGTCCTAAGTGGATGCTGGGGTTCCTGAAAGGACCATGGGGAATAGCGGCTCCGCAGGAGACAGGGCACAAAAAAGTAAAGCTTTACTAGGTCAGGTGGTGTGCACTGGCTCCTCCCCCTATGACCCTCCTCCAGACTCCAGTTAGATTTTGTGCCCGAACGAGAAGGGTGCAATCTAGGTGGCTCTCCTAAAGAGCTGCTTAGAGAAAGTTTAGTTTAGGTTTTTTTTTTTTCTTTACAGTGAGTCCTGCTGGCAACAGGATCACTGCAACGTGGGACTTAGGGGGAAAGTAGTAAACTCACCTGCATGCAGAGTGGATTTGCTGCTTGGCTACTGGACACCATTAGCTCCAGAGGGATCGAACACAGGCCCAGCCGTGGAGTCCGGTCCCGGAGCCGCGCCGCCGACCCCCTTGCAGATGCTGAAGCGTGAAGAGGTCCGGAAACCGGCGGCTGAAGACTCCTCAGTCTTCATAAGGTAGCGCACAGCACTGCAGCTGTGCGCCATTTTCCTCTCAGCACACTTCACTGGGCAGTCACTGAGGGTGCAGAGCGCTGGGGGGGGGCGCTCTGAGAGGCAAATATAAACCTTATACAAGGCTAAAAATACCTCACATATAGCCCATAGGGGCTATATGGAGATATTTAACCCCTGCCTGACTGGAAAAATAGCGGGAGAAGAACCCGCCGAAAAAGGGGCGGGGCCTATCTCCTCAGCACACGGCGCCATTTTCTGTCACAGCTCCGCTGGTCAGAACGGCTCCCAGGTCTCTCCCCTGCACTGCACTACAGAAACAGGGTAAAACAGAGAGGGGGGGCACATTAATGGCTATATATATATATATTAAAGCAGCTATAAGGGAGCACTTAATATAAGGATATCCCTTGTATATATAGCGCTTTGTGGTGTGTGCTGGCAGACTCTCCCTCTGTCTCCCCAAAAGGGCTAGTGGGTCCTGTCTTCATTAGAGCATTCCCTGTGAGTTTGCGGTGTGTGTCGGTACGTGGTGTCGACATGTATGAGGACGATATTGGTGTGGAGGCGGAGCAATTGCCAAATATGCAGATGTCACCCCCCAGGGGGTCGACACCAGAATGGATGCCTTTATTTGTGGAATTACGTGATGGTTTATCTTCCCTTAAACAGTCAGTTGAGGACATGAGGCGGCCGGACAATCAATTAATGCCTGTCCAGGCGCCTCAAACACCGTCAGGGGCTGTAAAACGCCCTTTGCCTCAGTCGGTCGACACAGACCCAGACACGGGCACTGATTCCAGTGACGACGGTAGAAATTCAAACGTATTTTCCAGTAGGGCCACACGTTATATGATTTTGGCAATGAAGGAGACGTTACATTTAGCTGATACTACAGATACCGTAAAACAGGGTATTATGTATGGTGTGAAAAAACTACAAACAGTTTTTCCTGAATCAGAAGAATTAAATGACGTGTGTGATGAAGCGTGGGTTGCTCCTGATAAAAAGTTGATAATTTCAAAAAAGTTATTGGCATTATACCCTTTCCCGCCAGAGGTTAGGGCGCGCTGGGAAACACCCCCTAAGGTGGACAAGGCGCTCACACGCTTATCCAAACAAGTGGCGTTACCCTCTCCTGAGACGGCCGCACTTAAGGATCCATCAGATAGAAAGATGGAAGTTATTCAAAAGAATATATACACACATGCAGGTGTTATACTACGACCAGCTATAGCAACTGCCTGGATGTGCAGTGCTGGAGTAGTTTGGTCAGAATCCCTGATTGAAAATATTGATACCCTAGATAGGGACAATGTTTTACTGTCGTTAGAACAAATAAAGGATGCATTTATCTATATGCGTGATGCACAGAGGGATATTTGCACACTGGCATCTCGGGTGAGTGCTATGTCCATTTCAGCCAGAAGAGCCTTATGGACACGACAGTGGACAGGCGATGCGGATTCAAAACGTCACATGGAGGTTTTGCCGTATAAAGGGGAGGAGTTATTTGGAGTTGGTCTATCAGACTTGGTGGCCACGGCTACTGCCGGGAAATCCACTTTTTTACCTCAAGTCACTCCCCAACAGAGAAAGGCACCGACCTTTCAACCGCAGCCTTTTCGCTCCTACAAAAATAAGAGAGCAAAGGGCTTGTCGTACCTGCCACGAGGCAGAGGAAGAGGGAAGAGACACCAACAGGCAGCTCCTTCCCAGGAACAGAAGCCCTCCCCGGCTCCTGCAAAAACCTCAGCATGACGCTGGGGCCTCTCAAGCGGACTCGGGGACAGTGGGGGGCCGTCTCAAAAATTACAGCGCGCAGTGGGCTCACTCGCAGGTAGACCCCTGGATCCTGCAGATAATATCTCAGGGGTACAGGTTGGAATTAGAGACGGATCCTCCTCATCGTTTCCTGAAGTCTGCCTTACCAACCGTCTCTTCCGAAAGGGAGAGGGTGTTGGAAGCCATTCACAAGCTGTACGCTCAGCAGGTGATAGTCAAAGTACCCCTATTACAACAAGGAAAGGGGTATTATTCCACTCTATTTGTGGTACCGAAGCCGGATGGCTCGGTAAGGCCTATTCTAAATCTGAAGTCCTTGAACCTCTACATAAAAAAGTTCAAGTTCAAGATGGAGTCACTCAGAGCAGTGATAGCGAACCTGGAAGAAGGGGACTTTATGGTATCCTTGGACATCAAGGATGCGTATCTACACGTTCCGATTTACCCCGCACACCAGGGGTACCTCAGGTTCATTGTTCAAAACTGTCACTATCAGTTTCAGACGCTGCCGTTCGGATTGTCCACGGCGCCTCGGGTCTTTACCAAGGTAATGGCCGAGATGATGATTCTTCTTCGAAGAAAAGGCGTATTAGTTATCCCATACTTGGACGATCTCCTAATAAGGGCAAGGTCCAGAGAACAGCTGGAGACAGCTTTAGCACTATCTCAAGAGGTGCTAAGACAACACGGGTGGATTCTGAATATTCCAAAATCCCATTTAATCCCGACAACTCGTCTGCTGTTCCTAGGAATGATTCTGGACACGGTTCAGAAAAAGGTTTTCCTTCCAGAGGAAAAAGCCAAGGAGTTATCCGATCTGGTCAGGAACCTCCTAAAACCAGGAAAAGTGTCAGTACATCAATGCACAAGAGTCCTGGGAAAAATGGTGGCTTCTTACGAAGCAATTCCATTCGGCAGATTCCATGCAAGAATATTCCAAAGGGATCTGTTGGACAAATGGTCAGGGTCGCATCTGCAGATGCACCTGCGAATAACCCTGTCACCAAAGACAAGGGTGTCACTTCTGTGGTGGTTGCAGAAGGCTCACCTATTAGAAGGCCGCAGATTCGGCATTCAGGATTGGATCCTGGTGACCACGGACGCCAGCCTGAGAGGCTGGGGAGCAGTCACACAAGGAAGAAACTTCCAGGGAGTATGGACGAGTCTGGAAAAGTCTCTTCACATAAACATTCTGGAACTAAGAGCAATCTACAATGCTCTAAGCCAGGCGGAACTTCTCCTGCAAGGAAAGCCGGTGTTGATTCAGTCGGACAACATCACGGCGGTCGCCCATGTAAACAGGCAGGGCGGCACAAGAAGCAGGAGTGCAATGGCAGAAGCTGCCAAGATTCTTCGCTGGGCGGAGAATCACGTGATAGCACTGTCAGCAGTGTTCATCCCGGGCGTGGACAACTGGGAAGCAGACTTCCTCAGCAGACACGATCTTCATCCGGGAGAGTGGGGTCTACATCCAGAAGTCTTCAACATGTTAATAGACCGTTGGGAAAGACCAATTGTAGACATGATGGCGTCTCGCCTCAACAAGAAACTGGACAAATATTGCGCCAGGTCAAGAGATCCACAGGCAATAGCTGTGGACGCACTGGTAACTCCTTGGGTGTACCAGTCAGTGTATGTGTTTCCTCCTCTGCCGCTCATACCAAAGGTATTGAAGATCATACGGCAAAGAAGAGTAAGAACAATACTAGTGGTTCCGGATTGGCCGAGAAGGACTTGGTATCCGGAACTTCAAGAGATGCTCACGGACGAACCGTGGCCTCTACCTCTGAGAAGGGACCTGCTACAGCAGGGTCCCTGTCTTTTTCAAGACTTACCGCGGCTGCGTTTGACGGCATGGCGGTTGAACGCCAGATCCTAAAAGGGAAAGGCATTCCAGAAGAAGTCATTCCTACCTTGATTAAGGCACGGAAGGAAGTCACCGTGAAACATTATCACCGCATTTGGCGAAAATATGTAGCGTGGTGCGAGGATCGGAGGGTTCCGACGGAGGAATTCCAACTGGGTCGTTTCCTACATTTCCTGCAATCAGGATTATCTATGGGTCTCAAATTGGGATCCATTAAGGTTCAAATTTCGGCCCTGTCAATATTCTTCCAAAAAGAATTGGCCTCTGTCCCTGAGGTCCAGACTTTTGTCAAGGGAGTACTGCATATACAGCCTCCTGTGGTGCCTCCGGTGGCACCGTGGGATCTAAATGTAGTTTTAGATTTCCTCAAATCCCATTGGTTTGAACCATTGAAAAAGGTGGATTTGAAATATCTCACATTGAAAGTGACTATGTTACTAGCCCTGGCCTCTGCCAGGAGAGTATCTGAATTGGCGGCTTTATCTTATAAAAGTCCTTATCTAATCTTCCATTCGGATAGGGCAGAACTGCGGACTCGTCCGCATTTTCTCCTTAAAGTGGTATCAGCATTTCATCTGAACCAACCTATTGTGGTGCCTGCGGCCACTAGCGACTTGGAGGACTCCAAGTTGTTGGACGTTGTCAGAGCCTTAAAAATATACATTGCAAGGACGGCTGGAGTCAGAAAATCTGACTCGCTGTTTATATTGTATGCACCCAACAAGTTGGGCGCACCTGCTTCTAAGCAGTCGATTGCTCGTTGGATTTGTAACACAATTCAACTTGCACATTCTGTGGCAGGCCTGCCACAGCCTAAAACTGTAAAAGCCCACTCCACAAGGAAGGTGGGCTCATCTTGGGCGGCTGCCCGAGGGGTCTCGGCATTACAACTCTGCCGAGCAGCTACGTGGTCGGGGGAGAACACGTTTGTAAAATTTTACAAATTTGATACCCTGGCAAAGGAGGACCTGGAGTTCTCTCATTCGGTGCTGCAGAGTCATCCGCACTCTCCCGCCCGTTTGGGAGCTTTGGTATAATCCCCATGGTCCTTTCAGGAACCCCAGCATCCACTTAGGACGATAGAGAAAATAAGAATTTACTTACCGATAATTCTATTTCTCGGAGTCCGTAGTGGATGCTGGGCGCCCATCCCAAGTGCGGATTATCTGCAATACTTGTACATAGTTATTGTTAACTAATTCGGGTTATTGTTAAGGAGCCATCTTTAAGAGGCCCTTTCTGTTGTCATACTGTTAACTGGGTTTAGATCACAAGTTGTACGGTGTGATTGGTGTGGCTGGTATGAGTCTTACCCGGGATTCAAAATGCCTCCCTTATTGTGTATGCTCGTCCGGGCACAGTACCTAACTGGAGTCTGGAGGAGGGTCATAGGGGGAGGAGCCAGTGCACACCACCTGACCTAGTAAAGCTTTACTTTTTTGTGCCCTGTCTCCTGCGGAGCCGCTATTCCCCATGGTCCTTTCAGGAACCCCAGCATCCACTACGGACTCCGAGAAATAGAATTATCGGTAAGTAAATTCTTATTTTTGATGCATTGCAAAGCACATGCAAATTCAAACACTGTATAATTATTTCAGGGTATCCGTGAACAAATAATGAGGATTATACTATCAATAAATTTTGTGCACTTTACGCATAAAATATATTTGAAATTATCGAGAACACATTGCCTAATTCAGACCTGATCATAGCAGCAAATTTGTTAGCAGATGGGCAAAACCATGAGCACTGCAAGGTGGGGGGGGGGGGGGGGGTGCAGATATAATATGTGCAGAAAGTTAGATTTGGATGGGTTTTATTGTTTCTGTGCAGGGTAAATACTGGCTGCTTTATTTTTAGCTTTCAGTTTTAACACACCCCACCCAGATCTAACTCTCTCTGTACATATTATATCTGCCACACCTGCAGTGCACATGGTGGGTAATTCTGAGTTGATCGCAGCAGGAACTTTGTTAGCAGTTGGGCAAAACCATGTGCACTGCAGGGGAGGCAGATATAACATGTGCAGAGAGAGATAGATTTGGGTGTCTGCAATCTAAATTGCAGTGTAAAAATAAAGCAGTATTTAAAAATAAGCCAGTATTTACCTTGCACAGAAACAAAATAACCCACCCAAATTACCCCCATGGTTTTACCCATCTGCTAACAAATTTGCAGCTACGATCAGGTCTGAATTAGGCCCACAAATACACGGCTTATTGGCCCTCATTCTGAGTTGATCGCTAGCTGCGTTCGTTCGCAGCGCGGTGATTAGGTGAAAAAGCGGTACTTCTGCACATGCATACGGGCCGCAGTGCGCACGCGTGAAGTACTTTCAACACAAAACTATGCAGTTTTATACAAGGCCGAGCGACGCTTTTCTGTCCCTGTGTTGATCGGTGAGTGATTGACAGGAAGTCGGTGTTTCTCAGTGGTAACTGGCCGTTTTCAGGGAGTGTGCAGAAAAACGCAGGCGTGCCTGATAAAAACGCAGGAGTGGCTGTAGAAACAGGGGAGTCGCTGGCCGAACGCAGGGCGTTTTTGTGACGTCAAACCAGTAACTAAACTGTCTGCAGTGATCGCAAGGTAGGAGTAAGTTTCGAGCTGCTCAGAAACTGCATGAAAATGTTTTCGAGCAGTTCTGCTAATCTTTCGTTCGCTATTCTGCTAAGCTAAGATACACTCCCAGAGGGCGGCGGCCTAGCGTGTGCAATGCTGCTAAAAGCAGCTAGCGAGCGAACAACTCGGAATGAGGGCCCTTGTCCCGAATGATAGAGGGTGATCCTCCTCTTGCCTAACAGCTTTCTCCTCTTTGATTTGATGTAGAGTTTTTGGGGGGAGGGGGAGTGGGGTAGCACAATATATTTTTTTGTCTCTTTTTTGTTTTCTATTTGGAATTATAGCTGCATATTGAATTTAGTTTCACATATTATGCTTTTTGTTCTCAATGAATTCCCATAACACTAATGGTTCACTCAACCTGCGAACTGTTTTGTTTTCATGTATCCTATTGTAACAAAAGACACTTGAGATGCTGACATTGTACAACTACTTTTGCTTTATTCTTTAAAGAAGATGTGACACACTTGTCATTTATCTGTCATATGATACTGTAATGGTCCCTACACACTGGGCGATTACACTGAAAGATACAGTATGAACGATCTCGTTCATTAATGACCGAGATATCGTTCATATCTTTCAGTGTGTAGGCACCAACGATGAATGATGTGCGGCCCCACGCTCGTTCATCGTTGGTGCCGGCTCGTTCATACCTGCAAGCCAATATGGACAATTTCATCCATGTTAGCATGCAGGGCTATGGGGCCAGGTGACGGGGGTGCGGGGGACAGTGCAGAAACTTCACTCCCCTTGTCACCTCCCCCGCCGCCGGGTCGGCAAACGCCCAGTGTGTAGGGCCATTAACACTCATTGATTCAATAAATATATGTATGTGTATATATATATATATAAGCGAAAATCTGCCCTTCCGTCCTCCTGTCTTTCTAAACAAATCCACAGTTTAAAAGCGAAGATCGTGAAATTTTACGTATGAGCGTATTAAAACACGGCCGAGGCAACTAAAAAAATTGCAATAAAAATTAATTACTGTTTCTTTATATATATATATATATATATATATATATATAGAGAGAGAGAGAGAGAGAGAGAGAGAGAGAGAGAGAGAGAGAGAGAGAGAAAGGAGAAGAGTATATCAGGAGACAGCATAACTCCCGAATTGCTGGAGCAATGTACTAAAAAATTGGTACACATATGCTTTATAATCTGGGAACAAACACTGTGGGGGAGGGATGGGGGAGACACCCCTAGGGGTGAGGCAGCAGCACTAAGTATTTCAGCAGACAGCATAACTGGAATGCCTGCAGCAATTTACAACAAATTTGGTACACATATGACTTACAATCTGGGAACAAACTCTGTGGGGGTTAGACACCCCTAAGCACCCCTAGGGGTGAGTCAGCAGCACAGAGTATTTCAGGAGGCAGCATAAATCCAGATTGCCTGTACCTATTTACAAGACGGGTATTTAGCTACTATATATATATATATATATATATATATATATATATTAAATTAGCATTAACCTATCTACCTGTGAGTTGAAGATTTCAGCTGTCGTGTATCGAGTGAGTTTGAAATGACAATCTGAAGGAACCCTCGAGTCTCCCTCCAATACCTTATTCAATATAACAGATATTTGCAGGCTACTTACTAACATTAGTTTTTACTTTAGCAGAACAATGGGGAACAATGTTGAAGCTCTAAGCAAAACCACTAACCCTGGGGAAGCAACTTATACCCCTTTCACATCGCACAAATAACCCGGTATCGACACGGCATATTGCTGTGTCGACACGGGTCAGTGTGCGATGTGAAAGCACTTTCCGAGAATTAGCGGGTCGTCTGACCCGGTAATTCAACCCTGTATAAAAGAAGGATTATACCCGGGTTGAATACCGGGTCAGGTGCAGTGTGAATGGGAGCCGCGTCGATGCAACACGGTTCCCATTCACAGCATAGGGAGAGGCGGCGCAGGAGATGAGCTCATTTCCCAGCGCCGCCTCCACCCCCGCCCCTGCTGCTGCTGCGCCCCCCCCCCCCCCCCCCCCCCCCGCTGCTATGGCAACCGACCCGGTATATTTCCGGGTCGGAAAGCCAGCAAAGGAGCGCAAATGCCGGATCCCACCCGGTAAGGACACGTTTCTTTTACCGGGTGGGATCCGGCATTTGCGATCTGAATGCGGTATTAATTTAATTTCCCTAGGAACAAGGGAAGACTAAGCGATATCCACCATCCATTAGTATTACCTTAAGCATTGTTTTGGTACAGGAAACTGGGAATGTTGAAATATGGCTTTTCCTAATGAAACAAACTTTTTTTTTTTTTAATAACGATCTACCAGCAAGGAATATTATGGTGATTTGTAACAATAATTCAGAGGGTTTTTAGGAGACTCACGTATCATGACCTGTGGAGCCTGGGTATATGTCTTGCGGGTACAGAGGACTACACACAATAAGCAGGTGACAATAATATGTGTAACACTGCAGCTTAAACATCATTTAAGAATCTATTCTGTAACTCACAAAGAAAAGTCTTGCTCTTAGAGCCTGTGCTTTTTCATATCTATCCCATCATGTTCGGCCAAGGGCCTCATCTTCAAATGGTTGCCAATGTCATTTGAGAGCCATAACCTAACATAAATCCCATCCCATCCTATTCATACAGCACTATGGGGGGGATGTCCCATATCTTGGAGAGAGATAAAGTGATGAGAGATAAAGTACCCACCAATCAGCTCCCGTCATTTTTTAAAACACAGCCGGTAACATGATAGTTAGGAGCTGATTGGCTTGTACTTTATCTCTCTCCACTTTATCACTCTTCAAGGCTTAATACATCTCCCCTTTATCTCTCTCCGCTTTTTCCTCTCTCTGTGATTTCATACATCTCAACCAAAGTCCCAGGTTGTCCATTAAGAGCACCAGAGCTCCTAAAAACATATCTAACCCCGTAATAAAGTTATGCACTTTGGGACTAAGAACAATCGGGCAGCCTATAAATTAAATGGGGAAAATGTAGGGATAACGGTAGTTGAAAAGGATTTGGGTGTGCTCATCGATAATAGACTTATACCCCTTTCACACTGAAGGTAGCCGGGTCGCACCCGGGAATGTGTACACGGGTGCTTCCCAGGTGCGACCCGGCTTGAGACCCCTTCAGACTTGTGGCCCGACTCGGCATATTGCCAGGTTGGTGATGTCACTGCTGACGTTACAAGAGGCGGTGCTTGGAGATAATCATCTCCAAGCACCGCCTCCTCCTATGCAGAGAATGGGTGCCGGGTCGCCTTGACCCGGCATACCCGTTCACACTACACCGCATCCCGGGACGCTCCCGGATTCAACCCTGGTCGAGACCTGGGATGAAATGCTGGGACGCTCGTCCCGGGATCTTGTTCCTGTACCCTTTCACACTGAGCAAATTCCCGGGTTGATGCGCGTTCATGTGCAATAACCTGGGAATTTTTTGTCAGTCTGAAAGGGGTATTAGTAGCAGTACACAATGTCAAAATGCAGCAACAAAAGCTAATAAGGTGTTAGCATGCATAAAATGGGGTATGGAGACAAGGGATGAGAGTGTAATCCTGCCACTGTATAAATCATTGGTGCGGCCACACCTGGAATATTGTGTACAGTTCCGGGCACCGCACTATAAAAACGATATCTTGGAACTAGAAAGGGTTCAGACCAGGGACGTTTTAAGAGAGGAGGGGACCCGCCTGCAGCCTCCGTCGCGGACCCCCTCTTCTCCGGCAGCAGCGCCTTATTCCCGGGGACACCTCCAGTGCGCATGCGCAAATCACTCAGAAATGGCTGTGGCAGCCATTTTCCAAGTGATCTGTGCCCGCACAGCAGGGCCTCCGTTGCAGGACTCCGGAGGGGTAAGTATATTCTATGGGTGCAGTGTGTGCACTGTGGGCCCCCCCTGGACCCAGGGGCCCGTATGCACCGCACACACTGCACCCATTATAGAAACGCCAATGGTTCAGAGGTTAAGGGGTGAGAGGCACTGGATTATGAGGCAAGACTTACAAGGTTAGATATGTTACTTTACACTGGAAAAGAGGCGGCTGAGAGGGGACATTATTCATATTTATAAATACATTAAGGGACAATACAAGGACTTATCAGATGATCTGTTTATCAAAAACCGCTACACAGGACACGAGGACACCCCCTGAGGTTAAAAGAAAAAAAAATTCATACACAACGGAGGAAAGGATTCTTCACAGTAAGAGCAGTAAGGATTTGGAATTCTCTGCCAGAGGAGGTAGTAATGGTGGACTCACTAAATAAGTTTAAAAATGGACTAGATAAATTCCTAACTGAAAGAAATATCCAAGGTTACAGCATCTAAATGATATATAATTTTATAATACAGGTTGAACTCGATGGACATTTTGTCTTTTTTCAACCTCACCAACTATGTCACTATGTAATGACTCGAGAACAGGAGAATGAGGCCCAAAATTAGAGCCAAACGGCGCTCCCACTGTTGCACACATGGTGGCTGAGGCAAAGTTGAGCTCAAGCCATCTATAAAGTCTGAATCGGACCCGTGAAGCTGTGGCACGCAATCATAGTCCATAGGTTAGAAACAAGACCAGATATGACAGTATGTACTTTGCAGGCAGGTGCCCCAGCAGCGACTATTGTCCTAACTCAGCATTCTGTCACAGAGGAGCATTAACACAACATTTTCTTTTATTGAGCAGTGAAGCACACACAAGGTATATAAAGACTTTTACAGGCTACGCTCTTAACAGAGATGTCTAATACAGCCCTTTTCAAGAGCACTGGCAGAGATCGTCCATTTATTCCATCAACGCTCTATTTACTCAGACTTAGCGTGTTTATAAAAGCCAATCCCAAATCAGCTATTTTGTGCAATGTAAAGCAAGCGATTGGAAAACAGCCATATGTCAGCACAGCCACTAGATGCAGGCAAAATATTCAAGGGAAAAAACATTTCTGTAGCTATGTTTTATGTATCACTGAGCAGCTTATGTCTCTCCTCCGAGATGCAGACAGTACAGTTTAGTCTATGGTGATGATTTAATGCAATACTTTATCCTCATGTTCCATGCGGTTTAACGTGTTTGCTGGAGACACTACTTCCGTCACCAGCAGAATTAGCTTTCTGCAACTCCCTGTCATAGCCAAGACAATTCAAATCATATTTACTAAGCTCTGACACTTGAAAATACACCTGGTTTACATCCACGTGCTGTATTTTTCTTTGACCTTGGCAAAGTTAGTTTGCTTTAGGCACACCTCAAATAGAAGGGGTGTAGTATTGAAAGTCGACAGTAACTAGGTCGACAGTGTCTAGGTCGACCACCATTGGTCGACAGTAACTAGGTCGACAGGGTGTCTAGGTCGACAGGGTCTTTAGGTCGACATGTTCTAGGTCGACAGGTCAAAAGGTCGACATGAGTTTTTAATGTTCTTTTGGTGTCGTTTTCTTCGTAGAGTGACCGGGAACCCCAATTAGTACACCGCGTCCCCTCGCATGGCTCGCTTCGCTCGCCATGCTTCGGGCATGGTGCCTTCGCTCCGCTACCGCTTCGCTCGGCACAGATTACCGTTCCAATCGTAGTCCACGTGGATCGTTAAGTATGAAAAGGTTCAAAAAAAGAAAAATTTGTGAAAAACTCATGTCGACCTTTTGACCTGTCGACCTAGAACATGTCAACCTAAAGACCCTGTCGACCTAGACACCCTGTCGACCTAGTTACTGTCGACCAATAGTGGTCGACCTAGACATTGTCGACCACTAGTTACTGTCGACTTTCAGTCCGGATCCCAATAGAAGTGGTTCCAGGCCTATCTAACAAAATAGGCCTGCCAGAACCTTGTACAAATAAATCAACTCAACCTTTATTTGGATTTTTTTTTTAGAGGCAATTAAATTATGCCCATCTAACAAGAGTTCTATGTGGCATAGACGGAATGCGGTTTCCCTTCTTAGTTAATTGATGGCCTGGCCCACAGGTGACTGGGGAGGGGATCCACCCCCTTCTCTAGCAGTCAGTAACTTGGTGGAGTAGGATGATGGATTCATTTTTGTGCTTGCTTTGTTTCTATGGAAACTACACCAAGATTAGCCCTCTCTGCTAATCACAGTGGGTGGTCCTGACACATCACTATCCCCTCCTTTATAAAGGGCCCTGTTCTTTTTTTCTTTGCATGTTATCTCTAATAGTTGACCTAGTCCCTCTGTGGTGACTGGCCACATTCCTTAAGCTTGGGCCACTACCACTGCATTCTCTGGTGGGCCCTTCATGCCCCAGCTCAACGCTGGGAGGGAATATCTGATTGGTTGCTATGGGCAACACCACATTCCCCAAGTTTTTATTTATTATATATAGATGAAAGTGTATCGGCGCATTTGGCTGTGTTTACGGGAGGACCACTGACTACCCATACATTTGCAGCAGAGGCCGACAACACAGCTGGGCGGGCAAATTCAAATTCCTACCCAGTTGGATGAGAGGACCAACACATCGAGCGGCCGATCAGCAAGTGTATATACTTACCTGGATTGGTGTGATGGCAGGTCCATCATCTTATCTGTCTGGTGTATACCAAGCCAACTACAGTCCAGGTTTTAGTGATATCAATGCATGAGCACAGATGGTTAAATAAAAAAAAAACTGAGGATCATCTGTGCTCAAGTATGGCTAACCCTAAAGCTTGTACTGCTAGTGTGCCTTGACCGAGAACCATGGTTGAGAACCCCTGAAATAGGGGGTCAAAGTCATACAGATAATGTGACCATGCTTTACGGCTGGTGCAAGTTTCAATGGTGCATCTGAAGATAACGAAAGGGGACATCTAAGCCCTTGCACACTCAGACACACGCTTGTACACCAGGGCATACATCACAACTTTTACGATTTTGATGCGACAGTCCTTTTTTACGGGAACAGCCCTGCCATCACACCCACTGGCCACAGGGGCCTGGGGTGGGGGGTAAGGGAAGAGTTGGGAGGCCCCCTCTAATTTGCTGCTCTGCTTATCCCTGGTTACAAATGAAATCTATAAAACAAATAGCTCTCATATCCTATCATCCTGGGTAAAGAGCTTTCATCCTGAGACTACTGTATTACTTTGCAATCTTTCAGTTGAACGATAGTATCTGTAAGGGGGGTACATACGGAGAGATCCGTGCTTAAATTCTAAGCAATCTGACGAGATTGCTTGGAAGCACAGATCTCTCCATGTGTATGCCCCACAGCGAGGGCATTGTATAGGGTGCACTTCAAAAGGGGGCATCACTCCTGGGGACATAAGGGGCACTACTACTGGGGACTTTGCATAAAGGGCATCACTAGTATGGGCTCTACATAAGGGGCACTACCACTACAGTGGACATTGCATAAGGGGCCCTACTACTGTGGGCACTGTATAAGGGGCGCTACTGCAGTGGGCATTTTGTGTATTAGGGATGCTACTACTGTGGGATTTGTGTATAAGGGGCACTAATGTGTGTAATAACATAAATAAGGGACACTACTATGTGGTATAATGTGAATAAGATTGTGCTACTGCGTGGCATAATTTTAGTTGGGGATACTATTGTGTGAACACACCCTTTCTTTTTGAGACCACGGCGCACGCAATCCCTTTATTTGATGGGAACGATAATTGAGCAGTGTATAAACTGTTAATTGGATGTTAATAAGAACGTTTCAGCTCTCAGAAAAAAAGAAAGAACTTGTGGAACGTTTCTCTAGTTGGTCAGGTGTGTACCTAGCTTTAGACTTCCTATGGATTTGTGGTGGGAATTGCTGATTCCGATAATCTGTAACATTTATGGAGGCGATGAATGGATACCATTTGAACAGTCTAATCTCATCAGTGTACCTACCATGTATAACTGGGAAAGTCAAACTGGACCACCAATAACACTACGGATACTGCACAATCCTGCAGTGACTTATATTATGATGATAGATAGATATAAACAGACAGAAAGTTCCAATTCTCTATAAAGTGGTGCCGGAACATATCCAACACAATGTTCTCTGCTTTAACCATTTCCATACTTAGCACAAACCCAGCCTACAAATGGCATGTTAACTTCGATGGATACACATTAATACTTACAACATGCATTTATATTGCTAAGCAGGTACAGAAGCAAGTAATGTTAAAAGACAAACGCCTGTAGCCATTAGTTAGCCTATACTGTATATTGAAAATATCTAGTTGTAAGCGTGTGCAAGTACGAGATGTTCCAAATACATACACAGTGTTCTTGTCCTAACTTTTATCCGATATTACATTTACCATTAATATGCAGCCAGTACAAGAACATAACCGAAACCATCTCAAACTAATGTGACCACTCTAGGGACCTCATTCCGAGTTGTTCGCTCGCAAGCTGCTTTTAGCAGCTTTACACACGCTAAGCCGCCGCCTACTGGGAGTGAATCTTAGCTTCTTAAAATTGCGAACGAAAGATTCGCAATATAGCGAAAAGACATCTCTGTGCAGTTTCTGAGTAGCTCGAGACTTACTCTGCCAGTGCGATCAGTTCAGTGCTTGTCGTTCCTGGTTTGACGTCATAAACACACCCAGCGTTCGCCCAGACACTCCTCCGTTTCTCCAGCCACTCCCGCGTTTTTCCCAGAAACGGTAGCGTTTTTTCGCACACACCCATAAAACGGCCAGTTTCCGCCCAGAAACACCCACTTCCTGTCAATCACATTACGATCACCAGAACGAAGAAAAAAACGTGAGTAAAATACCTAACTGCATAGCAAATTTACTTGGCGCAGTCGCACTGCGGACATTGCGCATGCGCACTAAGCGGAAAATCGCTGCGATGCGAAAAAATTTACAGAGCGAGCAACTCGGAATGACCCCCTGTACTCACTAAAACCTGCGTATATTATATTGGGATTTATCCTGGTGTTGAGGATGCATGAAAGAAGCAGATTATGTTGTACCCTTCAATGTTTTATGTCACATTAAACCAAAATACAAATAAGACTGACTGCGATTCTTATTCCAGAAGGAAAAATAAGCATAAAGCAAAACACACATAAAAAACAACTCAATATTTCCACACTAGACTGCTGTGCCTCCAGAGTCCCGGAGTCACAGGATGGGAATAAGGGCAGCATCCATACTCAGCTACACACATTCATTCTGGGCTCATCCACATGCCCAGATCCCCATCTTATCTGTAGGAGATATGATTCCAGCACAGAAATAAAGAAGGGGGATTTGTCACTGCACATTGTTGAATTTTTAATCCGATTGTGCTCACTGTGAAAGTTAATTCTTGTGTGGCATGCCCAGGACTGTACGTACACAGGCCAGTGCAGATCCAGGTAACTCTGCATGAATATTAAGGTCTGATGCAGATCCAGGTAACTCTGCATGAATATTAAGGCCTGATGCAGATCCAGGTAACTCTGCATGAATATTAAGGCCAGTGCAGATCCAGGTAACTCTGCATGAATATTAAGGCCTGATGCAGATCCAGGTAACTCTGCATGAATATTAAGGCCTGATGCAGATCCAGGTAACTCTGCATGAATATTAAGGCCTGATGCAGATCCAGGTAACTCTGCATGAATATTAAGGACTGATGCAGATCCAGGTAACTCTGCATGAATATTAAGGATTGATGCAGATCCAGGTAACTCTGCATGAATATTAAGGACTGATGCAGATCCAGGTAACTCTGCATGAATATTAAGGATTGATGCAGATCCAGGTAACTCTGCATGAATATTAAGGCCTGGTGCAGATCCAGGTAACTCTGCATGAATATTAAGGTCTAATGCAGATCCAGGTAACTCTGCATGAATATTAAGGTCTGATGCAGATCCAGGTAACTCTGCATGAATATTAAGGTCTGATGCAGATCCAGGTAACTCTGCATGAATATTAAGGACTGATGCAGATCCAGGGATCTCTGCATGAATATTAAGGATTGATGCAGATCCAGGTAACTCTGCATGAATATTAAGGACTGATGCAGATCCAGGTAACTCTGCATGAATATTAAGGACTGATGCAGATCCAGGTAACTCTGCACGAATATTAAGGCACAGTGTAGATCCAGGTAACTCTGCATGAATATTAAAGCATAATGCAGATCCAGGTAACTCTGCATAAATAATAAGGCATCGTGCAGACCAGGGAACTCTGCATAAATAATAAGGCATCGTGCAGATCCAGGGAACTCTGCAAGAACATTACATCATGGTGATCCAGGGAACTCTGTAGCAATAGTAAGACATAATACAGATCCAGGTAACTCTGCAAGAGAAACAATTACTCTCCACACTAACCTTACAGGGGGCAGATGGGAAGGCCAGTGCAGGGGGAGATCTGCGTGTGCTGGACTTCTGCAGCTGAACATTTGTTGGAGGAGAGATAAGCATCCAGCGGGGAGAGAGGGGGTAAGAAGGGACAGGGCAGCGATGCTTTCCTCCCAGAGAACACCGGGAACCGCTCTTCACCCTGCAGATCCCGGCGGCACGGCGCTGCAGCTCCCAGAGATGATGATCCCCAGTCACTCATCCATAGGGTTTGCCTATAGAGCCTTCAGAGTGACAGGCTGCTGGAGCAGAAGGTGTGGCATCCTGCAGATCCTCCTGTGCTGCTAGGATCCTGGCATTCCCATTATTGCCAGGCAGCAGTAACCCCTGTTATAGCCGCTGCAAGGTCTGGATTCTGGAGCAGTGGCTGCTGTGTGCTATAACATGCCTGGCTCCCTGCTGCACTGACTGAGCTGTGTGGGTGCCTGTTCCTCCCGTGCACTATGCTGCTGCTGTAGTACTGCTGCTACTGGGATCCTGGAGTCTCCATCATCGGGAGGCAGGACCCCCTGTTCTAGCTGCTGCAAGGTCTGGTCTGTGCTGTGTGCTATAATATGCTGCCTGGCTCCCTGCTGCACTGACTGAGCCGAGTATGCCTGTTCCTCCCATCTAGTCATCTACCCACCCCTTGCTCTATGCTGCTGCTGTACTGCTACTGGAACTTAAGCCTCCAGGGCTAGTTGCAAGATACATCTTCTCCCAGGTGAGCCAGGGATCAGTAAACACCTGTCTGAGCATCAGGTTTCCAGGGCAGAGCACAGGAGGGCTGGGAAGGAGGCATGAAACACACGGATGTGCAGCATGTGGAGGTGGCTGCTGTCCTCCCATACAGTGACTGCATCACAGGTGTCTGTTATGTCTGCACAAATCACCTGATTGCTCGGATTACAATGACAGTGAATGACCCTTAGGTGCAGGGTGGACGGCAAATACTATATATATATATATATATATATATATATATATATATATATATATATATATATATATATATATATATATATATATAAATATACACACACACACATATCCCCTGGTATAGTCCCTGTGAGACTTATGTCTTAATAATCAATGTCATGTGCCATGTACAGGGCTGTCACTTGATGCATCTGCATTTATCAATCAGATGTGATGATACATCATAAGGAATATTGGTGTAAAAAGGATGATGGTTTGCGATGTTGCCCGTAGCTCCCACCACCTGTGGGCTCAGATGTTGAAATGCAGAGGTCTGGGAACCACTGAACGTATATTTTGCTGCCAATTTTAGAAAATAAATAACTGAAAACTACAAAATATTACAGGTGAAATTTTGTATGTTAACTCAGTGATTGTCCAACCTTCACTGGCTACGTGTGCATCTTTTTTATGTTTATAATTATTGTATGTGTCTTATCATATGTGTTTAATAAATGTACATTGTATATATCCTCGGCTCTTTTGGACATGCTATTATAAATTATATACTTGGTCCCCTGGGCGCCGCTATATATTTTTCATCTTTTTTTGTTTCAATCTAACTAGGGGTTAAACACAGCCCCTTTATAGAGGCGAATGTGGGATTACAATCATATAATTCTATTATTATTTTTATTTTCTCAGCACTATATACACAGGTGCTTCAATTTTTTGTTTTATTATCAGAGGGGGGTCAGTCTTTACCCTTAATTTCAGTAAAAACACTCACATGCCCTCGGACCCCAAGTTGCCACAAACTGCCAGCAGGTGCCCTCTGGCCATCATGTCCCAAATAATTGCTAGCACATTCCCTCAGACCCTAACTTGCCACAGACTACCACCACATGCCCACAGAACCCAATATGGGAAGTATGTTATAGCACTTAATAGGTATGCTCTAGCGCTTGGGAGGTATGCCCTAGCACTTGGGAGGTATGCTCTAGCACTTGGGAGGTATGCTCTAGCACTTGGGAGGTATGCCCTAGTACTTGGGAGGTATGCTCTAGCACTTGGGAGGTATGCTCTAGCACTTGGGAGGTATGCTCTAGCACTTGGGAGGTATGCCCTAGTACTTGGGAGGTATGCTCTAGCACTTGGGAGGTATGCTCTAGCACTTGGGAGGTATGCTCTAGCACTTGGGAGGTATGCCCTAGTACTTGGGAGGTATGCTCTAGCACTTGGGAGGTATGCTCTAGCACTTGGGAGGTATGCTCTAGCACTTGGGAGGTATGCCCTAGTACTTGGGAGGTATGCTCTAGCACTTGGGAGGTATGCCCTAGTACTTGGGAGGTATGCTCTAGCACTTGGGAGGTATGCCCTAGTACTTGGGAGGTATGCTCTAGCACTTGGGAGGTATGCTCTAGCACTTGGGAGGTATGCTCTAGCACTTGGGAGGTATGCCCTAGTACTTGGGAGGTATGCTCTAGCACTTGGGAGGTATGCTCTAGCACTTGGGAGGTATGCCCTAGTACTTGGGAAGTATGCTCTAGCATGTGGGAGGTATGCTCTAGCACGTGGGATGTATGCTCTAGCACTTGAGAGGTATGCTCTAGCACTTGGAAAATATGTTCTAGCACTTGGGAGGTATACTCTAGCACTTGAAAAATATGTTCTAGCACATGGGAGGTATGCTCTAGCACAGGGGTGGCCAACCAGTCAGAGACAAAGAGCCAAGAAATCTTGTTAGGTACATCAAAGAGCCAACTTCGAGCCGAAGGCGCACTTGCAAAAATGGGATGTGATATTGTGCCTGCTAGGCCACACCCCTGGTATAAAATACATTGAAAAAGCCAGATCCAACATAAAATACAATTAAAAAGCCACTTCTACATCAAATAATTGAAAAAGCCAGATTCGCATAAAATATATTGAAAAGCCAGATTCACATAATACACTTCAGTTCCCCCATGTGTCACTCCAGCCAGCACCCGCCTGTGTCACTCCAGCCAGCACCCGCCTGTGTCACTCCAGCCAGCTCCCTTCATGTGTATTTGGCTCCTTCAGTTCTCAGTCTACGTAGTGCTGCTGCATGTCTGGCTGGAGTGCAGCAGTTTACAGATCTCTTGTGGTCACGTGACTTTGAGTGTTGGGAGCCACATTTGAATAAAGAAAGAGCCGCATGTGGCTCAAGAGCCACGCGTTGGCCACCACTGCTCTAGCACTTCAGAGGTATGCCCTAGCACTTGAGAAATATGCCCTAGCACTTGGGAGAAATGCCCTAGCACTTGGGAGATAGGCCCTAGCACTTGGGAAATATGCTCTAGCACTTGGGATGTATGTTCTAGCACTTGAGAAATATGCCCTAGCAATTGGAAAATATACGCTAGCATTTGGGAGGTATGTGCTAGCATTTGGGAAATATGCTCTAGCACTTGGGAGTCCTAGCAGTAAACAACGACAGCCGTCTGGCGCGAGAAATTGTTAGCACCAGGTTGCGTGTACTGGAGGTGTATGGAACGATGCAAACTGGTTGTCGCTCTACGGCAATCTTAGTGCCAGTAACTATCTCACCATTCCAGTACTCACCTTTGTATATTATTAAAACGCGACCAGCAGAGCTATTACTGCTTTTTATTAAGTATAATTAAAACATCTACTTTTGAAATCCTTGGGACTCATAGGAACAGGTGTGGAGAGAGCGCAGGGATTAGCACTGGAAAACTGCTACTTACAGAATAATGAATACATTTAGCCTGATAAACCTAACTGGTAACGACTGATGTTATTATAAGACCTTTCCTCTTGAACACCGCTGCCTGTTATATATCAGAACTGTGGAAAGGAGTCCATCTGGGTTTTTTGTTTTTTTCGTTTTGTTTTGTTGTTGTATTTTTTTTTTTTGGGGGGGGGAGGGGCGGGTTATGCTTAACCAATCTGATCTGAGACCTCCTCTGTTTTATATTGCTGCCCCCTTTTAGTCACATGTGCTGGTCACCGCTAATACAAATCTGAGTAGGAAGGATTCCAAGCAGTGGCTGCATGTCTGTCGCCATATGAAAAGGAGGGATTTGGGCAGTATAAAATATTCCGCACAAGCCATGTCCTGCGTGCTGGGTGACCCCCCCCCCCCTTCCCAATCTTAATAGGCCACACCTCCTCAAGCCCCCGTAATTAAAGATGGAAACTTCTTTACAATGTATTTAGCTACAAATGGAGGTAGCAGCTAATATACAAAATGCCTCATGCCTCAAGGATGTAACTAAGTCCTTTTGAATTGATATTCCTGTGAAGGGTGTGGTATATTTTCACGACATTCATATAAAAACAAGAGATTGTGACATATTGACACTGATGTTATGTTGATGTTTTGCAGATGTCGACATTAATGATGCTGACGTAATCAGTCGACCATCTGTTGTCAACATCATGATTGGAGACATAGGGGGAGATGTATGAAACCTTGGAGAAAGATAAAGTGGAGAGATTTAAAGTACAAACCAATCAGCTCCTAACTGACATTTTTTCAAACACAGCCTGTAACATGGCAGCTAGGAGCGGATTGGCTGGTACTTTATTTTCGTCCACTTTATCTCTTTCCAAGATTTTATACATCTCCCCCATAGTGACTGCATACCTGTGAATGCTGGGTCACAGTTTCCTGCTTCCCATGTCCTAATTAGACTCCCTACCAAATTTGGTTGTCAGATCAAGCCACAGACGGCTCTGAATAGGGTTAGTTTAATTATGGCCACCCTGTACAATATAATAATTATAATAATAATCAATAAGTAGGAGTTATATACCATAGCTGCTGCCACTGGCAGCATAAGAGTTAACATGATTCCGTGCCTGTAACTGAGGAGTGGGGATTATCCTCTGCATGCATTGTGCTCACTGACTTCTGCAGACGCAGCACCTTGACCTTCTGTACATTCATGAGGGAGATGGAAAGTGGATTATATTCAGAAGGACCCAAGGCTCGGGTTCTTCCCTACAGTCACACCCATGCACAGGCCAGCCAGGAATATTTACTGTAACGTCTAATCACAAGGCAGTGATTTGTGACTTCTGTGTCTTTCCCATGTAATGTTATGCTTATTTTAAAAATTGCAATTTTCAGTTGTGCACCAGGTATTTTTAGCGGCTCTTTCCTGGGGTGATGAAAGACCTCCATATAGTAAACATGATGTTTAAGACTAGACAGAAGTGAGTCACAATCAGGAATAATACCAGCCTTACTGCACCACTTTGCAGCTGTAGGAACTCATTTCCTGCGCCCTAGACTGAACACTTATGCTCTTATCTAAACAAGCCGGGAACACGTGGACTGCGTTGATGAAAGGGAAAGGGAATCGGCGTAGTAAGAGCGTATACTCTTCCTTTGATATATTCTGACATATCGTATGTACAGTTACAAGAAATGACTTGAAAATACTAATCCTGTTTAGCTTTAAGTACATTATGTAGTGTACCATAAAATGATGTTTCGTATTTACTGGTCTGCCTTACATTATATAGCCTACACAGTACTGGATTATGGGATTAACAGGGCCTACTCATTATGCTAATTATTGGGGGCTGGGAAGCCCCCAATAATAAGATTTTACTCACCGGTAAATCTATTTCTCGTAGTCCGTAGTGGATGCTGGGGACTCCGTAAGGACCATGGGGAATAGACGGGCTCCGCAGGAGACTGGGCACTCTAAAGAAATATTTAGTACTACCTGGTGTGCACTGGCTCCTCCCTCTATGCCCCTCCTCCAGACCTCAGTTAAGGAAACTGTGCCCGGAAGAGCTGACATTACAAGGAAAGGATTTTGGAATCCAGGGTAAGACTCATACCAGCCACACCAATCACACCGTATAACTCGAGATAAACTTACCCAGTTAACAGTATGAACAACAAACAAGCATCACTCAACTGATGCCACATAACATAACATAACCCTTTAGTAAGCAAAAACTATATACACGTATTGCAGAAAGTCCGCACTTGGGACGGGCGCCCAGCATCCACTACGGACTACGAGAAATAGATTTACCGGTGAGTAAAATCTTATTTTCTCTAACGTCCTAGTGGATCCTGGGGACTCCGTAAGGACCATGGGGATTATACCAAAGCTCCCAAACGGGCGGGAGAGTGCGGATGACTCTGCAGCACCGAATGGGCAAACTCAAGGTCCTCCTCAGCCAGGGTATCAAACTTGTAGAACTTTGTAAATGTGTTTGAACCCGACCAAGTAGCAGTTCGGCAAAGCTGTAATGCCGAGACCCCTCGGGCAGCCGCCCAAGAAGAGCCCACCTTTCTTGTGGAATGGGCTTTCACTGATTTTGGATGCGGCAATCCAGCCGCAGAATGAGCCTGCTGAATCGTGCCACAGATCCAGCGAGCAATAGTTTGCTTTGAAGCAGGAGCACCCAGCTTGTTGGATGCATACAGGACAAACAGCCAGTCAGTCTTTCTGACTCCAGCCGTTCTGGTCACACAAATCTTCAAAGCCCGGACTACGTCAAGCAACTTGGAATCCTCCAAGCCACCAGTAGCCGCAGGCACCACAATAGGTTGGATGCAAATGAAAGGATGACACCACCTTTGGCAGAAATTGCGGACGAGTCCGCAATTCTGCCCTATCCATATGGAAAACCAGATAGGGGCTTTTACATGACAAAGCCGCCAATTCTGACACACGCCTAGCCGAAGCTAAGGCCAACAGCATGATCACTTTCCACGTGAGATACTTTAGCTCCACGGTCTTAAGTGGCTCACACCAGTGGGATTTCAGGAAACTCAACACCACGTTAAGATCCCAAGGTGCCACTGGTGGCACAAAAGGGGGCTAAATATGCAGCACTACCTTAACAAACGTCTGAACCTCAGGCAGTGAAGCCAGTTCTTTTTGGAAAAAAAATGGATAGGGCCGAATTCTGGACCTTTATGGACCCTAATTTCAGGCCCATAGTCACTCCTGACTGTAGGAAGTGCAGGAATCGACCCAGCTGGAATTCCTCTGTAGGGGCCTTCCTCGCCTCACACCAAGCAACATATTTTCACCATATACGGTGATAATGCTTTGCTGTCACATCCTTCCTAGCCTTTATCAGCGTAGGAATAACTTCATCCGGAATGCCTTTTTCTGCTAGGATCCGGCGTTCAACCGCCATGCCGTTAAACGCAGCCGCGGTAAGTCTTGGAACAGACAGGGCCCTTGTTGTAACAGGTCCTGTCTGAGAGGCAGAGGCCACGGGTCCTCTGTGAGCATTTCTTGCAATTCCGGGTACCAAGTCCTTCTTGGCCAATCCGGAACAATGAGTATTGTTCTCACTCCTCTTTTTCTTACAATTCTCAGCACCTTTGGTATGAGAGGAAGAGGAGGAAACACATAGACCAACTGGAACACCCACGGTGTTACTAGTGCGTCCACAGTTATCGCCTGAGGGTCCCTTGACCTGGCGCAATATCTTTTTAGCTTTTTGTTGAGACGGGACGCCATCATGTCCACCTGTGGCAGTTCCCATCGATTTGCAATCTGCGCGAAGACTTCTTGATGAAGTCCCCACTCTCCCGGGTGGAGGTCGTGCCTGCTGAGGAAGCCTGCTTCCCAGTTGTCCACTCCCGCAATGAACACTGCTGACAGTGCTAATGCGTGATTCTCCGCCCAACGAAGAATCCTGGTGGCCTCTGCCATTGCCACCCCGCTGCTTGTGCCGCCCTGGCGGTTCACATGGGCCACTGCCGTGATGTTGTCTGACTGAATCAGCACTGGTTGGTTTCGAAGCAGAGGCTCCGCTTGACTCAGGGCGTTGTATATGGCCCTTAGTTCCAGGATATTGATGTGCAGACAAGTCTCCTGACTTGACCACAGCCCCTGGAAGTTTCTTCCTTGAGTGACTGCCCCCCATCCTCGGAGGCTTGCATCCGTGGTCACCAGGACCCAGTCCGGTATGCCAAACCTGCGGCCCTCGAAGAGGTGAGCACTTTGCAGCCACCACAGAAGAGACACCCTGGCCCTGGGGGACAGGGTGATCAGCCGATGCATCTGAAGATGCGATCCGGACCACTTGTCCAACAGATCCCACTGAAAGATCCTTGCATGGAACCTGCCGAAGGGAATGGCTTCGTATGACGCCACCATCTTTCCCAGGACTCGCGTGCAGTGATGCACCGATACTTGTTTTGGTTTTAGGAGGCCTCTGACCAGAGTCACGAGCTCCTGAGCCTTCTCCTCCGGGAGAAACACCTTTTTCTGGTTTGTGTCCAGAATCATGCCCAGGAAGGGCAGACGCGTCGTAGGAATCAGCTGCGACTTTGGAATATTCAGAATCCAGCCGTGCTGTTGCAACACTTCCTGAGAGAGTGCTACGCTGATCAGCAACCGCTCCCTGGACCTCGCCTTTATGAGGAGATCGTCCAAGTATGGGATAATCGTAACCCCTTGCTTCCGAAGGAGCACCATCATTTCCGCCATCACCTTGGTAAATATTCTCGGTGCCGTGGACAGGCCAAACGGCAACGTCTGGAATTGGTAATGACAGTCCTGTACCACAAACCTGAGGTACTCCTGATGAGGTGGATAAATGGGGACATGCAAGTACGCCTCCTTGATGTCCAGAGACACCATAAAATCCCCCTCTTCCAGGCTTGCAATGACCGCTCTGAGCGATTCCATTTTGAACTTGAATCTTTTCAGATAAATGTTCAGGGATTTTAAATTCAATATGGGTCTGACCGAACCGTCCGGTTTCGGTACCACAAACATTGTGGAATAGTATCCTCTTCCTTGTTGAAGGAGGGGAACCTTTACCACCACCTGCTGGAGATATAACTTGCCACTAACACTACTTCCCTTTCTATGGGGGAAGCTGGCAGGGACGATTTGAGGTAGCGGTGAGGGGGCATCACTTCGAATTCCAACTTGTATCCCTGAGACACAATCTGTATAGCCCAGGGATCCACCTGTGAGCGAACCCACTGGTGGCTGATATTTCGGAGACGCGCCCCCACCGCTCCTGGCTCCTGTGGAGCCCCAGCGTCATGCAGTGGATTTAGTGGAAGCCGGGGAGGACTTCTGTTCCTGGGAACTAGCTGAATGGTGCAGCTTCTTTCCTCTACCCCTGCCTCTGGACAGAAAGGACGCACCTCTGACCTTCTTGCTTCTCTGTGATCGAAAGGACTGCATTTGGTAATACGGTGCTTTCTTAGGCTGTGAGGGAATATATGGCAAAAAGTTTGACTTCCCAGCCGTAGCTGTGGAAACTAGGTCCGAGAGACCGTCCCCAAACAATTCCTCACCCTTGTAAGGTAACACCTCCATGTGCTTTTTGGAGTCGGCATCACCTGTCCTTGCTATAATCATGTATCGGATGGCTTTAGTCATTTTAGGCTGCAACTTTGCCTCATCGTCATCGACACTGGAGTCAGAATCCGTGTCGACATCTGTGTCAACCAACTGGGATAGTGGGCGCTTTTGAGACCCTGACGGCCTCTGAGCTGCAGAATCAGACACGGGTTGAGACCCTGACTGATTATCCAACCTTTTATGCAAGGAGCTTACGTTATCATTTAACACCTTCCACATATCCATCCAATCAGGTGCCGGCGCCGTCGGCGGCGACACCACAGTCACTTGCACTTGTTCTGCCTCCACGTAACCGTCATCGTCAAACATGTCGACACAAACGTACCGACACACCGCATACACACAGGGAATGCTCTAATTGAGGACAGGACCCCACAAGGCCTTTTGAGGAGACAGAGAGAGAGTATGCCAGCACACACCCCAGCGCTATATAACCCAGGGATTACACAGAAACTTAGTGTTTACCCGGTAGCAGCTGTTTATGATAATTTGCGCCTAAATTTATGTGCCCCCCCTCTCTTTTTACCCTTTTTCTACCTTGATACTGCAGGGGAGAGCCTGGGGAGCTTCCTCTCAGCGGAGCTGTGAAGAGAAAATGGCGCTGGTTAGCGCTGAGGAAGAAGGCCCCGCCTCCTCAGCGGCGGGCTTCTGTCCCGGGTCTGTGTAATAAAATGGCGGGGGCTCGTACATATATACAGTGCCCAGCTGTATATATGTGTCTTTTTGCCAAGAGGTATCCTAATTGCTGCCCAGGGCGCCCCCCCCGCGCCCTGCACCCTACAGTGACCGGAGTGTGTGGGTAGTGTGGGCGCAATGGCGCACAGCTGCAGTGCTGTGCGCTACCTCATGTGAAGACAGGAGTCTTCTGCCGCCGATTTCGATGTCTTCTTGCTTCTGCCGGCTTCTGACTTCTGGCTCTGCGAGTGGGACGGCGGCGCGGCTCCGGGAACGGACGACAAGGTCAGGTCCTGTGTTCGATCCCTCTGGAGCTAATGGTGTCCAGTAGCCTAAGAAGCGCAACCTAGCCGCAGTTAGTAGGTTTGCTTCTCTCCCCTCAGTCCCACGTAGCAGAGAGTCTGTTGCCAGCAGAAGCTCTCTGAAAATAAAAAAAAAACCTAACTAAAATACTTTCTTATTAGCAAGCTCAGGAGAGCTCACTAAAAGCACCCAGCTCTGGCCGGGCACAGATTCTAACTGAGGTCTGGAGGAGGGGCATAGAGGGAGGAGCCAGTGCACACCAGGTAGTACTAAATCTTTCTTTAGAGTGCCCAGTCTCCTGCGGAGCCCGTCTATTCCCCATGGTCCTTACGGAGTCCCCAGCATCCACTAGGACGTTAGAGAAAATTATGTTTTCTATTAGCAGCCAACTGCTCCGGCGTGGAGACAGCTGATCCAAAAATCAGCTGTCTCCACAAGTTTTTTACTGGCAACTTCATTAGCGGTGAAACTCTGCACTGCCGAGTCTGACCTTAGCAGTGCTACTACACAGGCGTGACCGTGGGTTTACGTATGAGCAACCTCAGGCGGAAGGAGCTGGACAGTGGTGGAGGGATCCGTTCGAAACCAGGGAAGGAGCAGTGTACGGGAACAAACGCCATCTGGAGATGGCAAATGTTCCTGCAGCCAAGCTCCGGACATATTGTATTTTAGGAACTTGATGAATTTAGTTCCCCATACTAGTGTATGGGAACAGTGGCCCAGATCAGGAGTGAAAGGTAAGCAAGAGATACCCAGGCTCAATTAGTGCTAATTGTGGGCTTGTAGCAGTGCCTGGGGTATTCAATTGCAGTTCATGGTATGCCCGCAGGCTGCACTTACTGCTGATTTCTGATCACACCCTCCTGAAACAGAACACAAATCTGCTTTCTACCCTTACCATTGGCAGCACAAATGCATTAACCCATAGCTCTTGGCACAACCGGGAATCTATGGGCTAATATGCGTCAGGGTTACTGCACAAGGAAATGGGATTCAAATGTAATAACTTCGGTCATTAAAGGTTGAGGCTATCTGCCATAGGTAAGCATCACTGCTAATTGAATCTGCCCTTTAAAAGTTACCAATGGCCCTCATTCCGAGTTGTTCGCTCGCAAGGCGATTTTAGCAGAGTTACACACGCTAAGTCGCCGCCTACTGGGAGTGAATCTTAGCTTCTTAAAATTGCGAACGATGTATTCGCAATATTGCGATTACAAACTACTTAGCAGTTTCTGAGTAGCTTCAGACTTACTCGGCATCTGCGATCAGTTCAGTGCTTGTCGTTCCTGGTTTGACGTCACAAACACACCCAGCGTTCGCCCAGACACTCCTCCGTTTCTCCAGCCACTCCCGCGTTTTTTCCGGAAACGGTAGCGTTTTTATCCACACGCCCATAAAACGCCGTGTTTCCGCCCAGTAACACCCATTTCCTGTCAATCACACTACGATCGCCGGAGCGAAGAAAAAGCCGTGAGTAAAAATCCTAACTTCATAGCAAAATTACTTGGCGCAGTCGCAGTGCGAACATTGCGCATGCGTACTAAGCAGAAAAACGCTGCGATGCGAAGAAAAATACCGAGCGAACGACTCGGAATGAGGGCCAATATTTCCACGCAAATTTGGCCACTAGGGGGCTAATTCTAAGTGAGACGCATCCGCAGCTGCTTTTGCGTCCCATTCCGCAGCAACCTACTCACTAGTTTATGCTAATGCAAGTTGCAGCCCATCTCTGCACATATCAGTGCACCTACACGAGTATGAGCCACACTGTTTTTCCATCCGTAGCTATCATCAGAAGGTCTTGCAGACTTCCCATGCTGGGTACAAAACATACCATCTGTGCCCACCGTGCTCCCAAAAGACACATCTGTTCTGTGCCTGCGCTTGGTTGCCGCCCAGAAACACCTTTAATGACCACAGGCAAGCTGGTTTTTCAGCCACTGTAAAGAGACAACATCTTCACCCTTAGCGGGTGATGTAGCAAGTCTTGGAGAGAGATAAAGTGGGGAAGATGCCCAAAGCACCGAAATAGCTATCTAGCACTGTGGGGCAGATTTATTAAGCTCGGTGAAGTGATAAAGTGGAAGGTGATAAAGGACCAGCCAATCAGCTCCTAACTGACATTTTTCAAACCCAGCCTGTGACATGGCAGTTGGGATCTGATTGGCTGGTCCTTTATCACCTTACACTTTATCACTTCACCCAGCTTAATGAATCTGCCCCTGTATTTGTAAAACCTGTATTTAGCTGATCGGTTTCTTTGGGCAACTGCTTCACTTTCTCTCTCCCCAAGACATGATACATCCCATCCTTATTGTTTTGAGGGCCACGTGAGGAATAGAACACCATGGGCCAATATCAATAATGAGTTTCACAAATGGCATTTTTTTGGGCGTTGCCAATCTTCATAGAATCCCTTGACACATTCTCACTTCTTTTCTCTGAAACAGCTGTCTGCCCACAGGGATATATGTTGGAGCTGGAAGGGTGTTGCAACTGATTCACAACCTTATACTCACTTCCATAGCTGCAGGGAAACCACTGTGTGTTATTCTCTGTGGTAACAGCAGATTGAGATAACGTATGTAAGAGGAACTCTGAGTACTTTGCATTTAAAGTAACTCGTACATAGGCTAGCCTTAGACCACACTGCTCCAAGGACTGATGTGATTGGGCAAATATTCTCTGTAAGGCGCTGCGGAATATGTGTGCGTTATATAAATAACTGGTAATAAAATACATAGTTATAAAGACAGTCCTCATTCTGATGCAAGGGATTGACAACATCACCTGTGATCAATCAGTGGCACTGGCGTGCGCAGCACATTTTATTAGGGGGTGCACCGTCGGATGGGGTATGTCTAGCACCGTCTATTGATGGTCAATGCATATAAAATATCCACCTTTGTCCCAATCCTAATAAAGCAGATACATTGTCAGATGTTGTGGTGTGCTCCAAACAAACACCCCTGATGGCACTCACTGAAATTACACTGTTCCTCCTCTGCCTGGTCTGGCTCCCCCTGTGTCAAAGTCAGAAAAATGTCTTAATGCACACTGCCATATTTGCACCGCACACTGGTCCGTGCTGCGCGTGCGTACGCTCTCCCGTGGAAGCGCATACCCGCAATAGCGTGCACTCGCACGCGCAGTATGCGCATTTACGGTAGAGTTTATGTGATCGTAGCGTGCGACTCAGTAGTTGCAAATGTTCACAATTAATGTAGTTTATAGATCATGATCCCTTTGATAGTTTCTGTAAGTTTGGTTAAAGTACAATGTCCCAGAGCTGAGGAATCCCTCCTTATATCGTACGAAGGGTCTAACAGGAATCATACAGCAGTGTTTGGTACCCATCGGAAGAGTATTTAATTAGCAATATTCCGGTGTTGGTTTGGAGCGTATTAATCGCTCGTGCGAATAGTTATGGACATAAGAAGTTTATGTCCATTTCTATGATTTACACATACTCAGGTATGCGGCGGGAAACCCAGTTTCCCACCCACCTGAGCTGTTGGAAATCGTCACAGCCCACCTGTATGAATCACCCTATGACCTTTTGTTATGATACAGGGCCGAATTCCTTCGGCCAATGGACAATGGGATTGTAGGACCAGGAGATTGCATTGTGTGTGGGGCATAAATAGGCAGGCCGACCACATCCAGCTCTCACTCTCTCATCAACGGTTATCTGCTGATAATCGGGAGCTGGATATCGAGGCGCAGGCGATCATACCCTTTGTGCGTAAGTTCTCTCCATAATCATTGTCTTTCTGCGAGCCAATATCTCTCTCTCTCTCTCTCTCTATCTCTCTCTCTCCTCTTTTCTCTTAAATACTTCATAGTATTATTGTATTGTATTGTATTTAGGTCAGCGTAGTATTGTCTATTTGTATTTATTGTTTAGTTCTGTGGTTAGGAGGTCTCTGTTATATTGTAGCGTATCATATGTACTGTTATCCCCTTTTACAAGTATATTAGATATAATACAGTTAATAGGCTTTGGAAACCTAAACCAGTATCAGTGTATTTACTATAGTGTTAAGTGTTCACTTGAGCGTCGGTGACGCTCAAACAGCTTTGTAGGTAGTCAGGTTACACAAGGTTGCATTTACACCCTGTACTCACATTAAGGTATTCTGTGTGTTTCATCGGTATAAGGTTTAATATCAAGGTATAGTGTTGTGAGCGTCTGCACCGCTGGTGACCTCCTCGTGGTCTCTAGCGTATGCTACGTTACAGCGAATCTTTCCCCTAGACATAACCAATAACGTGTCCTGTGATCACTGGGCCGTGAGCGAACGTGACGCTTGAGCGTCTCGCCTACGGCTGAGCGATCGTTACGCAAATAGCGTATCATTACGGTATTTCTTAAGTAAACAGCGTACAGTGTTCTTAGCTTCATAAGGGTTGTTTATACGACAAAGGAATTTAGCATTGTCAATTGCGGGCTCGTCCGGTCCTTTTCACATCTGCACTAGGTAGATCAGCAGACATTATCCCCCAGCAAAGGGTGGGAGGTTGTCTCGCAGTTGCTGACGGGATAAGCGTCTGCTTCGCTTAGGTAAAGAGTGCTGAAGGAATCCGGTAACCGGAAGTAAGAACAAAACGCTTGTGTTTTTTTTTTTTTTTTTTTAAACTGTTTATTTTTCTTTTGTCTTGCGTACGCACGCATATATCTGCATTTCTGTTTCATTTTCGTATATCACTATTCCTGTTTGCCAAATTTTATAGTTGATAGAAAGGGCTAAAAGGAGATTTGCTGTTATTTAATAAGTAGAGGTAATAGTTAAAGTATAGAACAACACACGGCTTGTCCGAGAGACGAGGCAGCCAGTGTGCAGTGTGGATTGCGGTAGATGATCAGGGATCATCTACATTGATAAAATATATATTGTGTTACGGTGGATCCTTTGCATTGCGTACACGTGTCACTAACAAAGACTAGCGTACGCAATCCGAAAGGCAGGACGCACGCAGCGTACATTACGCAACGTAGCGTCTGGTTACACCCACGTAGCTCAAGTTGTGATAAAGTTGAATTAGCGCAAAAGCGAATTAGCGCAAAAGGCGATAAGTAGCGCAAAGGCGATAAGTAACGCACAGCGGTAGATAACGCGACGCGGTAAATAACGCAAATCTATTTTTGAAAAAATCTGAAATTTAGTTTAACAGATCCTGCTCCTAATTGGTAACACTTTTGGCCTGAAGACAATTTCTGCGCAGAAATAGACATAGAAACAAAGTGTACATGTGTTGAGTGAGTGTGTTTTGTATACAAAAGTTTATATAACTTTAAGGTGGAACCAAAAGGAAAGCCGGGTACTCGTCAAGGGACATACGTGTAAGTGACATATACGGTGGCTAGGGAGGCATCTCTGGTTAAATAATATTTGAGCATTAGAGTATAGCGGACCATAAGGTAACAAGACCAGGAGGTCATAAGGTAACAAGACCAGGAGGTCATAAGGTAACAAGACCAGGAGGTCATAAGGTAACAGACCAGGAGGTCATACGGTAACAAGACCAGGAGGTCATAAGGTAAAAAGGTCCGCTATAAAAGTCCAGTGGCACAACGCCTGGGGTGTTGGTGCAGAACCCATATAGGCCATACAAGCTCTGGCTGAAGGAATCACAGCCGGAAACATAGATTCCATTGATCTTTCAGTACATGACAAGTAGTGCTCGTGTACTGAACGATTGGACCGCACGTAATTGTGTGCAGTAGTTAGTAATCTGACCTAATACCATTAGAGTAAAGTGGTCACAAACGCTATTTGTACATTCTGACGTGATTTGTGTAATTTTTTATTTTTGGAAGGGAAGTTCGCTGGTCACTCGGGAACTATCCAACAACCGATACTTACTGGGGACTGGTAGGTCCAGCACGCCCCAGTAAATAAAGGTTCACAGGGGCCCTAAGTTGGGTACAGCAGCTCTGGCTACAGTGATTGCAGCACAGGCCAACGTGGGCGAGAAGTAAGTGGGGTACTTGATAAACCACCACCGCCGGCCTGCCCAAGGACATCTTGGTTTGTTTGTAAGGGTTCGCTGAAAGCCTTGATATTCAAGGAGGAATAGGCAACGCCTGCAGATTATGGGGGCCATTTGTTCAGGTAGGGGGCGATCAACCTCGGTTCAGGTTGATTCAGAGAACCGATCCATCGGGTCGGCACGATATGTGATGTGTAAGAAATATGGAAATCACGCTGAAGTTTTATGTGATGAATGGGAAAGAATGACTGTACAAGACAGGGACAAATTCCCAAGAATAGGTAGCTTTAGTCCAGTAGTGTTACAAAATTTAAGGAGGAGGATAAGTCTCGTTGAACCAACGAAGAGACAAAATAAACATTATGAATATTTACAGTTATGGCAACAGGAAAGTGAATTACAAAAAGAGTCTATTGACTTTTCTGACTCTTATCTTGAGAGGAGAGATATGGCAGCAGGAGAGGAGTTGATTGCGGAGAGAAAAGCACAAAAGTGGAACAATAAAAACGCTCTTAGCAACTGTAATATAGATTATAAGGATAAGTGTAATAAATGTAACCATGATTATTGTAATACTGTTGAATGTACAACTATTAACCTGTGCAAGCTGCACCCCATGTCAAACCTCCCTCAGGAATACAAACAAGAAAGTGAGCCCAGAACGATGTCGGCACCTCTTCCAGAAGCCATCCTACAAGACATCCAGGTGGACACGACCAAATTGGTAAAGGCAATAATCGAACCCCCTAACAGAGGGTCAGGTGAGGTCGTGTCCACAGGTACGTACAATGTTTCATATCACGCACAAACAGATGTACCCCATATTGTAAGACCAACACAAGATGATGTAACTGAGCTCGATCTGGCCAGGGTGATCTCAGTCCCCAATGGGAAGACTGACGATCAGGGAATCATTCCCGTCAAGGACAGTGCAATGCGCTGTCTCTTGTCCCGGACCGAATTGAGATCAATTATGTCCGAATTTCCTGATCCTGGGAAAAATCTAGCCAAATGTCAAAGGTTTATTAAAGAACTAGGAAACGCCACAGAACCCACCAACAAAGAGTGGCGGACAGTGCTGAGGGCATGTTTGCCCTCCAGGGTTGACCCTGAAAAATTAATTGCTGATTGTAAATTAAACACGGAGGTACCTTGTATGGAGGAACACAATCAGGAATGTATTAGGCAGATTAACCGACAGTTGGGAATATATTTCCCAACCACTGTCAAGTGGAGTGAAATTTTCTCCATAAGGCAAAACGAAAAGGAAAATGTTTCTAATTATTTCAATCGAGCACTGCAAATAATGGCTAGAAACACTGGGATCGCAGACATCAAGACAAATGCACAACATAAAGGAATAGCGGTTAAGGTATTAATGAATGGTTTAAAGGATGAATTAAAAACAAGGGTACAGACCACCAACCCAAACTGGAGAGATATCTCGGTGGCCGCACTAAGAGAGGCCGTCATTAATCATGACCAGAATATCACCAGGTACAGAGAGTCACAAAGAGATAAGTTAATGGCAGCAAATATACAGGCCCAAACCACAAGACCACCCCAACAAAAGCCCCACACCCCTGCGAGAAACCCAGATATGGTAGTCTGTTACCATTGTCATAAAAAGGGACACATTGCAAGAGATTGTAGATCAAGAGAAAGACAACGACATAATCATGGTGTCCCAGGAACCAGGGAAGTACAGGGGAAACGATTGATGATGATGAGCATCCGAGCGTTTGAGGAGGCATCAAATCAACCAAAACCTCAGGTCATTGACACGTGGAGGGAGCCCAGGATTTGTTACCATTGTAGGAGAGAAGGGCATTATGCCAGCAACTGTAATAACACACATAAAGTTAGACCCCCTAGACCAAGAAATGAGCAAAATTACAATACACACCATTATAATCAAGGATCATATAGTCAAGAAAGGTGATCATTAGGACTGATGGTAAGCCTGAGGTAACGGTTAATAAATTGGGAGGTCATTCACTGAAAGACACAGGAATGACCAGGTGAAAAGTTGTAAATGTATTTGTGAAAAATGTTTTTTCTTTCTCTCTCTATCCCCATCTCTGACGATTATTGGTAAGAATTCAAACATTGCATATTCGCTTGGTCCTTGCAGAAGTCTACCAAACCCCAGCATGACCTATCCACCACAATGTATTCTGGCCAGATACAGACAGTGGAATAATGCAAGTGCTGGTGGGGAGGGACTGCTCAAGGAAACCATTAGACACGTAGATACGACAGCCTAATAGTCTGACAATGTTTTCTTAATGTTGACAACGTTTAAAAATGCTTTGTTTCTCTTCTCTTATTGGTGGTTATTGTCGGGTTATGTAATGTATATATGCACATGAATTGTTCTCTATCTCTTTTGTTTTTTTATTTTCTCTCTCTCCTCACTCATGTTTCCATGATTTAAAGATGGTATGTCACCCCTAAGTGTTAACCAATGGTAATGCCAGATTTTTGCTCCTTACAGAAAGATCGTCGGTTAGGAAGGAATATTGCATCACCAGAATGATCGTTTTTTTGAAGATTGAGAGACAACACCTTTGAGAGGACAGCAGAACAAGAAGAACAACAAGACGAGAGAACTTATTATCGTAACGAGTTCTCTCCCCCTCAAACTGATTTTCTTATACCCCATTTACAAATTTCTTCTTTTCTCCTCCTGTAAGATGGACTGGCCCCAAGAGACTGTGATATGGATTTCCCTGTTGACCATGATGTTGACCAGAGCAGTCTGTTTCGGTGAGAGTACCAGTGAGGTCGAGAAAGGATCCAGAAAGGTCCTGATGACTGAGACGGAGGTGTAAATTTCCAATAGCAACCCAATCACCAAGCAAAGGCGAGTACCGGGCACGATCTAACAACCATGTTATTTGTAAACAACTGTGAAGGAATGTTAGTTCAAAAAGAAAGTTGTATCTGTAGGCTCTGTAACAAAGAAATGCCAATCTAGTTTTAATATCCATATGGACCGGCATCCATTGAGTGACTATCACTCCTTAGTGGGTAACGTATTAAACAAGACCGATTGTTGGGTATGCTCTCAAGTACCTCAGGGTCACAGCAAATCAGGGCTAGTACCATTTCCTTTAACGTTAGGGGAGGTACTTGAGCTAAGTGGTGGGAGACCGGTGGATCGGAGGTTTAATATCTCCAGCCCTCCTAGTTTGAAGCTCCACCAATACCATGTGGATAGGTCCCTCTTATGCTTTAACATCTCCAATCCTAGAAAACCGGGAAATTGGGAAGTGTCATGGAGCAACCTTACCATGACCTTTTCACACAGAGCAGATAGAATGCCTACAGATACCGAGCTCGTACGCCACATAGCCAGTAGAGGAAAATCTTTTCGGTATCGATATACCTTAGGAAATAGGATTACTAGAGTTGGAGAGGTATCACCAGGATACTGTGCACATGTCATACAAACTGATACGTGCATTAGGCAGATGGAAGAATTAGGGTCAGGAGATTTCACCTGGAAGGTTTGTAACATGGTCATGTCCTTCTCCGTCCCATATGTTCTCCCCGATGATGCATATTTCATATGCGGGAGAAAGGCGTACAAGTGGCTTGCCCCAAACTCTGAAGGATTGTGTTATATTGGAAAAGTATTGCCTGAAGTGATGACTGTTACACATGACAAAATGAAGGACATACACCGTGGTGCCCAAGCTCCTTATACTCACACTCACTACGAGCATCTTGTTAAAAGACAACTGTCAGAAAGGTTAGAGCATCCGGCCTCTGATCTTATCCATGAATCCACCGGGATTCAGGTTCTGGTAGCGTTAGATTTCACTCGTACCGCTCGAGGTGTGATGAATTATAGATACATTTCCGCACTCGCCAATTTGTTAGATAATATCACTGAAATGTATGATGACACGTTTAGATACACTGGAAGAGAACTTCAAGCTTACAAAACAGAACTAGTTCAGCATAGGATGGTTCTTAATTACCTTACAGCAGTAACAGGCGGATATTGTGTTACATTGGCAACACAGTACGGCATAAAGTGTTGCACGTATATCACAAATAGCACCGAGGATCCGGTAGAGGTCATAGACCAAAAGATGGACGATATTCTGCAATTAAAGTGGGAATTTCGTCGAAAACACAATCTCACCCTTGCTGCTGTAGGTAATGAGCTGACTGGTTGGGTGTCATGGTTGAACCCGCGAAATTGGTTCTCCGGTTTAGGAGACTGGGCTCAAGGAGTCATAATGGATGTTGGAAAGTTTCTCCTATGTATTTTGGGTGTCGTTATATCTATTGGATTGATATTTAGATGCGGGCAGGCTTTGATGAGGTGCAAGCAAAGTACGAAAGTGATGAGCTTAAGGAGTGAGGAAACTGTAATTAACCTGGATTTGATTTATGACCCAATGCTAGAAACCATGACGTAATGATGTAATGAGTATACGGTCCGTCTTTCACCCATTTCTATGTTTTCCTCCGAGGTACAAAGACCCACGTAGACGAAGGATTTGATGAGCCAAGGGGCCGACAACGGAAAGATGGAAAGAAGAAGAGCAGACGACCTGATATACAAGATTTTGATGGACAATGCCATGGGTACCCCAGTTTCCCTAGGAACTTTAAAATCACGCTAGCCCAACATTTTTTGTAAATCCATGGACGTTGTTTGCTTTACTCACGATTTATGAGCAAAAGCACAAAGAAGAAGACTCCAATCAACCGACACCAATCAAGACCTCAATCGACGAACGTACATTAACCTGACATAGAATATCATTGCATTTTCCATAAGTGTTCTTTATCTTCATCTCTACAACCCTCAGGTAATGACACACATAGTCGATAGGGAATACAGGCACAGATAGCAGCAACCACATACCCCCCCCAATTCATGTATCATCAACTAAAATGTGCATCCCCATTTTGTTACAACCACAGCCGAAATGAGCTCGGTAGAGTTTGACAGCCCATCCACAGACCTGTACCACAGGATAAGAAGGAATTCAAATGTATACTTCGCAATACCTCGAAGCTTGATTTACCACACGTACGGCACGATGATACATGACCCTCCAAACATGGACTCATACACACATGCTTCTACTTTCTCACTAGGTCATACCCTCTTCACACCTACTCCATTCTTCTTCCTTTCCCCACCATGGAAATCAATTAACCCCTGACTTACATTTTTCTCCTTAAATATTTTGTGGCAGTTATTATTGACTGCCAAAGGGTGGACTGTCAAAGTCAGAAAAATGTCTTAATGCACACTGCCATATTTGCACCGCACACTGGTCCGTGCTGCGCGTGCGTACGCTCTCCCGTGGAAGCGCATACCCGCAATAGCGTGCACTCGCACGCGCAGTATGCGCATTTACGGTAGAGTTTATGTGATCGTAGCGTGCGACTCAGTAGTTGCAAATGTTCACAATTAATGTAGTTTATAGATCATGATCCCTTTGATAGTTTCTGTAAGTTTGGTTAAAGTACAATGTCCCAGAGCTGAGGAATCCCTCCTTATATCGTACGAAGGGTCTAACAGGAATCATACAGCAGTGTTTGGTACCCATCGGAAGAGTATTTAATTAGCAATATTCCGGTGTTGGTTTGGAGCGTATTAATCGCTCGTGCGAATAGTTATGGACATAAGAAGTTTATGTCCATTTCTATGATTTACACATACTCAGGTATGCGGCGGGAAACCCAGTTTCCCACCCACCTGAGCTGTTGGAAATCGTCACAGCCCACCTGTATGAATCACCCTATGACCTTTTGTTATGATACAGGGCCGAATTCCTTCGGCCAATGGACAATGGGATTGTAGGACCAGGAGATTGCATTGTGTGTGGGGCATAAATAGGCAGGCCGACCACATCCAGCTCTCACTCTCTCATCAACGGTTATCTGCTGATAATCGGGAGCTGGATATCGAGGCGCAGGCGATCATACCCTTTGTGCGTAAGTTCTCTCCATAATCATTGTCTTTCTGCGAGCCAATATCTCTCTCTCTCTCTCTCTCTATCTCTCTCTCTCCTCTTTTCTCTTAAATACTTCATAGTATTATTGTATTGTATTGTATTTAGGTCAGCGTAGTATTGTCTATTTGTATTTATTGTTTAGTTCTGTGGTTAGGAGGTCTCTGTTATATTGTAGCGTATCATATGTACTGTTATCCCCTTTTACAAGTATATTAGATATAATACAGTTAATAGGCTTTGGAAACCTAAACCAGTATCAGTGTATTTACTATAGTGTTAAGTGTTCACTTGAGCGTCGGTGACGCTCAAACAGCTTTGTAGGTAGTCAGGTTACACAAGGTTGCATTTACACCCTGTACTCACATTAAGGTATTCTGTGTGTTTCATCGGTATAAGGTTTAATATCAAGGTATAGTGTTGTGAGCGTCTGCACCGCTGGTGACCTCCTCGTGGTCTCTAGCGTATGCTACGTTACAGCGAATCTTTCCCCTAGACATAACCAATAACGTGTCCTGTGATCACTGGGCCGTGAGCGAACGTGACGCTTGAGCGTCTCGCCTACGGCTGAGCGATCGTTACGCAAATAGCGTATCATTACGGTATTTCTTAAGTAAACAGCGTACAGTGTTCTTAGCTTCATAAGGGTTGTTTATACGACAAAGGAATTTAGCATTGTCACCTGTCTTTCCCCTGCAGACTGCAGCAGCTTACTTACAAGTCAGTCACTCACTGACACTGACAGTCGCAGTCTAGTACTGCTGCTGCTGCCGCTGCTGGAAAAACAAGTGACATGTTAATGCTGCTGCCGGCCGTCCGCCAGTATTGAATTTGTCTTCCTAAGAGGAACGCTGGCTGCATGCTGCTCCTCATCAGTGGCTAGTGTTGGCATAGCATAGAATGAAAGAGGTGTGTATGTGGCGGGTGTGACGGGTGGGCATGTGAGCAGCATGATATCATCACGTCACATCACATTGTTTTTGTACATTAGGTGGAGCCGGGAGTTTGAAAGCCGGTGGCAGTGGCACCCTTGATTAACCCAGGCGTCCGGTCAGTAATGCAGTCCTGACAGGGTGCAGCGCAGAGGGGACAGTAATCAGCCTGCTGGGCGATCGCTGCCTCAGGCATGTGAGATCAGGGTGCCAGACATTAGGGGGTGCCTGTGCGCACCAGGCACCCCCCCTGCGCACACCTATGATCAGTGGTACGGAATAGAGTCTACTTTCCCCCGTAGGCATTGCCGTTTGAAAACCAAGATCAAGGTTCAGACGTTATGGCAGAAAATAGATCTTTGTTCTTGTGAAGTTATGTCTATCTGTACAATGCCAGGCTCAGGAGAGAGAAAAAAGAACCACTAAATGCTTTTGGTATGAAAACAGCTTGTTCGGTTGTATCCGCCAAGTTTCCTTACAATATTCACGGAATATGTTAGATATAAACCCCTTCCAGACCTGTGTCCACAGAGACGTACATCTAAAGATCACTTAAGCCCGCTGCGCCAAGCCAGGATCCTGAGGCCCATTTTGTTAAACTAGGAATATAGTGTTTTTCTAGCTTAAGCCTGTTTTGCAACACCAAGTAACATGAGACTTTTATGGCTTATTCGGAGAGGTAAATGTATCAAATCTTTGGTCACCTCGTGTGTTCTAAAATAGAACACAAACACAGCATTTCCTTTTTGTGAAAACTCACTTTTATTGCTTAATGTCTGACCTAAAATTAGAACAAGAGTTTTTAAGATGGAAAATAGAACCTCCACATTCACATTAATTATTATGCTGAACTGTGGAATTCTAAACAAAATAAAGACTGATCTGAGGTGATTAAAATTGTCATTTAAATGTCTGTTAAACCATAACATCAAAATGTTACAGTTGTGTATAGAAATGTTTGTTGTTTTTTTTCTTTATCTTTTTAATTTTTATTTTTTTTACGGTTTTATTGTTGTAGCTGCGGCAGTTTTGTTTATGGTTGCTTCTCTCCCCTTACCACCCAACACTGCAGTACCAATTTTAACAGGACTAGTCAACTCTTATTCCCCCCCAAAGAGCTCACATGTATTTAGGGGTGGTTTCCTGATCAGGGTGGAGTCTGGGTTAGCAGGTTTGTTTAAAGTAGAATGAATGTGGGGCTTGTTTTGTCAGGTTTAGATTTTTAAATGTTGGGGTGTTTTCCCCTGCACCCTAATATCAGTGTAGTCTTACTTTTCATTATACTACAAATAATGTAGAGGGAATCAGAGGGTTGCATTATAAAGCAAGATGAACAAAAACTAGGCCTTTTTACAATGGGGGAAAATGTTCCTTAAAGGAGACCTAACTAGTACTTATAAAAATATTTGAGATCAGTAACAGTAAGTAGGTGTATCTGTTCCAAGGAGCATTCAGAGGACAAGGGGTGACTAGTTGCATTGGAAGGATTTTGTCACACGCGAGACCTACCGGTATACTTGCCTAGAACCGGCATGCTGCCTGGGGCCTCTCCAATAGTGCTTCAGTGCAGGGACTCCCGGACAGTGCTAGTCCCGGTTTAATGGGCAGTGCTGGCCCTTACTTCTAATCAGTGGTGCAAGTAGAAAAAATTTCTTATAGGTACTGTGCACCAAAAAATGGGTGTGGCCAAATGCCACGTGGGGCGTGGCCAATTAAAATGGGGGCGTGATACACATATGGGGGGCCAGATACACATTTGACCCCAATAGTGCCAGATACACGTTGCCCCACAGTGTCAGATATACATTGCCCCACAGTGCCAGATACACAAATGCCCCCACAGTGCCAGATACACAAATGACCCCACAGTGCCAGATATACATTGCCCCACAGTGCCAAATACACAAATGCCCCACAGTGCCAGATACACATTGGCCAACAGTGCCAGATACACATTGCCCCACAGTGCCAGATACGCATTGCTCCACAGTGCCAAATACACAAATGCCCCAGTGTCATACACATTGCCCCAGTGTCAGATACACAAATGCCCCCACAGTACCAGATACACAAATGCCCATACAAGGCCAGATACACAAATGCCCCCACAGTGCCAGATATACATTGCCCCACAGTGCCATGTACACAAATGCCTACACAGTGTCAGCTATACATTGCCCCACAGTGCCAGATACACAAATGCCCCCACAGTGCCAGATATACATTGCCCCACAGTGCCGGATACACAAATGCCTCCACAGTGCCAGATACACATTGCCCCCAGAGTGCCAGATACACAAATGCCCCCCAGAGTGCCAGATACACATTGCCCCACAGTGCCAGATATACATTGCCCCACAGTCCAGATACACAAATGCTCCCACAGTGCCAGATATACATTGCCCCACAGTGCCGGATACACAAATTCCTCCACAGTGCCAGATACACATTGCCCCCAGAGTACCAGATACACAAATGCCCCCCAGAGTGCCAGATACACATTGCCCCAGAGCGCCAGATATACATTGCCCCAGAGTGCCAGATACACATTGCCCCCCACAGTGCCAGATACACATTGCCCCCACAGTCCCACAGTGCCAGATACACAAATGCCCCCACAGTGCCAGATACACATTGCCCCCACAGTGACAGATACACAAATGCTCCCACAGTGCCAGATATACACTGCCCCTCAGTGCCAGATATACATTGCCCCAGAGTTCCCCCCCCCCCCCTTCCCCCCGCTGCCTCAGTCTGTTGCTGCTATGTGAGGGGAAGAGAGTGCAGCGCCGGTGCCTTATTGAGATTCACTCCGCCGCAGCCGCCAGAGACCAGACATCCCAGAGAATTGAGGGGCAGGAGAGGCGCTGCGCTCCCCCCCCCCTCACACAGCAGCCAGCGGGATGCAGGTATGGTGGACGGCCCGGCAGTATGGCGTACCAGCTGGGAATTTCTTACCGGTACGCCGTACTGCCCCGTACTGCCATACTTGCAGTGCTGCTTCTAATTATTCCCAGATATTACAGAATGGTTGAGTCCTACAAGTCTAGACTGGGATTAGTCAGAGCCATTTCCTGTTGGTAGTACATAAAGGGTTCCTGTCACCTACCACAGCAATGGCAGCCATTTTGTAGGATATACAGTGCCTTGCTAAAGTATTCACCCCCCTTTGCATTTTTCATGTCTTGTTGCCTCACAACCTGGAATTAAAATGGATTGTTTGAAGGTTTGCATCATTTCATTCACAGAACATGCCTACAACTTTGAAGATGTTTTTTCTTTTCATTGTGAAGCAAACAACAAATAGGACAAAATAACAGAACACTTCAGCGTGCATAACTATTCACCCCCCTAAAGTCAGTACTTTGTAGAGCCACCTTTTGCGGCAATTCCAGCTGCAAGTCGCTTTGGATAAGTCTCTATGAGCTTGCCACATCTTGACACTGGGATTTTTGCCCATTCCTCAAGGAAAAACTGCTCCAGCTCCTTCATGTTGGATGGTTTCCGCTTGTGAACAGCAATCTTCAAGTCTGACCACAGATTCTCAATTGGATTGAGATTTGGCCTTTGACTAGGCCATTCCAACACATTTAAATGTTTCTCCTTAAACCACTTGAGTGATGCTTTAGCAGTATCCTTCAGGTCATTGTCCTGCTGGAAGGTGATACTCCGTCCCAATCTCAAATCACAGGCAGACTGAAAAAGATTTTGCTCAGGAATATCCCTGTATTTAGCACCATCCATCTTTCCCTCAATTCGAAAAAGTTTCCCAGTCCCTGCTGCTAAAAAACATCCCCACAGCATGATGCTGCCACCACCATGTTTCACTGTGGGGATGGTGTTCTTGAGGAGATGGGATGTGTTGGGTTTGTGCCAGACATATAGTTTTCCTTGGTGGCCGAAAAGTTAAATTTTAGTCTCATCTGACCAGAGCACCTTCCTCCAATCATTTGGGGAGTCATCCACATGCCTTTTGGCACCCTCAAAATATACCTTCTTATGTTTAACACTAAGTAATGTTTTTTTTCTGTCCACCTCTATGGAGTGTACGGCTTATTGTGGTCACATGTGCAGATACACCAGTCTCTGCTGTGGAACTCTGCAGCTCCTTCAGGGTTACCTTTGGTCTCTGTGCTGCCTCTCTGATTAATGCCCTCCTTGCCTGGTCTGTGAGTTTTGGTGGCCGGCCCTGTCTTGGCAGGTTTGTTGTGGTACCATGTACCATCCATTTGAAGATGATGGACATGATGGTGCTCCGGGGGATCATCAAAGATTTGGATATTTTTTATAACCCAACCCTTACTTGTGCTTCTCAACAACTTTGTCCCTGACTTGTTTGGAGAGCTCCTTGGTCTTCATGGTGTGATGCTTCTTCTTTAGTGGGGCCTTTCAGAAAAGGTGTGTTTATACTGACAGCTCATGTGACGCTTAGATTGCACACAGGTGGACTTCATTTCACTAATTGTGTGACTTCTGAAGGTAATTGGTTGCACCAGAACTTTTGAGGGGCTTCATAGCAAAGGGAGTGAATACATATGCACATGCCAATTTCCAGATTTTTATTTCTAAAAAATATTTTTTATATACATTTTTCTCATTTCACTTCTCCTACTTAGACTGTTTTGTGCAGATCCATCACATAAAATTCAGATAAAAAAAATAATTAAATTACAGGTTGTAAATTAACAAAATAGGTAAAAGCTAAGGGGGGTGAATACTTTAGCAAGGCACTGTAAAAGTTTTCATGACAATGCAGCTTATTAATTCTCGTGGAACTAGTGACGTACCTGAGGTATGAAGGGCCACATGCCTCATTGTTGCTGGCAGTTGCAGACCCTCCAACATGATCCATTCCGCCAGGTACAACATGTTCTTCTCCTTTCCACTTAATTTATGATCGTGGTCACCTTTGTAATAAACACAGCTCCAATGTTCCCTCACTTATATAATTGGTTCCCTAGAATGAACTATCTAGGGATGGACATTGGAAGCCCACCAATAAACGATGGCTGGGCTTCCACCATCTAATCTTTTGATGTGATGGTAATTGACCATCGCTTCAAAAGAATTCAATAGAAAAAAAAAAATCATAAGATTTGCACATGCGCAAAAAAAAAGCCCAGTTTGTGCATGCGCAAACCTCTGCAGCACGACCGCTCATGTGCAAAATCTCTGCAGCTTTGATGGGACTGGGGGCAGGACCATCGGAACACCATCAAATGTTTACCATTCGATGGCGGCAAACATCGGAATGCCACCGTCGAATTGTAAAACCATTGCAACAAAAATATTGATGGTTGTGTACCATCGCAATGCAATGTCTTTCCCTAAACTGGTCTCAGCGGTGCAGACAGAAGGTGTTAATTTATTTATTTATTAACAGTTTCTTATATAGCGCAGCATATTCCGTTGCGCTTTAAAATAGAACAAAACTGGGTAAAAACAGACAGACATAGAGGTAGGAAGGCCCTGCTCGCAAGCTTACAATCTACAGGCATTGATACACAAGGATAGATGCTACCTATTGCATAACGGTTCACCAGATTGCTAGATTCTTAATGGGTTGTATGATATGATCACCCGGCAATGTTGACCAAGTTTCAGGAGAGTGTGAGAGTAAAGAAAGACAAGATATGTGATGTTATGTATACTGTACAGAGAGGATGTAATTAGATAGGGACGCACTGAAGGTTATGTGGGTAGGTCTGCAATTTGATAGGCTTGTTTGAATAGGTAAGTTTTCAGGGAACGTTTAAAGGTTTGGAGACTAGAGGCGAGTCTTATTGGGCATGGGAGGGCATTCCACAGAGTGGGTGAAGCCCGGATTTAGTCCTGTAATTTTGAGTGTGAACAAGTAATGAGTGTGGATGAGAGACGTAGATCTTGTGCAGAGCGGAGGGGTCGGATAGGGAGATATTTTGAGATGAGTGAAGAGATGTATGTTGGTGCAGTTTAGTTAATAGCCTTGTATGTAAGTAAAAGTATTTAATATTTATTACGGTAGAATACCGGTAACCAATGGAGGGACTGACAGAGTGGATCTGCAGACGATGAACGTCTAGCGAGGAAGATTAGCCCTGCAGCTGCATTCAAAATGGATTGTAGTGGTGAGAGCCTGTGTTTGGGAAGACCGGTCAGGAGACTATTACAATAATCAGTGCGGGAGATAATGAGAGCATGGATTAGAGTTTTTGCTGTGTCTTGTGTAAGATATGGTCGTATTTTGGATATGTTTCTAAGATGTATGTAACATGATCTTGAGACAGATTGAATGTGGGGAACAAAGGACAGGTCAGAGTCAAGAATGACACCTAGGCAGCGAGCATGTGGGGTAGGGATGACTGCCGAGTTCTCAACAGTGATAGAGATGTCAGGTTGGAAACTACTATTGTCCAGTGGAAATATAATTAATTCTGTTTTGGAAATATGAAGTTTGAGGTGGCGAGATGTCATCCAAGATGAAATGGCAGAAAGGCATTCAGTGACACGGCCCAATACAGATGGTGACAAATCTGGGGAGGATAGGTAGATTTGAGTATTGGTGGCCATACACTTATGCGATGCTCCGCGACATCCCGGGGCATCGCACCAGCAGTTCAGGTGCGATTTAATTACACCTGAACTGCCAAAGTGATTACCATACGATCATGCGATAGATCACATAGTAATCACGTGATGGGCACGTCACCGCCGAGTGGGAGCCCATCACGCATCGCAGTGCGATATATCGCATGTGTTTTAAAAACACATGCGATCGTGCTGCGATGCGATAAATATTAAGTGCAGCACTTACTATTTTGCAATGCGATATTTGAGCGGCATGCCCACGCATCGCGTCGCAGGGTGCTCAATATGTGCATACAATCATGCAACTGATCGCACAGATGCAATCGAAATCAAAGGATTGTATGCTATATTGTACAAGTGTACATCTGCGTACAGATGGTACTGAAATCCGAAAGAGTTGAATAGTTTGCCAAGAGATGTGGTATAGATAGAGAAAAGCAGAGGACCTAAGACTGAGCATTGCGGTACTCCAACTGAGAGAGGTAGCGAAGGGGAGGTGGAATCAGAGAAGTGAACACTGAAGGAGCGATTAGATAGGTAGGATGAGAACCAAGAGAGGGCTGTGTCCTGAATACCTAGGGATTGTAGTGTTTGTATGAGAAGAGAGTGGTCAACAGTGTATAAAGCAGCAGAGAGATCTAGAAGAATAAGTAGAGAGTAATGTCCTTTACATTTAGCAGTGACCAGATCATTCACTACCTTAGTGTTTATGTAGCACACATCGGGGTATGCTTTGTAAGTTACTTGCATGGGAGCTGACCAGATGTACACAGTAAAACACCATGGCCAGGATGTAATGAAGTAACGGTGGGCGTGCAGGATGCCGGCTGAACTCGGGCGTTTTTTAAAGGGGCAATCATGTACAACAGGCATGTCCAGACTGCGGCCCTCCAGCTGTTGTGAAACTACATATCCCAGCATGCCCTGACACAGTTTTGCTGTCAGTGAATGCTAAAGCTGTGTCAGGCCATGCTGGGATGTGTAGTTCTCAACAGCTGGAGGGCCGCAGTTTGGACATGCCTGATGTACAAGGTATAGTTTAGCCTTGTACATGATTTCTCCTTTAAAAAAACGTCCAAGTTTGGTGGCCGTGGGGGACTTCATTACATCCCGGCTCTTGTATTTGCACCAGCAAGCTTTAGATGGTCCTCCCAGCGCACACCTTGGCTGAAAGTGCAACTTAATACGTGGCAGCAGTGAAACAGTCTTTAGGAGCTATATGGTAAACATCACATCAAAGTCTAATCAGTGACCCCTTTATTATCACGCCTTTCAAAGGAATAAAATGTAAAATTTTTGTTCTACACTACTGCTTGGTTTATCCTTATTTACAACTTCAATAAATCATGAGAGTAGGGGATGCTTGTCTGTATTACACTTGTCACTTCAGTGTGTGATTTATTGCATTGCTCGGAGCATACATACAAAAAATGCCAGCTGCTTTCAATAGGACCTATTCAGCGGAGGAGTACATTTGTAATTGGATCGATTTTCCCTACGGAATGGGGGCTCTTTCTGACCACCCTGGGCCACTAGGGTAATTATAGGCTTAGGGGTATATTCAATAAGAGACGGGTCCATTCCGACATGCAGTTGTCGGAATGGACCCGACAACCCCTATTTAAAGAGCGGCCAAATCCGACTGTCAGAATTGGCCGTTCCCGGTTTCCTGACCTGCTGCTGCTGTCAGCGGCTGCGGATGCACTGACAGTGGCATCGGGGGGAGCTGTTAGCTGCGCCGCGGGGGGGGAGGAGAGATGTCTGTGGCGCCGGGAGCAGGGATGTCTGCTGATAAAGCTAAATATTTATCGTATATAAAACACTTTAAGAGGTCTAAGAACACTGTACGCTATCTACGTAAGAAGTACCGTAAGGGTACGCAAGTTGCGTAGCGATCGCTCAACCGTAGTCGAGACGCTCAAGCGTCACGTTCGCTTACGGCCCAGTGATCACAGGCAGGCACGCTATTGGCTGCCGACTAACGTAATGATTCGCTATAGCGTAGCGTACGCTCGGGACCACGAGGAGATCACCAGCGGTGCAGACGCTTACAACGTTAAAACCTTTATATCTATACCTTTAACAATGAGATACACAGTATACCTTAGTGTAGAGACAGAGTGTAAGTGCAACCTGGTGTAACCTGATTAACTACAAAGCTGCTTGAGCGTCACCGACGCTCAGAGAATACTTAACACTATAAAGAATACACAGATACCTGGGCTTAGGGTCCAAAACCTATTATATGTATTATAACTATTATACTTGCAAAAGGAATCACAGTACAAATGATACACTACAATATAACATAGACTAACTAACCAGATAACTACACGGGAAATATAATACAATTACAATTAAAGGAAAATACGAGAGAAAGAGAAGGGAGAGAGAGAGAGAGATGGCTCACAGTAAGACAATATGATTACGGAGAAAACTTACGCACAAGGGGAAACGATCGCATGCGCCTCGATATCCAGCTCCCGATTATCAGCAATGAGAACCGTTGATGAGAGTGAATCTGGATATGGTCGGCCTGCCTATTTATGCCCCTCACACAATACAATTCAATGGTCCCTACAATCTCATTGTCCATTGGACACAGGAATTCGGCTTCGCATTATAACAAAAGGTCATAGGTTGATTCATACAGGTGGGCTGTGACTGTTTCCAACTGTTCAGGTGGGTGGGATACTGGGTTTCCCGCCGCATGACTAAGTAAGAACAAATAATAGTAAATGGACATAAACTTCTTATGTCCATAACTATTCGCACGAGCGATTAATCCGCTCCAAACCAACACCGGAATATTGCTATTTAAATACTCTTCCGATGGGTACCAAACACTACTGTATGACCCCTGTTAGACCCTTCGTACAATACAAAGAGGAATCTCTCCGTTCAGGAACATGCTATGTTAACCAAACTTTCAGAATCTATCAAAGGGACCATGATCTATAAAATACCTTATTAGTGAAAATATGTAACGAATGAGTCGCACGCTATGATTACATAAACTCTACCGTAAATACGCATACCGAGCACCAGCGGGTGCACGCAACAGCGGGTATGCACACTCACGGGAGAGCGCACGCATGCGCAGCGCGGACCTGAATGAGGTGCAAATATGGCAGTGTGCATAGAGATATTTTTCTGACTTTGACAGTCCACCCTTTGGCAGTCAATAATAACTGCCACCTTCTAAAACATTTCAAAAGGAGAAAAATATATGTCAGGGGTTAATTCATTTCCATGGTTGGGTAAGGGAGGAGAGAGGAGTAGGTGTGAAGAGGGTATGACCTAGTGAGATAGCAGAAGCATGTGTGTATGAGTCCATGTTTGGGGGGTCATGTATCATCGTGCCGTACGTGTTGTAAATTAAGCTTCGAGGTATTGCGAAGTATACATTTGAATTCCTTCTTATCCCGTATTAAGGGTCTGTGGATGGGCTGTCAAACTCTACCGAGCTCTTTTCGGCTGTGGTTGTAACAAAATGGGGAAGCACATTTTAGTTGATGATACATGAATAGGGGAGGTATGTGGTTGCTGATATTTGTGCCTGTATTCCCTATCGACTATGTGTGTCATTACCTGAGGGTTGTAGAGATGAAGATAAAGAACACTTATGGAAAATGCAGTAGTATTCTATGTCAGGTTAATGTACATCTGTCGGTTGAAGTTTTGTTCGGTATCAGTTGAAAGTCGTCTTCTTTGCGCTGTGTTGCCCATTAGGTGTGAGCAAAAAGCTTTGTCAACGCCATTAGATTTACAAAAAAATGTTGGGCTAGCGTAAGTTTAAGAATTCTAGGGAAACTGGGGATCCATGGCAAAGTTCATCAAATGTCCGTATCTCAAGTGGTCAAAACTTCTTCTTTGGTCTATCCGTTGTCTGTATAGCGTCTCGTCAACTTCCTCGTCCTAGGGGGTCTTTTTATCTTGGAGAAAAGCAGAAAAACAGGTGAAAGAAACGGACCGTATAATCGCATTTTCATTACATCATTGTTTCTATCATTGGGTCATAAATCAAATCCAGGTTAATTACAGTTTCCTCACTCCTCAAACTCATTACCCTGGTACGATGTTTGCACTTCATTAAAGCCTGACCGCATCTAAATATCAAGCCAATTGATATGACAACACCTAAGATACATAGGAGAAACTTCCCAACATCCATTATGACTCCTTGAGCCCAGTCTCCCAAACCGGAGAACCAATTTCGCGGGTTCAACCATGACACCCAACCAGTCAGCTCATTACCTACAGCAGCAAGAGTGAGATTGTGTTTTCGGCGAAATTCCCACTTCAATTGGAGAATATCGTCCATCTTTTGGTCTATGACCTCGACCGGATCCTCGGTGCTATTTGTGATATACGTGCAACACTTCACGCCGTACTGTGTTGCCAATGTAACACAATATCCGCCTGTCACTGCTGTGAGGTAATTAAGAACCATTCTATGCTGCACCAGTTCTGTTTTATAAGCTTGAAGTTCCCTTCCAGTATATCTAAACGTGTCATCATACATTTCAGTGATATTATCTAACAAATTTGCGAGCGCCGATATGTATTTATAATTTAGCACTCCTCTAGCGGTGCGGGTGAAATCTAACGCGATTAAGAATTGAATCCCGGTGGATTCACTTATCAGATCAGAGGCCGGATGCTCTGTCTTCTCTATCAGGTGCCTTTTAACAACGTGCTCGTAATGGGTGTGAGTATAAGGAGCTTGGGCACCACGATGTATGTCTTTCATTTTATCATGTGTTACAGTCATTACTTCAGGCAATACTTTTCCAATATAACACAATCCTTCAGAGTTTGGGGCAAGCCACTTGTACGCCTTTCTCCCGCATATGAAATATGCATCATCGGGGAGAACATATGGGACGGAGAAGGACATAACCATATTACACACCTTCCAGGTGAAATCTCCTAACCCTAATTCTTCCATCTGCTTAATACACGTATCAGGTTGTACGATATGTGCACAGTATCCTGGTGATACTTCTCCAACTCTCGTAATCCTATTTCCTAAGGTGTACCTATACCGGAAAGATTTTCCTCTACTGGCTATGTGGCGTACAAGCTCTGTATCTGTAGGCATTCTATCTGCTCTATGCGAAAAGGTCATGGTGTGGTTACTCCATGACACTTCCCAATTTCCCGGCTTTCTGGGATTAGAGATGTTGAAACATAATAGGGACCTATCCACATGGTATTGGTGGAGCTTCAAACTAGGAGGGCTGGAGATATTAAACCTCCTGTCCACCGGTCTCCCACCATTTAACTCAAGTACCTCCCCTATCGTTAAAGGAAATGGTACTAGCCCTGATTTGCTATGACCTTGAGGTACTTGAGAGCATACCCAACAATCTGTTTTGTTTAACACATTACCCACTAAGGAGTGATAGTCACTCAATGGATGCCGGTCCATATGGATATTAAAACTGGATTGGCATTTCTTAATGCACCCATCTTCAATGACATTGTTACAGAGCCTACAGATACAGTTTTCCTCAGCTAACAATCCGTCACAATTCCTTCTATGGTCAATGCTATCGGATCGTTTTCTGATACTCGCCTTTGCTTGTTGGTTAGGTTGATCTTGGAAAACTACGCCTCCATCTTTATCATCAGAACCCATTCCAGAACCTCTATCGACCTCCATGGTACTCTCGCCGGAACAGACTGCTCTGGTCAACATCATGGTTAACAGGAAAATCCGGATCACAGTCTCTTGGGGCAAGTCCATCTTATAGGAGGAAACGGAGAAGAATGAGAAGGGGGAAAAAGAAATTTGAGGGAGAGGGGATGGGAAGTGGAGAAAAACAATAAAAGGGAGTGGGGAGTCGACAACAGCTCTCGGTCTTCAAGGCTCAGGTGCCGCCTCAGTCCTCCTGGAACAGACACTCCAGTGATACAACCTCTACCGTCTGTTCCTTATCACGGGACTTCTCTGGATCAGCAACCTTCTTGCAGTGGGATGAATGGACCCAAGTCTCTCTCTCAGCAACCTTCAATGCTGTAGTGCTAGTCAATAAGACCTGGTATGGTCCTTCCCATCTGTCAATAAGGCAACCTGAGCGTAGAAAATTCCGTATCATTACATAATCCCCAGGTTCAATGTCATGACAATTACTATCAGGTAGATCAGGAATCACCAACTTCAGATTATCATTTTGATTCCTTAACTGTTTACTCATGTTAATCAAGTACTTTACAGTTACTTCATTGTTACATTTCAAATCATCCTGAGGGTTAATCATGACATGCGGTTGTCGACCAAACAAGATTTCAAAGGGAGACAGATTAAGAGGGGACCTGGGAGTGGTTCTGATACTGTACAATACAATGGGTAAAGCTTCTGGCCATGTCAATCCTGTCTCTGCCATCACTTTACTCAATTTATTTTTAATAGTGCTGTTCACTCTTTCGACCTTCGCACTCGCCTGTGGACGGTACGGAGTGTGCAGCTTGCTATCAATTCCCATCAACTTACACATTCCTTGAAAGACATCACCTGTAAAATGGGTACCCCTATCACTTTCGATTATTCTAGGGATACCATATCTACATACAAATTCCTGCACAATTTTCTTAGCAGTAAACATAGCGGTATTTGTAGCCGCCGGAAATGCTTCGACCCAATTCGAGAAAACATCTATACAAACAAGTACATATTTCAAATTCCGACAAGGGGGTAATTGTATAAAGTCAATTTGTATTACCTGGAAAGGGCCGCCGGCAGGTGGGATATGGGATGGTTCTGTAGGTATTGCCTTTCCAATATTCTTTCTCAAACAGGTAAGGCATGACATTGCTCTTTTACTCGCATGAGAGGAGAATCCCGGGGCGCACCAATATGCTCTTACCAACTTGCACATCCCCTCCTTGCCTAGATGAGTCAGCCCGTGAGCTGCTTCAGCCAGACATGGAAGATATGCTCTGGGGGCCACTGGTTTACCATGTCCATCCGTCCAGAGTCCTGAGGACTCCTGGCCATATCCCTTTGCCTTCCAGACTGCCTTTTCCTGTGTGGAACACAAATTTTGCATTTCACACAACTTCTGTGTGTTAATGGTATTAAATACCATCAATTGTGTGGTGTCTGTCTGTATGGGGGTAGCAGCTGCTAACTTAGCAGCTTCGTCTGCTCGGCTGTTACCAAGTGATACCGGGTCTTGGCTATATGTGTGTGCTTTACATTTGATAACAGCCACTCTGTCGGGTTCCTGTATCGCTGTTAGAAGCCTTTTTATGTGAGCTGCATGCGCTACCGGTGTACCAGCTGCCGTCATGAAATTTCTGAGGCGCCATAGGGCTCCGAAATCATGGACTACCCCGAATGCGTATCTAGAATCGGTGTAGATATTGGCTGACTTACCCTTAGCCAATTCACATGCTCTGGTTAGGGCGACCAGTTCAGCAACCTGGGCTGAGTGAGGTGGGCCTAGCGGTTCCGCTTCTATGGTGTCTTGGTCATCTACGACTGCGTATCCAGTACACAAGTCTCCCGAGTCTGACTGTCTATGACAACTACCATCCGTGTAGAACGTGAGTTCTGCATCTTCCAGTGGGTTGTCACTGATGTCAGGCCTTGCGGTAAAATTTTGGGTCAAATATTCCATACAATCATGTGTATCTTCCTTTGTATTAAATCCTCCTTCCCCATCACTCTCACCTTCCACCCTTTGTGCCTGACCAGGCACACCTGGGAGATACGTTGCAGGATTTAATGCACTGCATCTCCTTATGGTGATGTTTACGGGGGCCATTAGTGCCAATTCCCATCTTGTAAACCTCGCTGATGAGACGTGTCTGGTTTGGGCAGAATTCAATAAGGCTGATACTGCATGTGGCGTATGGATTGTGAGGTTGTGGCCTAGCACGACGTCTTCGCTTTTTGTCACTAGCAATGCTATCGCAGCAACGCTTCGCAAGCATGTGGGGAGGGATCGCGCTACCGTGTCTAGTTGAGCGCTGTAGTATGCAACTGGCCTACTGGCATCACCGTGTTTTTGGGTTAGTACACCTGCCGCGCAACCAGCACTTTCTGTTCCGTATAGTTCAAAGGGTTTTCCATAGTCTGGCATACCTAGTGCTGGTGCCTGTGTTAGGCACTGTTTAAGTCTCTCAAATGCTGTTTCGGACTCGTCTGTATGCGAAATCCTATCAGGTTTGTTTGAGGAGACCATTTCCTGCAAAGGTAACGCCAAAATGGAAAACCCTGGGATCCAATTACGGCAATACCCACACATTCCTAAAAACGTTCTGATCTGTTGCTGGGTTTGTGGCAGAGTCATGTCTCTAATTGCTTGGATTCTATCAGCGGTCAGGTGTCTCAGTCCTTGTGTTAGACAGTGTCCCAAATATTTTACCTTAGTTTGGCATAATTGTAACTTGTCTTTGGACACCTTGTGTCCAGTGTCTGAAAGATGAAACAGGAGCTGTTTCGTATCCTTCAGAGATGCTTCCAGTGAATCTGAACACAGCAGTAAATCGTCCACATACTGTATCAATACTGATCCACTGTCTGGTTGGAAAGACTGTAAACAATCATGCAAAGCCTGAGAAAATATACTTGGACTATCTATGAAACCTTGGGGTAATCGAGTCCACGTGTATTGGACTCCTCTGTATGTGAATGCAAACAAATATTGGCTGTCAGGGTGCAGAGGTACCGAAAAGAAAGCGGAGCAGAGGTCAATAACAGTGAAAAATTTGGCAGTGGGAGGGATTTGCATTAGGATGACAGCTGGATTTGGCACTACGGGGAACTGACTCTCAACTATTTTGTTAATCCCCCTTAGATCCTGCACTAGTCTGTAACCCCTCCCCCCACTCTTTTTAACAGGGAAGATGGGACTATTGGCAGTGCTGAACGTTCTTACCAGAATGCCCTGTTGTAGCAAGCGCTCTATTACTGGGTAAACTCCTAACTCCACCTCTGGCTTCAGAGGGTACTGTGGGATTTTTGGAGCTATCCTACCATCTTTTACTTGTACAACTACTGGAGCTACGTTTGCCATTAATCCAGTGTCTTGTCCGTCTTTTGTCCAAAGTGACTCTGGTATCTGAGATGTCATCTCTTCTATTTGGGATGGATTCCTATTTGTCATAATGGTATGTGACATTAATTTTGATGGGGAGTCTAACATGTCTCGCACTTCCTGAGCGTGTTTCTCAGGTATGTCCAAGAATACACCTTCAGGAGTACAATAAATGACGCACCCCATTTTACACAGTAAGTCTCTTCCCAGGAGATTGGTTGGTGCCGATGCAGCCAGCAAAAAGGAATGCTTGGTATGCAAAGGCCCTATTGTAATCTCGGCTGGTTTGCTAACAGGGTAGTGCTGGACTACTCCTGTTACTCCCATGGCTGGAATTGTCCTACCAGTGGTTCTCATGCCCACCGTCGAATTTATCACTGACTTGGCCGCCCCTGTGTCTACAAGAAAGTTTAAAGTTTTACCAGCTACATTAATTGCGATCTCGGGTTCACTTCCAAGGTTGGCAATCAATTTTACTGGCTGCAGATTACAGGTATGGCCACACCCCTATTGGGTATGGTGACCTTCCTGAATCCCGCTGGCAGCAACTACTTGTGAGGGAGATAGCTGGGAACTACCAGAGGCATGCCAGTCTCTGTTCGGGGGATATCTTTTTGTTTCCCCTGTATGTGGCTCGTAACTCCGTTTCTGTGGACCCCGATCCCAGTGTCGTGTGTCGTGTCGTTGTCTAGGGGGTTGGTATGAGTTTCGTGGATTCTTTACTCTACAATCTCGTGCCATGTGTCCCTGTTTGTGACAAGAATAACAAGTAACCATACTTGACTTACCCACAGGGTTTGGTGATACAAACAAAGGCTGCCTTGTGGTCAGGGCCTGTATACTTACTGACATTAATTTATCACCTTGTTGCTCCCTGTGTCTGGTGATGTTTCTATCGTGATCAATGGCAGCCTCTCTCAAAGTAGCCACAGACAGACCTCGCCAACATGGTTGTGTGGTCTGTACCCTAGTCTTCAATGACTCTTTTAAACCATCCATCAGTACCGATACTGCTACTTCCTGATGGTTTGTGTCTGTTTTAATGTCCTCTATGCCTGTGTATTTTGCCATTTCTAATAATGCTCTGTGAAAATACTCTGCAGCTGTCTCTGACTCCTTCTGTTTAATGGAGAATATCTTATTCCATTTAGCTACCGCTGGGAAATACTCTTTTAACTGCAAATTTATTATTTTCACATTATCTTGGTTGTACACATCTGTAAGAGGTACATCATGATCTAGTCCGCAATCAGCTAAAAATTGAGTTGCGTCGACATTTGAGGGTAAACATGCTCTCAGCAATATCTGCCAGTCTTTATTGTTGGGCTCTACAGTGTTACCTAAGTCTCTGATGTATTTTTGACTGGCAACTAAGTCTTTTCTAGGGTCAGGAAATTCAGACACTATGGTCCTTAATTCCATTCGGGAAAATGGAGTGTACATGGCAATGTTCCTAATGGGAGTGGCTCCTGATGTGTCTGTTTTCCCATTTGGCACTGCTATTACTCTAACAGGTGTAATTCTAACAACCTCATTCTGTGTAGATTCTACAGGCTGTGGTGAAATAGTTTAAGCATAATGCATGGTGCCGTACTTACCAGTTGATACGACCTCACCTATCCCTCCGCTAGGGGCCTTTACTAATCTCGTGGGTGGAGCTGTGCCTACTGTGGTCTCTGCTATGGTGGCTGCTAGAGAGAGCGCTGAAATCGTTGCCGATTCGTCCCCTTGATCACACTCCTGAGGAAAGTTCAAAACAGGGTACAACTTGCACGGGTTAATACTTGCATGGGTTAATGGGTTAACATTATCATTAACATTTACACAGTTACTAAGTGATTTTGTGTTACACCTTAGTGCGTCTTTCTCCGCAATCAACTTCTCTCCTGATATGTATGGTGGCGGTGGGGCCGTGGCAATCAGTTTTCTGTTAGAGCCAGATCCCGCCGCCTGAGCCAAACCTCTCTGTATCTCACCTTCCTGTTGCCACAACTGTAAATAATCATAATGCTGGATTCGTCTCTTTGTTGATTTTATGAGACATATCCTCCTCCTTAAATTTTGTAACACTTCTGAGCTGAAGCTACCTACTCTTGGGAATTTCTCCCCGTCATGTACAGTCATTCTCTCCCATTCATCACATAAAGTTTCTGTGTGACTTCCATATTTCTCACACATTATATACCTGGCCGACCCAATTGGTCGGACCACTGAATCAACCCGAACCGAGGTTGATCGCCCCCTACCTGAACAAGTGGCCCCCATAGTTCGAAAGTGTTGCTTTATTTAGCCAACCCTTACGCAAAACCAAATGTCCAAAATAGGCTGACGGTGGCGGTTTACCGAGTACCCCACTCACTCGCCCACGCCGACCAATACGACCTGATCACACCGATATGGTGCTGGCGTACTCGACCTAGGGCCCCTGCGACCTGAACCTCTATTTACTGGAACCTGCGAGGGTTATCCGAAGAACACTTACTCTTTCCAGTAACTATTGGTTGCTGGATAGTTCCTGAGTGAGCAGCAAACTTCCCTTAAAATAAAAAAATTACACAAATCACGTTAGAGTGTACAAATAGCGTTTGTGACCCCTTTACTCTAATGGTATTAGGTCAGATTACTAACTAATGTACACAATTACGTGCGGTCCAATCGTTCAGTACACAAACAACTAAGCTTATGTACGGAAAGACCAATGGAATCGAAAATTACGGCTGCGAATTCCTTCAGCCAGAGCTTATATGGCCTATATGGGTGTTGCACCAACCCTTTTCGGTGTTGTGCCTGTGAACTGTATAGCGGACTTCCTTGTCGGCTGTACCTGGACCTCCTGGTCTGCTATGACCTCCTGGTCTTGTTACAGTATGACCTCCTGGTCTGCTATACTCTAATGCTCAAAATTGTATATTTAACCAGGGATGCCTCCCTAGCCACCGTGCACGTCACTTACACGCATGTACCTCACGAGTACTCGACTTTTCTTGTGGTTCAACCTTTAAAAATTGTAAAAACACTCACTCATCACATGTACACTTTTGTTTCTATTTCTATTTCTGCGCAGAAATTTTTCTTTAGATCAGGTGTGTTACCAATTAGGAGCAGGATCTGTTAATTAAATTTCGGACACCCAAAAATAGACTTGCGTTATTTCTCGCCTCGCGTTATTTATCGCTTTGCGTTATTTATCGCTTTGCGTTAAAAATCAACTTATCGTGACTTGAGCTACGTGGGCGTAACCGGACGCTCCGTTGCGTAATATACGCTGCGTGCGTCGGCCTTTGGATTGCGTACGCAAGTCTTTGTTAGAGACACGTATACGCAAAGCAAAGATCCACCGTAACACAATTTATACTTTTATCAATGTAGATGATCCTTGATCATCTACCACACAACACACTGACTTCGCCTTATCTCCCAGGCAAAACTGTGTGTTTTGTCTATCCTTTAACTATGTTATCTATTCTTAAACTATGAAATAACGGCAACTCTCTTTTAGCACTTCTATCAACTATAAAACTGGCAGACAGGAGAGTGATATACGAAAATGAAAAAGAAAAAGAAATGCAGATATATATATGTGTGCGTGCGTGTGTACGCAAGACAGAAAAATAAACAGTTTTAAAAGGCACTAGCGTTTTGTTCTTACCTCCGGTTCCCGGATTCCTTCAGCACTCTTTACCTAAGCGAAGCAGACGCTTATCCCGTCAGCACTACGAGAGATACAACCTCCCGCCCTTTGCTGAGGGATAATGTCTGCTGATCTACCTAGTGCAGATATGTGAAGGACGGGCGAGCCGCCAATTGATAAAGCTAAATATTTATCGTATATAAAACACTTTTAGAGGTCTAAGAACACTGTACGCTATCTACGTAAGAAGTACCGTAAGGGTACGCAAGTTGCGTAGCGATCGCTCAACCGTAGTCGAGACGCTCAAGCGTCACGTTCGCTTACGGCCCAGTGATCACAGGCAGGCACGCTATTGGCTGCCGACTAACGTAATGATTCGCTATAGCGTAGCGTACGCTCGGGACCACGAGGAGATCACCAGCGGTGCAGACGCTTACAACGTTAAAACCTTTATATCTATACCTTTAACAATGAGATACACAGTATACCTTAGTGTAGAGACAGAGTGTAAGTGCAACCTGGTGTAACCTGATTAACTACAAAGCTGCTTGAGCGTCACCGACGCTCAGAGAATACTTAACACTATAAAGAATACACAGATACCTGGGCTTAGGGTCCAAAACCTATTATATGTATTATAACTATTATACTTGCAAAAGGAATCACAGTACAAATGATACACTACAATATAACATAGACTAACTAACCAGATAACTACACGGGAAATATAATACAATTACAATTAAAGGAAAATACGAGAGAAAGAGAAGGGAGAGAGAGAGAGAGATGGCTCACAGTAAGACAATATGATTACGGAGAAAACTTACGCACAAGGGGAAACGATCGCATGCGCCTCGATATCCAGCTCCCGATTATCAGCAATGAGAACCGTTGATGAGAGTGAATCTGGATATGGTCGGCCTGCCTATTTATGCCCCTCACACAATACAATTCAATGGTCCCTGCAATCTCATTGTCCATTGGACACAGGAATTCGGCTTCGCATTATAACAAAAGGTCATAGGTTGATTCATACAGGTGGGCTGTGACTGTTTCCAACTGTTCAGGTGGGTGGGATACTGGGTTTCCCGCCGCATGACTAAGTAAGAACAAATAATAGTAAATGGACATAAACTTCTTATGTCCATAACTATTCGCACGAGCGATTAATCCGCTCCAAACCAACACCGGAATATTGCTATTTAAATACTCTTCCGATGGGTACCAAACACTACTGTATGACCCCTGTTAGACCCTTCGTACAATACAAAGAGGAATCTCTCCGTTCAGGAACATGCTATGTTAACCAAACTTTCAGAATCTATCAAAGGGACCATGATCTATAAAATACCTTATTAGTGAAAATATGTAACGAATGAGTCGCACGCTATGATTACATAAACTCTACCGTAAATACGCATACCGAGCACCAGCGGGTGCACGCAACAGCGGGTATGCGCACTCACGGGAGAGCGCACGCATGCGCAGCGCGGACCTGAATGAGGTGCAAATATGGCAGTGTGCATAGAGATATTTTTCTGACTTTGACACTGCGGTGCCAGGGGAGAGGTGTCTGCGGCAGTGGGTGGAGCAGCGGGAGAGCAGCGGAGGAGGCGGAGCGGACTGGGGAGGAGAGGAGGAGACGGGGGAGCAGCAGTTTCAGCAGCGTAACTGGAGGCTCACGGCAGCATCCACCCGGCTCCAGCAAGCGGGACATCGCTTGCTGGAGCCGGGTGGCCGCTGCCGCTGGGTTCCTGCTCTCCCCGCTGCTCCCTCCGTCTCCTGCTCTCAGCTACCTTATCTCAATCCGACTTTTTTTAAAGTCGGATTGAAATTGTCGGAAACGGGGCTAAAACCTGTCGGGTTTGGCCCCGCTTCCGACAATGCACGCTGATCGGCGGCTGAAGCCGCCATTCAGCGTGCATTCCGACAAGATGGGGTTCCCGACTTGTCGGAAAAAATGGGGCCGTAATGAATAGGTCGGAACCCCTTCCGACCTAAAACTGTCGGAAGCTGCCGTGTTTCCGAATAAGACGGCAGCTTCCGACAGTTATTGAATACACTCCTTAGTGGGGTTGGACACCGCACTGGATGTCTGTTTGCGGAGGGTTTTGCATATGCCTTCGCAGAGACCAACAATATGTAACAAATAAATGATCCCTATTATGGGTATCTATTATGTATCCCTATTATCTATCTATCTATCTATCTATCTATCTATCTATCTATCTATCTATCTATCTATCTATCTATCCCTATTATGGGTATCTGGGTGGTGCTCCCAGAGTCTGTAATACAAGTGGTAGTTTTGGAAGGAAAAAGAAAGACTCTGTGTTGGAGCACACTTTGGAAATATGAAATATGTTAAAACTTAACGTTTATTAAAGTTAATCATAAGGAAAAGGATCAACATAGACTTTAGTATAAAAACAAACACCTATAGGATACTTAAATTATGTAAATATTAGGGTTAAAATACCCTCTATTGACACTAATCATATTCCATAGTGGACAGTGTAAATTTGAGATTTACGCCTGTGCTGAAAAATATTTGAAAACAGAGATATATATGATATCTAAGCCAATGTCTCTTCCACCACTTCTGCTGTTTGCTGGGAAATAGTGCTACTGCACCTGATATTCCAAGATAGTCACCTAACCTTACGTTTTAACATATTTCATATTTCCAAAGTGTGCCCCAACACAGAGTCTTTCTTTTTCCTTCCAAAACGACCACTAAGGTAATTAACTGAACTGGAGCCACCTCAGTGGTCCCAGTACAGAAAATATAATCACTAAACCAGTGTTTCCCAAACCCAGTCCTCATGGTCCACTAACAGTTCAGACATTAGGGATAGCCCTGACTCAGCACAGGTGGGTAATATCAAACTGACTGCCGTAATAATTAAGTCACCTGTGCTCATGCATGGATATCCTTAGTACCTGGACTGTGAGTGGGCCATGAGGACCGGCTTTGGGAAATAATACGCTAAAGCCTATCATCTGGAACATGGAACCTCTTGTTCACCAAATGCATTGTTTCCCAACTTCAGTCCTCAAGACACGCTAACACATGAGGTTTTAAGGATAGCTATAATTGAATACAGGTGACTTAATTAGTACCTCATTTATTTTCATTTAACCATCCACGCTCAAGAGAGGATATCCTTAAAACCTGGACTGTTAGTGTGCCTTGTGGACCGAGGTTGGGAATTACTGACTTGATGAAACACACGCGCACACATTGTATTCAACATAACAGGATATAAGAGACAAGTGAAAAAAAAGCATGAGCAGACAAACACAGAAATATTCCCCTGCATGTGGAATGACTGTTATGCCGACATGCCAGGACTTACAGCGCTTTAATTGTAGACAATAAAACTGGTTAAATGAGTGGATGTGCAGGGCTGATGAGTAGTTATCCTGTCGGTCTGACTTGAAATAGCTTGCTGCTGCATTCTGATAACTATGTACCATCGGCGGAGGGGGGAGAGCAGTCGTCACGTCAGCTATAATAACTAATAAGCAGAATTTCGTATCAAACGGCTGCTGGGTTGTTGTTGTTTTTTTTTTACCAACTTATTTGGACACCTGGTCATGACATAATTTTCCTGTCTTTTGCTGATCTTTTAAGCGCTATCTGTTTGATGTGCTGTTGAGGAGACTGAGCTGTGTTAACTCCAAAAATCGCTTAAAGCTTGAGGAGTGGAGCTGTCATATTTCTGTGATATGACTAGGATGACTAGGTTCTAGATTGGAATTGCTGCTGCTGCACTGTGAGTGTTGCCCTTGTACAGGGTCGTGAGGTGAGGGAGCCTGACAATGGCAAGTAACAGCCCGCAGTAGGTATGGCCATCGACCATCGATAGCTAGCAACCATCTATGGCTCGCCTCTGATGGTTGATTTTCTCATTGATGGCAGATGTCTGATGTTTCGCCACCATCAATAGCAGAGTTCCGATGGTGAAGCAGTGACAGGGTTTTTCCTCCATCACACAGTCCTTATACTTCTCCCCCGTCCCCGTCACATCTCGATCAGCCCCCTCTCCTTCTCCTTAGTCCACTGCATTTATGTGTTTCTAGCTAATGATGCCTTTCAGTGGTTCAACCCATTAATGGTTTTCCTGCTACTGATGTAAAGTACAATGGCACCATCGATGGTGCACTATTCAATGGCCAGCCCTAGTTCAGAGGCCCATGCTCTGCACTTCTATGAGAGGAGTCTTCATTGTGCATGCATCAGATCCTGGCAATGGAGGAGCTGGGGTTTTTGGAGGGGTGTTGGGGACAGGCCTTTCTGGAGTCTCACCACTGGCTAGAGTTTATTTCTGATTCTTTCCTTCTGAAATGAATAGCTGGTACCTAGGTGGTGTCACACAAGCAGATTTACTGTTCTGCGCAAAAAAGCACCGCCGCTGACCTTATGTGGTACGCACAGCAGGGGCGGGGCAGACTCATTAGGCACATAAATCACATCATTTTAGCTCTGCCCCCTCCATACTGACCTGCGATTCCTGATATTAGCTCCTCATCCTGCCCACTACACTAGGAAGTGGACGGGATGTGGCAGGTCACCCACTCTTCTGGGGGGATACCGAAAAGTATAAATAAAATTGGAAAACCATCATCATCAGGCTGATAGCTAACTTTAAGGTCTATTTACTAAGCCTGGACCGATATAAAGTACCAACCACGCCGCTCCTGTCATTTTTCCAAACACAGCCTATGCCATGGCATATAGGAGCTGATTGGCTGATCCTTTATCTCCATCCACTTTATCTACGTCCAAGGCTTAGTAAATAAACCCCTTTATTTTAAAATAATCACTGTATATTAATGCTAATTTAATGCATGGTATACATTAAACATAAACTTTGCGTTACAAGAAGCTAGTAAATCGCATTTAATTTTTTCCCCCTAAATGTTGGAGTTAGCTTTTAACCCCAATGACCTGTTCCTGAGAATCTAATCTGTGACTGAGAAGGGAGAAGAGAAATGATGGGGGAAATAAGAGTTTGCTGGTCAGCAAATAGTAAAAATGTTCTCTCCTGTAATGCAGTTTCTGTCACACAATACGTTCTTACATATCATGCTTGCCGACTTTTATAGGTCTTCTCCTAGAGGTGGTCAGTACTCGGGGGGGAAGGGATACGTAAAATGCGTCATCATGCCCCCTGTCCCACCCACTTCACAAGGTGAGTTCTGGGAGAGTACATATGCAGTAGCGGATCTTGCTACGGGCACGCAGGATTTTTGCCCGGGGCGCCGCCTTCCGGAAGGCGCTGCTGCCGTCTGGAGGGCGCTGCCACCGTGGCAAGATCCGCTGCTGGTGCCCCCCAGTGCTCGGTAGATGCGGTGCTGTGCGTTGCGCGATGAAGTAATCGCGCACCGCACTGTATTGTGGGAGCAGCACATAGACACTAGGGGTCATAATTGACCTCTAGTGTTTATGCGGTGCTATGAGAGAGACGTCATGATGTCTCTCCCATAGCTCAGAGGAGCGGCGCCAGGCGGCTGGAGTCAGAGGGCATCAGCAGTCGGCAAGCAGGAGCGGGGATTGTAAGTATTAATTTATTTTATTTTAGTTTTTTTTATTTTAGTTTTTTTAACACAACTCTACAGGGGTTACAGTACTGGGGGCACGGCGCAGCTAGGGGGCACAACTCTACTGGGGGCACAGTACTAGGGGCACGGCGCAACTAGGGGGCACAACTCTACTGGGGGCACAACTCTACAGGGGGCATAACTGACCACGCCTCTTCTCCGTGAAGCCACACCCTTATTTTTTCACCCGGGGCGCCACAGAGTCTAGATCCGGCCCTGTACATACAGTATGCTCAGTTGCCTTTTAATGCACATTTCCACTACTAAATAATGCTTAAAAGCCACAATAATTATAGGATGAATGGTTTCTTATCGGCTTGTTCCCACGATTGCATTGCAAAATGTTAATACTTATGTGGCATGGTGGATTTCTCGTGCGCTAATGCCAACTAGCGGTACAATACATTGTCTTGGTATAAGTGCAGTGCTTAATGCATCTATAAATTACTATAGTTAACCTTACTTAGCTTTTCCAGATTGTGCTATCTTGCTACAGTGATCATTGTCTTTCTAGCACCACTAGTTACCAGCCTGTCAAAATGACGGAACGAGATTTTGATGGCCATCTAGTGGCCATCAGCGCGCAACACACTTGAATTCCCCCGATAGAGCTGAGGAGCAGCGTCAGCCTTTTATTATATAGGATTATGGTGTACTGTAACCATCTTATCTTCTGATTTTCCAGCTTACTGCTACAGAGCTAACTTATTGTTGACACAACAACGTACTGATGATAAAGTGCATTAAGAACGCTTTCACCTGTATATTGTAGACCCGGTTTTTAAATTGCAATATTTCTGTAGTATGCGCTCTGTGACTTTACATCTAATATTAACTATATTGGTGATATTACAGCTGCACTCCATAGTACCGTACGGGCCTTATGTAATATCCAGGAATCGGCGCCATTACAGTCATTTAGCATGTACAGTATTTTTAAAAATCTGATCTAACTTCCAGAATTGAGACCAGGGGCAAATGCAGGATTTCTGTAGGGGGGTTTCCAAATGTTTGATTTTAGAGCAATTGTCACCAGCCCATGAAGGCGGGTTCACTATGGTATGCCGGCGGTCGGGCTCCCGGCGACCAGCATACCGGCGGCGGGAGGCCGACCGCCGGCTTACCGACAGTGTGGCGAGCGCAAATGATCCCCTTGCGGGCTCGCTGCGCTCGCCACGCTACGGGCACGGTGGCGCGCTATTTTATTCTCCCTCCAGGGGGGTCGTGGACCCCCACAAGGGAGAATAAGTGTCGGTATGCCGGCTGTCGGGATGCCGGCGCCAGTATACTGTGCGCTGGGATCCCGTCAGTCGGCATACTGAAGACCACCCCATGAAGGCTGCATAATTAGCATGTAACAAGCTATAGTCTGCCCCAAACAAAGTGCAGTTTATGTAATACAGTACTACAGACATATGCAGGCCCAATGATCACAGTAAGCCACTTACCAGATTCTCTCTCTGGTGCAATGACTGAGCACACATATCCAGACACACACAGCAGACTTGGTAGGAAAATCTGCTGCCACTGGGCATGTGCAACAGCTTCATTCTGCCCGAAGGTGGGTTTCTGGGCAACTGGAACCCCCCTGCATTTGCATATGGCGCCTGTGACTGTGTCTTGCAGGCTATTACATAAGGCCCTATCTGTTTGTGGAATTATACATTTTGCTTAGTGTCTTCATGTTATTGACATAATTACATAATTACTCTATATTATCACCCTTCTTATAGTGCTTAGGAAAAGTCAGCGTTTTATGTTGTTCTGTAGCTACTTTAGTGCACCACCCCACATGTTACAACAATTGGTATTACCATGTTTTTTAAGCAATGAAAACGGTTTATTTTGGGTTCTGTCTGCAGTTTGCATTTTCCAAGACATTGAGTCTGATTCAGAGATGGCCGCAATTGCGACTGCGTGTTTTCACACAGTCGCTACTACGTCTTTATGCCAATGATGCAGCTGATAGTTGTCTTAGTGGAGACGTCCACCGTCTGCGGCGCTAATTCGCTGCTGTGTGCACAAAGATGCACCATCGTAGACACCTCATGGAGGTTCAGAATTTCAGTTTGAACATGGCCGCTGGTGTCAGTGCAACGGCTTCTTCGGACGGAGTAGCTGACTGCGTGCAATTTTGATTGGCAATGCACCAAGGATCCATCTGACTGTTCAATTATCTGTCAGTTTAAAAACCAGTCTACACACTAGTCAATGATAGTTCCATTAGAAATGTTCATTGGGCTGACAGAGGGTCACACACAGACACATACTGTACACACAGTCAGGGTCACACACAGACACATGCACACAGTCAGGGTCACACACAGGCACATGCACACAGTCAGGGTCACACACAGGCACATGCAAACTATAAATACACATACCTTGATGGAGTAGCCTTCCAGCAGCATCTCCCTCCTCTTCCATGCTGCCAGCCAGGAGTAGGGATGTCCATTGACCATTGATTATTCCTAATAATCGATTGTTTATGGCCGATGTCGAATGCTTTTGCCATCGCTGGGAGATAACCAGGTGGTTTCCCTCCATCGATGGCACAGCATAACCACATTTTATTTTTGCAAGGTGCTGGGACTCGGAGCATACCTCCGCCCCGACACCCGCGAAGTCCCGGGCTGTGATTGGCCAGTGGGTCATTTACAGAAATAACAGTTATGACCACTGAAGCGCTGCGGAATATGTGTGTGATATAAATAACTGGTAGTAGTAATAATAATAATAATAATAATAATGGGTGAAACCATCGATGATGTCCCTAGACAGAAGAAAAGATGAACATGCTGCTGTAGCCCCACCCCTTGCTCAGATCAGATGATCATGTGATGGACTCCACCAATCTGAGCTCAGCACACGCTACGCTGACCTCTCTGTCAGCAGTAAGGACTCACAGCTGCTCTTTATCACCCACCATCACCCGACACTTCCCTAATGCGGTTCTCACAAAATCGGGCGAACTGAATGACCCCAGAGACTGGGCTGGGGAGCAGGGCCGGTTCTAGCCCCTGTGGCGCCCCGGGCAGAAAATAGGGGCGTGGCTTCATACAGGGGCGTGGTCAGTTACGTCCCCTGTAGAGTTGTGCCCCCATTTGTGCCCCCTGTAGATTTGTGCCCCCATTTGTGCCCCCTGTAGAGTTGCGCCCCTGTAGAGTAGCGCCGCTTACATAAAAAATAAAGAAAAAAAAATTAATACTTACCATCCCCGCTCCTGATTCCCGACCGCTGCTGACCTCCGCTGCAGACATCCGCCGGCGCCGCTCCTCGGATGTATGCACAGCATAGATAGACACTAGAGGTCAATTATGACCCCTAGCGTCTGTGCCAGTCCCACAGTGCTGTGCGGTGTGCGATGACGTCATCGCGCACTGCACAGCAAAGGTCCTCTCCACGAAGGGAAACTAGATGGGTAGCGTCTAGTTCCCTTCACAGCGGGGGGCACAGTCAAACAGTAGCGGATCTTGCCATGGTGCGGCGCCCTCCGGATGGCGCCGGCGCCCTCCGGAAGGCGACGCCCCGGGCAAAAGTCCCGTGTGCCCGTATCAAGATCCGCTACTGCTGGGGAGGACTCACTGTTCTACGTACGTTGGCTGCACTAAAAAATATGTCCGACGGCAGGAGGGTCCCCCAAGGTCCATTGGGCCCTAGGCAGTCACTTGTACTGCCTTGTGGGAAATCTGCCTCTGCAGCTGGTGTTCATTGATTATTGATTAGTGTTAGTGATAGTTTGGTTAGTTTTTATATAATAGGTTACTTTGGGGTACATTTACTAAGCAGTGATAAGAGCGGAGAAGTGAGCCAGTGGAGAAGTTTCCCCATCAACTAATCAGCAGCTCTGTATAATTTTATAGTATGCAAATTATAGATGTTACTTCAGTGCTGATTGGTTGCCATGGGCACTTCTCCACTGGCTCACTTCTCCACTCTTATCACTGCTTAGTAAATGTACCCCTTAGGCCCAGATATATCAAACCTTGGAGAGTGATAAATTGCAACCAGCTCCTGTCATTTTACAGGCTGTGTTTGAAAAATGACAGTTAGGAGCTGATCAGTTGGTACTTTATCACCGTGCTATTTATCACTCTTCAAGGCTTGATAAATCTGGGCCTTAGTGTCAGGTAGTGTAAGTTATATTTAGTTTATAAGTATTAGTGTTTAGTGTAAATAGGAGAGGAGCGAGGAGGAAGGAGGTATTAGGGTGCAGCCAAGAGCTGTTTCCCTTTAAAGATATGCTGGCCTTGATGCAGGAGAAAGGTAAGTGCGCTGCTATTTTTATTTGGTGTACCCACCTCATGCACCCAAATTCCTGTACCCCACCTCATGTATTCGTATGTCTGTACCCCGCCTTATGTACCCGTATGCCTGTACCCCACTCCATGCGTATGCTCTTGAATACATTCGGGTGGTGTAATTGCATCTTGCAATATGATTTTGGGCTCTCATATTATGCCCACATTGCACTGTAAATGTGATTGTAGATAAATGGGCCCCATAGACTGAATTATAATTAGATCACTGATCACTCCTTTGCCATTCTGATTGTTTTGCCTGCACACTGAGATTTTTCTTTGCACTTCATAGAGGTGCCCATGAAAAGCTGCGATGCTGGACTGCCATAATTCCGAGTTACGTGTGCAGCCACATAGCGAGTCTGCACATATTGTCTATGAATTGGGTATGATAACAGTTGTATTTGCCTCTACCACCGTCACCCTATGTTCCGCTGTTTTCTCCTGCTGTAAGCCTAGCATGCATACTAACTGGTATATTCAATAAGAGTCGGGTCCATGCAGACATGCAGTTGTCGGAATGGACCCGACAACCCATATTCAAAGAGCAGCCAAATCCGGCTGTCGGATTTGGCCGTTCCCTGTGTTCTGTCCTGCCGCTGCTGTCAGCGGCTGTCGGGTGTGCTGACAGCAGCGGTGGGGGGAGCAGAGAGCGGCGGCCGGCGGGGGACCAGTGTGCGGCGGCCGGCAGGGGGAGCAGCGTGAGGCGGCCGGCGGGGTAAGCAGCGTGAGGCAGCCGGCGGGGAGAGCAGCGTGAGGCGGCCGGCGGGGGGAGCAGTGTGGCGATCGGTTGCCGGGGCTAGCAGGGGGGGTGATGTCTGCGGTGGCGGGGGAGGCACTACAGGGAGTGAGGTGCCTGGCCGGGGGACGGCCGTCAAGGTACCTCTCATAACCGTAGCCCGCCGCACCGCTCCCCTTCTCCTCACCTCAATCCGACTTGTTTTCAAGTCGGATTGAGTTAGTCGGAAAGGGGGCCAAAACCTGTCGGATTTGGCCCCGTTTCCGACAGCAGCAGGTAATCCCGCCGGCCTGCTTTCTGACAGCATTCCGACAAGTCAGGTTTCCCGACTTGTCGGAAAAAATGTGCCCCTGTTGAATAGGTCGGAACCCCTTCTGACCTATTCCAGTCGGAAACTGCCGTCTTTCAGACAAGATTGCAGTTTCCGACTCGTATTGAATACACTCCTAAGGGGTAGCTGTTATGGGGAACACCCTCTGTTCTACAGTTACCTATAGAGCAGTTGTCATACATATTCACTATTGGAAACATTTATGAAATCTATCCCACAGGCAACTGTGTAGAACATGTGTTTTTGCCCACTGCAATCATACATGTAACCAGTGGCGTCACAAGGCGGGTGCGGGGGGTGCGGCCCGCACCCGGGTGTGACACCTGGAGGGGGTGACACCAAATGTCAGCTCCTCCGCAGTGACAGGAGCCAGGTGCTGCAGTGTGAAATTCCGCTACAGCACCCGGCTCCTGTCATAGCAGAGGAGCCGACCGCACACTGAGACCGTCTCTGGGGGAAGCCCAGCATCTCCGGAGATGCTGGGCACGCCCCCAGAGTGACGATCCCGGTATCCCCGCGAAGCCACGCCCCCTAGCTGTAAGGCCACGCCCCCCTTTTTGCCGCGATCGCGGCAGTACATCAGGGGTGCGCACCGGGTGTCACCACACCTGGTGACGCCTCTGCATGTAACTATACTAGAATATACAGTCTGGGTACTGATCACAGTGCCGCATACTCTAAGCAGTTACCTGTTGGACTACTTTCACAAATGTCCCATTGTATGTTATATTGTGAGCAGAATTTTTATACTTCACACAACTTTTATCTGTATAGTGATCTTACTGTTTTATACATTTATCTGTAATTTGTATAGACTTTGCTCACACATAACGACCCCGAAGGTAAGGCAGGCACTCTGGAAGCCGCCAGGGATGGAGCCAGCACTGCCAATGATTAGATCGGTTCCCCAGAAAATACAAATAGAGAGGCCAGCATCTCCCAGAAAGAGGCCAGCACCCTCCACAGAAAGGCAGGCACCGTAGAAGCCCCCAGGGAAGGGACCAGTGCTGCCAAAGATGAAGCCAGTGAAAACACCAATAGAGAGAGGCCAGATTCCTTCAATAAGAAGCCTGTGCCTCTGAAGGAGAGGCTGGTGCCTCCAAAGGAGAAGAGAGCACCATGGAAGCCACCAGGCAAGAATACAGCGCCTCTGAAGGCAAGGCCAGTGGCAACAAAGACAATGCCCCCCCCCCCCCAAGGAGAGGCCAATGGGAGAGACAGGAGTCCCTGCTGGAACAGCCAGTGCCCCGCCTCTGCGGATGAGGCTAGAGCCCCCTCTGGAGAAGCCAGCACCCCCGGCTGGAGCCCCCCCTGGAGATGCCAGTGACACTGCAGGTGAGTAAGGAGCCCCCACAGTGGGTGAGGCAGGAGCCCCTGCTGCTTGTGGTGCTATAGTCGTGTTAAAGTTTTATACATATATCTTTAATTTGTATAGGCTACCCCACACACAGTGAGGGAGAGGCCGGCGCCGCCAATGGGGAGGACAGCTACCTCAAACCCACAGAGGAAGAGGATTGCACATCCCTAAGGCCAGCTATCCCTAACCCACCGAGGGAAAGACCTGTGCCCCCGAAGGTGATGCTGGCTACCCTAAACCCACCGAGGGAGAAGCCAGTGCCCCTGAAGCCACAGAGGGAGAGGCCGGCACCTCCCAAGATGAGGCCCATGCCCCCAAAGTCACAGACTGAGGAAGAGGTCAGTGACCCAGAAGGTGAGACCAGTGCCCCTGAAGCCATCAAATGGGAGGCCGATGCCCCGATAGACACCACTGGAGAGACAGGCTCCATCAGAGAGGCAGCCACCGGTGATTAAGATACCCACACAGATAGGCAGGCGTACCCACTGCCACTGGAGACGAAGACACCCCAACTGCTACTAGAGAGGGAGACGCCCCAATTGCCACCAGAGAGGGTTGCGCCCCAACCACCACCAGAGAGGAACCCACCCCAACTACCACTAGAGGGGGTGGCATCATCACTGCCCCAGAGAGGCAGGCGCCCCCACCATCAGAGAGGCAGTTCCCCCACCACAATCGGAAAGGTGCTTGCAAAGCCATGATGTATTATTTACAAATACTATTTTTTTTGTAAAATGTAGTTGTTGCATAAGGATATTAAACTCTCTCTTTTTTTTTTCCCAATTGGAGTGTCTACATGTTGAATTAATCTTTGGGAGCTACTGTGCCATTGGAAGCATTGTTACATGGGTCAGATAAGCATATTCATTATTTCCCGGCACACACATAACTTTAGGTAACTAGCATTATAAATGATTAATAGTTCTGTGATCTCAGAACTAATTCTGTTTGCGTCCATATTAGAATCAAGCCGATAGGGTAACACCTGGTACACTGCCATGGAAATCGGCTCACTGTTTAGGAACATGTTTTGCATGCAGCCCAGATCAGGTGAGCTGATTCGAGCGCCCCTCTGTTGGGGGTGATGTATCAAGCAGTGAAAAGAGTGGAAAAGTGGACCAGTGGAGACGTTGCCCATGGCAACCAATCAGCTTCTACCTATCATTTTATAGAATATACTTCATGAATGCTACCTCAAAACTTATTGGTTGCTACGGGCAACTTCTCCACTGATCCACTTCTCCAGTCTTCTCACTGGTTGATACATCAACCCCTTAGATTCGGATGGATTTTGATTTGACAAAATGGTTTCCCAAGGCCCGCACCTAAATACAGACGTGTCCATGTGGCGACCTTTTCCCATAGTGACGCGTCTTAGCATGTATAGCTGGCATAAAACTGATGATGATCCCCTCAGCAGAAGTGGGAAATTACCAGAACATAAATGAAATGTAATATCATTTTCAAACAAGAATTTAGCATACAATATAACACTCTACGCCCAGTGACTCACAGAACTGCAATGAATGACTTCTGAATGACTGTGAAACGAGCATGACATTATTCAGTAATAAAGTAGGTTTTACTCACTATTGTTTTGCCTGTAGAAGCATCATACACTTAGTAATCACTTTTTAATGAGTATCTGGGACTAAGAAAATGGAAGATGATCAGTCACTGCTAAATGATGCAGCACACACTGAGCTATAGGCCTTCCAGCAAAATGTGATGTTAAATAACTCATTTCTGACTACACTTAGTGGAGGAACTACTAAATGTATACTGTGTGTTATAAAGTGTTATCTGCATGTAGCTAATGGGGGGTTACTTCCCCCGGACACTTAGAGTTATCTAATTCATACTTGCCTACTCTCCCGGAAGCTGCGGGAGGCTCACATTTTTTGGGGTAGCCCCCCGCACCCCCGGAAGAGTAGGCAGGTCTCCTGCATCCTGCTCGCACCCTATTGATGCGGGCAGGATGAAGAGATACACTGCTGTATTCCCGAGTCCGTGGGGTGGGGTTAAAATGACGCGAATCGTGCCATTTTAGCCCCGCCCCCTTCCCGTGGACCTGCGAATCGCGTTTCCCAATGTGGGGACAGGGCTTAACGATGTCACAGCCCGGCCCCGCCCCCTGAAGTCTCCTGCTGCATCTCCTCCTCTCCAGGCTATTTAAAGTAGGCAACCCTGATCTAATTATAGGGGAAGGCAATAGAGGCAACCACAAGTACCAGCTCGCTAGTCATGCTGCGACTTACAGTTCCACAACAGCTTCACAGCCAAAGTTACCCAGGCCTGCTTCTCATCACCAGCCATGCACACTCCAGGGTTCAGTATGCAGGAGGACTTCAGCTGCAGAATAACACAGTCATGTGTCTGTTAGAGGTGCCGTGACTGCAAACCTAATGGAACATGCAGTCTCATCCAATCAGAAGATATTCCATGCCCATCTCCTTCAGTGGGCCCATTTATAAAAATTGCAGATTAATCCCAAAAAACACCAGTTTTCAGGGTTTTACTGCAAATATTTAGTATCACCCTAATGTATTAGTGAGGGGCCGCAGCAGGTATCTCCAATACCTACTGTTATCCCTCCATTCCCATCGGCAGCCGCAACCCCAATAGGTTTCTGTGGGGGATGTGATACTGCCAGATTTACCAGCTTCCGGACTGTGAAGCCTTCCTGAGCTTGGGCCTTGCAGCTATCGCCATTTGAAGATGAAGGTAGCCCGTTGTAGTCTATGGGCTACAGATTGTGGAATTAGCTGGCTAAGAGTTTCCCCGGAACCCTCCCCGACAATGGATGCCGTGCATGCATGGTCAGCAGGACTGCGCATACGCAGAAGCTCCAGCACTGCATTCACCACATCACATCCCCTGTCCCTGTGGGTGTTTAATCATACTAGCCGATGTATGTACATTGTATGCAGCTGTACATTGTATGCAGATGCATGTACAACTGTATACATTGTATGCTATACCGACGCCGGAATCCCACCTGGTGTAAAGCCCCGCAGTCGGCATGCTGACTGACAGGGACTATTCCCACCTCATTGCGCTCGCATCGCACCCCCCCCCTGCCAGCACTCTAAACACCAGGATCCCACTGTTGGTATGGACAATGCACATGGGTTGGGTATGAGTGACCGATGGTTGGGATACCGATGGTCACCCATACCCAGCCCATGTGCATTGTGAAATGTGATCTTGGGCACTAACATCTTGCCCAGTCCACTTTGTTGATTTTCCCGTGCACCTATGTGTTGAAATTGGCCATTGGTGGACACAAAGTGCCCTGTCTAGCGGTTCTTTGCAACCATTAATAATTGGATTGCCCCTTAAAATTGAACTACATGGAATTGAAATACATATGTAGTTGGAAACGCTGCGCTCAATAGTGTGGGCTATGGAACCCGGAGACTATATGGTATCCCTGGATATACAGGATGTATATCTGCATATTCTTATTGCCATCTCGCATTGCAAGTTCCTGCGGTTTGCTATTGGCGACCTTCACTACCAATTCCAGGCTCTGCCATTTGGACTGGCTACGGCTCCTCGGATCTTCACCAAGGTCATGGCCATTATGATGGCCCACCTCCGTAGCCAGGGAATCAGTATCCTCCTTCCATTTATGAACGACCTACTGATTCTGGCAGGTTCACACGAAGTCCTCCTCAGTCATATTCAACTGACGGTGACTTTCCTGCAAGCCGACGGATGGCTAAACAATTGGAAAAAGTCCTTGCTGATCCCAGCTCAGAGCATGGTGCACCTAGGGTCACTCTTGGACACGCACAGTCAGAGACTGTTCCTGTCTCCAGACAAGGTCCTGAAACTGTAGGACAGGATAAGGCACTTCATTCGTCGTTCCAGAGGTCAATACACTCGGCAGTGCAAGTCCTTGGCCAGATGGTGTCGTCCTTCGACATAGTAGAGTACGCTCAATTCCATTCTCGCCCTCTACAACAATTGCGCCTTTCCAAGTGGGACGGCCTACCTCATCGGATCAGATCTCATATGGTATTGTTGACTCTGGATGTTCGTCTGTCGCTGACCTGGTGGCTCCAAGACCGGCAATTGAGCAGGGGTCGTCCCTTCTGGATCCTCGACTGGGACCTATTGACAACGGACGCCAGTCTTCGGGGCTGGGGAGAGGTGTTGGAGCTACACTCATTTCAGGGTTGTTGGACCGGGATGAAGCTCTCCTCCCGATAAATATTCTGGAGCTGAGAGCAGTGTTCAACGCACTGTCTCTTGCCCTGCCTCTAGTATGGAACAGGCCTGTTCAGGTACAGTTAAACAATACCACCATGGTGGTGTACATAAACCATCAAGGCGGCATTTGAAGCCGCATGGCAATGTTGGAAGTGTCAAAAATCCCCGAATTTCCTCAGTCGCCAAGACGTTCACCCCGGAGAGTGGGGTTTTCATCCCAAAGTGTTCCAACTCCTATTGGACAGATGGGGTCGCCCAGACGTAGACCTCATGGCATCTCGACACAATCACAAGGTTCCAGGGATCCTCAGGCAGCATTTGTGGATGCATTGGCAGTTCCATGGAGCTTTCAGCTGCCTTACATATTCGCTCCAGTGTCGCTCCTACCCAGGGTACTTCAAGTTCAAACAAGAAGGAGGAATGCTGATTCTGGTCGCTCCAGCGTGGCTCAGACAGCACTGGTTCTCAGACCTACAGGGTCTCTCGTCAGAGTGTCCCCTTCTACTTCCTCAACATCAAGACCTACTACAGCAGGGCTCTTGCCTCTACCTGGACCTGGCCAGACTGGCTTTGACGGCGTGGCTCTTGAAGCATCACTCCTAAGGTCAAAAGGGTTCTCTGATGCTGTTATTCAGACTATGCTGAAGGCCCGCAAACCGGCCTCTGCCCGGATTTACTACAGAGTGTGGCATTCTTCACCTGGTGTGCTGATAAGAATTATGATGCCCATAGATTCAGAACGTCCAGAATTTTGGCTTTTCTGCAAAGAGGCCTGGTCTCCCTCAAGGTTCTGATTTCTGCCTTGTCGGTGAGTTTCAGTGCAAAATTGCCTCTATACCTGATGTACACACGTTCATTCAGGGTGTTCTACGTATTCAGGCTCCCTATGTCCCCCCCGGTGGCTCCATGGGACCTGTCTGTTTTGTTGACTGCCCTTCAAGAGTCTCCATTTGAACCTCTTGAATCGGTGGACCTCAAATGGCCCACGGCCACGGTCCTATTCTTGCTGGCTTTTGCCTCTGCAAGAAGGGTCTCGGACTTAGGCGCTTTGTCCTGTCGTCCACCCATTCTGATTTTTCATGGTGACAGGGCGGTTCTCCGAACCTGACCCAGTTATTTACCTTAGGTGGTGTCACCATTTCACCTTAACCAAGAGATTGTGGTCCCACCCTTTATCACTTTGGACTTGTCGGCTAAAGAACGTTCTTTAGACATGGTTAGGGCTCTCCGTGTCTATGTGGACAGAACTGCCTCCATTAGACGGTCTGATGCCCTATTTGTCCTGTTTGGATTCCACAAACATGGCTGGCCTGCGAGCAAGCAAACCTTAACCTGATGGATTAGAATGGTGATTGCACATGCTTATGCGCAGGCTGGACTCCCAGCTCCTGCTGCGATTAAGGCCCATTTTACTCGGTCTGTTGGACCTACTTGGGCGGCCTGCGGTGGTGCATCCCCAGAACAATTATGCAAGGCAGCTACGTGGTCCTCTGTGAGCCCGTCTCTTAGGGTCTATGCCTTTGATACCTTCATCTCCCAGGATGCTTCCTTTTGGACGCCGGATTCTCATATCCGCTGAAGCGTGTCCCCTCCCTTGAGGAACCACTTTAGGACATCCCCGATGTTTTCCCTGTGGAAACCAATGTAACCTGTTGCAGAAAAGGAGAGTTATGGTAGACTTACCATTGTTAACTCTTTTTCTGCGAGGTACATTGGGTTCCACAGGGCGCCCACCCTGATGCACCTAGCTTCTTTGGGTTTGTATGGCATTAGTCACTGGTACCTTCTCCTGTCGTGAGATTGCGTTCTTATGTGACTGACATCTGCCTTCTCTCCTGCCTGCTTCCTGCATTGGACTGGTTAACAAAACTGAGCTCACAGTGCCTGGAGGTGGGGTTATAGAGAAGGCCCCTGTGCATCCTGGGACAGCTAAAGCTTTGCCTGTTGGTGCCTCTGGATCAAGATCCACTCTACACCCCAATGTTTTCCCTGTGGAACCCAATGTACCTTGCAGAAAGAGAGTTAACAATGGTAAGTCTACCATAACTATCCTTTTTTCATCACTGCAATATAAAAGTCCTGTTTATCCACACTTGTGAGTATATAGGCTCCTTGATTTGAAAATGTTTAATTTCTGCAGTCTCAAAGGTGTCTATAGTTTTGGACTAGTTAATCAGTCTGTACAGTATGTCCCAATATGGTGTTTTTGCTGTGCCTGTATATGGTAATGGGGTTTTACTTGATTTCTAATAGTTTATGATATGGGTACAGTAGCCCATATAGAGGCCCAGATTTATCAAGCCTTGGAGAGTGATAAATAGCACGGTGATAAAGTACCAACCAATCAGCTCCTAACCGTCTTTTTTCAAACACAGCCTGTAACATGGCAGTTAGGGGCTGATTGGCTGGTACTTTATTACCATGCAATTTATCACTCTCCAAGGCTTGATAAATCTGGGCTATTACGTATATAACACATCATATATGTGCAAAATGTTAAGTACAGCGTATATACTGAGTACAAGATCTCGACATTTCCATCTACTGACAAGAAGTGGTATTGCAGGTACTCAGGCCCTGCTTAATTTATCCAGAACCCCAAATACACCCCCTTAGGCTAGGGTTACACTGTCAGATAGAAATGTAGACATTAATGCTTAACAGGTTCCCAAAGGAGAATGCCGGATACAGAAAGAGGAGATGTAACCTTGGGGTCGCAACTTAAGTGACCAGCTGGAGGGTGCATTTGTTACTTTAGCCCATCCCTATGGTTAGGGTTTCATTTTCAGGTGAAACTAAGACTAAACAATAAATTGTAGACTATTATGAAGTTCAGGTCTTTGCATTTCTTGGTTACTCACCATCTTGCTCATAGGATGTGAGAGACTCCATCTCATACAAGTCATGACTGTCTAATGATACAAGTCTGCACAGAAATTCTCCTACAGTGCATCCGTAAAGTATTCACACTACTTCACTTCTTCCACATTTTGTTGTTACAGCCTTATTCCAAAATGGAATAATTTTTATTTTTTTTACCTAAAAATTCTACACACAATACCCCAGGGGTGTATCTTCCTATTGGCCAGAATGTCACTTGCCAGGGGCGCCGGCCAAGGGGGAAGGGGAGGGGGGGGGGTGAGCCTGGCAGTGCCACCCGCGCCAGGGGTTAGAACGACATAGTAGTTCTCACTGAGTACATCCCTTAGCAGTGCTCATCCACTGCCGGACTCTCAGAAGCGTATTGCACTCTGACACTCTCTATGACTATGGTCACAATGATGATGAATATAGCCAGGGAGCGGAGCACTTCCAGGTATGGGGAGGCGCGAGGCACCTCCTCTTCCTCATCCGCTCCCATTCTCATTGGTCCCACGTGGTCTGTCACCAAACAGCAGCCACTACAGTCAGCACCAGTCAGCAGTGCAGCATAAGCATACCTGTACATTTTCTGTGGTACCGTAGCTGCACTGTATGGTCTATCCTGGCAGTCTGGATCACAGGTTACAAAGAGCTCTGTATGGAGAGGTATCTAGACCATTGACTGCCTGTCCAGCTGTGTTGAGACGGCAAGTCCCAGCAGACCTTGTCAACTGGATTTGCTGGGACATATAGTGCCAACACACCTAGAGAGGGGTTTTTAACTGTATGTATGTGTGCATATATCCCGCACCATTCCTGTAACTGCCGCCTCAGTGACCCTGCCCATACACTTCTGTAATTCCCTCTCAGAGTCCCTGCCCACACTCTCCCATAATTCCCCCTCAGTATCCCTGCCCGCGCCTGTCCCGTAATTCCCTCTCAGTGTCCCTACCCGCACCCTAACCGTAATTCCCCCTCAGTGTCCCTGCCTGCACACTCCCCGTAATTCCTCCTCAGTGTCCCTGCCTGCACCCCTCCGTGTAATTCTCCCTCAGTGTTCCTAACATCAGCCTCCCTGTGACTTTTCCCTTCAATGTCCCTGCCCGCACACTCCTGTAATTCCCTCTCAGTGTCCCTTCCTGCACCCTCCCTGTAATTGCACCTCAGTGTCCTTGACCTCAGCCTACCTGTAGCCCCTCCCTCTCATTTTCACTACCCGAACCCTCCCTGTAATTCCCCCTCAGTGTCCCTGCCCACACCCTCCTGTAATTAAACCTCAGTGTCCCTGCCCATACCCTCCCCGTAATTCCCCCTCAGTGTCCCTGCCGGCACACTCCTGTAACTCCCCCTCAGTGTCCCTACCCACACCCTCCCTGTAATTGCTCCTCAGTGTCCCTGACCTCAGCCCCCCTGTAAGCGCTCCACCACATTGTCCCTAACACATAGGCAAACGCGCGGGGGGGGGGGGGGGGGTTCTGGTTGCCCATAAACCAGACTTGCCTACTCTCCCGGAATGGCCGGGAGGCTCCCGAAAATCGGGTGACCCTCCCGGCCCCCGGAAGAGCAGGCAAGTCTCCCGGTTACAGGGGTCCCCCCCTGCCCGGCCGCCCACTTAGCGAGTAAAGTGGGCGGTCCGGGCAGGCGATGACGCGATTCTTGTTGAATCGCGTCATCATAGCTATGCCCCCTGCTGTATAATGCCTGCAATAGCGGCATTACACAGCGGGGGGCGGGGCTTACACGGGATGATCCCGTAGCCACGCCCCTGGTCCACCTCCGACACGCCCCCACCCCGCCTACGCCACACCTCCGGCCCGCCCCCCTCTGCACTTACATCGCAGCCCGACCCCCTGCAGCACCGACCTGGCTGCTCTCTCCCGGAGAGAGCAGCCAAAAAGTCGGTAAGTATGCCATAAACCCCTTTCCTCTTGGCAAGTGGCTCAAATTATGAAAACAATAACAATGGTATATAATACGATAACTAGAGCTACCACCACATAATGCAGTTTAAGGGACAGAGTAGAGCTGCTGCACATGCCCAGTGGTAGCATCTTTTTCTACCAAGTTTGCTGTGTGAATCCTCAATCAGTACACTGGACAAGAGAGTAGCTACCAGGAAGAAAAGACAGGAGCCTTACCATGAGGTGGGAGAATTTGTGCTTAAAAAGTGCAGGACTGGTTCTATTATGTTTGTGTATTTATTATGGTATGTTTAATCTTTTTCCTGACCACTTATTTATATTATTTAAATGTGTGATACAGCCTATACTATAGACCATCTATAGTGTTAAATATTAATACTGTATTCCATACAGTATACCTTAATGTCCAGGGTCTCTACTAGGTTCTTCTACCGCTCCCCCAGACTCCCACAATTGCTCCAACGTTCCGCAGAGTGGGAGATTGTGTACTGCATTTGGAAACCCCCCTCTAGAAATCCTGCGTTTACCACTGTACCCGCATCCTCCCTGTAATTCTCCCTCAGTGTCCCTGACCTCAGCCTATCTATGTATAGGCTGCAAGAAAATTAAAGGGGAAGGCAGTAAAACTTGCAAATTAAATATTAACGGTAAAGATCATAAAATCTTAGACTTCATCACTTGCAGCTCAAAAAGTGTAGTATACGCTATAGAATGTGTATGTGGACTATTCTATGTGGGGAGAACATACAGGCCTTTAAAGGTCAGAATAGCGAACACATCCGAAATATTACAAAAGGGCTGATGACGCACGCATTATCTGACCATTTCAAAAAACACCAAAATAGTTGTACCACAGGAATCAAAAGATCCTGTGGATGGAAATGTATACGGAACAATTGGCGGCATAAGTATGACACCAATCTACTAGCTAAAGTGGAAATGCAAACTATATTCGAGTTGGGGACATTACAGCCAGGAGGACTCAACTTGGATTTTGAGATCAAATGGTTTCTCTAGTTTATGCACTGTGCCACCTTATATATATATCACCATCTCCGTATTTATGCATTCGGTCACTTTTTGCTCCATCTTATATCACCCTTTATGTCTGGAGCATTATGAACTTTGGGACTGATCTATTACACACTATGTCACTTTAATCAATCTATTTTAAATTGTCGATTTTATATTTTATACTTAAAATACATTTTATATGAATTGTATATGTATTGCTTTGTCCAAAAGCCCGATGATTAGATGATTAATACCTATTACTTCTTTTGAGGTTATGAAGGAGTTTTAATAAGGATGGAAAATGGGACTTTGTAGTTTATCCTTTGGTCGCTATGACCACCAAGGACGCCGCCGGATATGACATACTGAACACTATCGGCTGCTTGGCAACAAACACCCGGAAGTAACAGGAGGAAGCAGACGAACGGGGCCTCTCTCCCGCGGCGGGCTGGATGAATGGGTGCCCATGATGACGATGCACCTGGCCGTGATGACGCACACCGCCGGGTGCCTGGCAACGGGACACGGAAGCCAGAGGATGAAACTGATGCATGAGGCTTCCCTCCTGTGATTGGACGGACGGGTTACCATGGTGACGGCGTCACACAGCAGGGATCATGGACAAATCGAAAAACTCTGTCTAGGATCAGCTGTGTGGCGCTGTGCATGCTGGGATGATAGAGGGTATTTAATCCAGGAAATGGAGGGCATAGAATATACAGCATCTGAGGACCTTGATAAAGACCCCAGAAGGTATAGAAACGCATTGGACCTGAACTGTGTTGCCATAGGAGCCAGTGTGGAGCAAAAACCTGACGGCAGTGAGTTTAGCTACCTGTGGAGGTGCTTCTGGATAACACCCTATCAGACACTTACAGAACTGTTGTTTTTGACACAGTTCACACTATCTCCGGTAATTGTTATCTATACTGATTCCATGTGGATACATGTCATTCATTTAATGATTTTTAACTATATGTGATTTACTGTTATTAAATTGTTGTTAACTGTACTTCACTATTATTACTCATTTCCTTTTTTGAGCCGAAATGCTGATCGTGCCAAGGAGTGAGAATTACTGCAAGTTCTAGACACTAGCGCTTTCAAGGTTCTGTTTTGTTATGCATATCTGTAACTCCCCCCTCTGTGTCTCTGGGTGGGGGAGGTGGGGGGAGCCAGTTCCTTACTTTGCTAGGGGCGCTCAGACCCCTAGATACTCCCCTGCAATACCCTATAATGACAAAAAATTTTTTTAGATTTCTGCAAATTTATTAAAAATAAAAAACTAAGAAATCACATGCACATAAGTATTCACAGCCTTTGCCATGAAACTCAAAATTGAGCTGAGGTGCATCCTGTTTACACTGATCATCCTTGAGATGTTCCTACAGCTTAATTGGAGTCCACCTGTGGTAAATTCAGTTGATTGGACATGATTTGGAAAGGCACATGCCTGTCTATATAAGGTCCCACACTTGACAGTGCATGCCTGAGCATAAACCAAGCATGAAGTCAAAGGAATTGTCTGTACACCTCCGGGACAGGATTGTCTCGAGGCACAAATCTGGGGAAGGGTACAGAAGAATATCTGCTACTTTGAAGGTCCCATTGAGCACAGTGGACTCCATCATCCATTATTGGAGGAAGTTCGTAATCACCAGAACTTTTCCTAGAGCGATTGGGGGAGAATGGCCCTAGTCAGGGAGGTGACCAAAAACCTGATGGTCACTCTGTCAGAGCAACAACCTGCATTCCTCTGTTGAGTGAGGAGTACCTTCCAGAAGGACAACCATCTCTGCAGCAATCCACCAATCAGGCCTGTGTGGTAGAGTGGCCAGACGGAAGCCACTCCTTAGTAAAAAGCACAAGGCAGCCCACCTGAAGGACTCTCAAACCATAAAAAATAAAATTCTCTGGTCTGATGAGACTTTGAAGTCTTTGGCGTGAATGCCAGGTGTCATGTTTGGAGGAAACCAGGCCAATACCATCCCTACAGTGAGGCATGGTGGTGGCAGCATCATGCTGTGGGGATGTTTTTCAGCAGCAGGAACTGGGAGACTAGTCAGGATAGAGAGAAAGATTAATGCAGCAATGTACAGAGACATCCTGGATGAAAACCTGCTCTAGAGCGCTCTTGACCTCAGACTGGGGAGACGGTTCATCTTTCAGCAGGACAACGACCTTAAGCATACAGCCAAGATATCAAAGGAGTGGCTTCAGGACAACTCTGTGAATGTCCTTGAGTGGCCCAGCCAGAGCACAGACTTGAATCCGATTTAACATCTCTGGAGAGATCTGAAAATGGCTGTGTTGCTTCCCATTTAACCTGATGGAGCTTGAGAGGTGCTGCAAAGAGGAATGGGCGAAACTGCCCAAAGATAGGTGTTCCAAGCTTGTGGCATCATATTCAAAAAGACTTGAGGCTGTAATTGCTGCCAAAGGTGCATCAACAAAGCAGAGGGACTGAGGGAGGGAGCAGTGGCCGCCCTGCGGGGTCTGAGCCACTGTCTCCACTGACTGTACACTGAGCTCCAGAGGGGCTAGATCACTCCCCGCCACAGGGGAATGCTCACCCTGGCAGCATGCCGCCACCCCCTTGCAGAGCTGAAGTGTGGCGAGTGAGTCATCGGCTCCCTGGCAAGCGGGGAGCCGATGTGAAGATGGCAGCTACAGGGTAGGGAGCGCAGTACTGACTGCACACCGGGGGCTCAGCGGTACATGGTGCGGCGCTGTGAGGGGCGCCCTGCACTGACCAGAAAGCTTGTCGGGGTCCTCGGATCTCAGCCAGCAGAAAATCCTCAGGCCAGTATAATCTTGGAAGAGCGGGAAGACAGTGCCATTAAGGGTGCGGAGCTTCTCCTCAGAGCGGACCCAGCAGCGTTCAGCGCCATTTTCTGAACTTGAAATCATTGAACCCTTAACTCAGGGACTTCAAATTCAAAATGGAGTCTCTGCGAGCGGTTATCTCAGGACTGATGGAGGGGGAGTTCCTGGTGTCCCTGGACATCAAGGATGCGTACCTCCACATTCCCATTTGGTCGCCGCATCAGGCTTATCTTAGGTTTGCACTGTTAGACGATCACTATCAGTTTCAGGCACTTCCATTCGGTCTCTCCACAGCACCGAGGATCTTCACCAAGGTGATGGCAGAGCTGATGGTTCTCCGCAAGCAGGGGATAAACATAATTCCGTATCTGGACGACCTGCTGATCAAGGCATCGTCCAGGAGAAGTTGTTAAGATCCATTGCTCTCACGACGCATCTGCTGAAGGAGCACGGTTGGATCCTGAACCTTCCAAAGTCTCATCTGGAGCCGACAAGGAGGCTGTCTTTCCTGGGGATGATCCTCGACATGGAGGTGCAAAGGGTGTTTCTACCGGTGGAGAAAGCGTTGGTGATTCAAACAATGGTCCCGGATGTCTTGAAGCCGGTCCGGGTATCGGTTCATCAGTGCATCCGCCTTCTGGGGAAGATGGTTGCCTCCTACGAGGCTCTGCAGTACGGAAGGTTTCATGCTCGGTCCTTTCAACTGGATCTCTTGGACCAGTGGTCGGGATCTCACCTACATATGCACCAGAGGATACTTCTGTCGCCGAAAGCAAGGATTTCGCTCCTCTGGTGGCTGCAACTACCTCACCTTCTGGAGGGCCGAAGGTTCGGGGTTCAGGACTGGATCCTTCTAACCACGGATGCAAGTCTAAGAGGTTGGGGAGCAGTCGCTCAAGGGGAAACCTTCCAAGGAAGGTGGTCAAGTCAGGAATCCCTTCTTCCGATAAACATCCTGGAGCTGAGAGCCGTATACAACAGCCTTCTTCAAGCGGCACACCTTCTACAGGATCGGGCTGTTCAGGTGCAGTCGGACAACGTGACCACAGTGGCCTACATAAACCGACAAGGCGGAACGAAGAGCAGGGCTGCAATGTCAGAGGTGACAAGGATCCTCCTCTGGGCAGAAAGGCACGCTGTAGCGATGTCGGCAATCTTCATTCCTGGAGTAGACAACTGGAAAGCAGACTTCCGCAGCAGACACTATCTCCATCCAGGAGAGTGGGGTCTCCACCCGGAGGTGTTCGAGGAGGTAACCGGTTGGTGGGGGGTTCCTCACATAGACATGATGGCCTCCCGCCTCAACAAGAAGCTGAGGAGGTACTGTTCCAGGTTGAGACCCACAGGCAGTGGCGGTGGACGCACTAGTAACGCCGTGGGTGTTCACGTCAGTGTATGTGTTCCCTCCACTTCCTCTTATCCCAAGAGTTCTACAACTTGTGAAAAGAACAAGGGTTCTGGCAATCCTCATTGCTCCGGACTGGCCAAGGAGGGCTTGGTACGTGGATCTGCTGGATCTACTGCTGGAAGATCCAAGGCCTCTGCCTCTTCGGGAGGATCTTCTACAACAGGGGCCGTTCGCTTATCAAGACTTACCACGTCTACGTTTGACGGCATGACGGTTGAGCGCCAGATCTTAGCTCGGAAGGGTATTCCGAGCAAGGTTATTCCTACCCTGATACAGGCTAGGAAGGGGGTAATGTCTAAACATTACCATCGAATTTGGAAAAAGTATGTGTCTTGGTGTGAATCCAAGAAGTTTCCTGCGGTAGAGTTTCAACTTGGATGGTTTCTCCTTTTCCTGCAAGCAGGTGTGGATTTAGGCCTGAGATTGGGCTCCATCAAGGTCCAGATTTCGGCCTTATCCAATTACTTCCAGAAACAATTGGCTGTCCTCCCTGAGGTTCAGACCTTTTTGAAAGGGGTTCTGCACATCCAGCCCCCTTTTGTGGCGCCAACGGCACCATGGGATCTTGATGTGGTGTTGCAGTGCCTGCAATCGGATTGGTTTGAGCCTCTACAGGAGGCTGAAATCAGGTTTCTCACATGGAAGGCGGTAACTTTGTTGGCCTTGGCTTCTGCTCGACGTGTGTCGGAATTGGGGGCTTTGTCCTGTAAAAGTCCCTATCTGGTCTTCCATGAAGATAGGTCGGAACTTAGGACTCGTCCACAGTTCCTTCCTAAGGTTGTGTCGGCTTTTCATATCAACCAACCTATTGTGGTGCCAGTGGCTACTGACTCCTCAATTGCTTCAAAGGCCTTGGATGTTGTGAGGACTTTGAAGATTTATGTGAAGAGGACTGCTTGTCTCAGGAAATCTGACTCTCTGTTTGTCCTCTATGATCCCAAGAAAATTGGGTGTCCTGTTTCTAAGTAGTCGATTTCTCGCTGGTTCAGGTTCACCATCCAGCATGCCTATTCTACGGCAGGATTGCCGTGTCCAAAATCTACTCGTAAAGTGGGTTCCTCCTGCGCGGCTGCCCAGGGTGTCTCGGCCTTGCAGCTTTGCCGAGCAGCTACTTGGTCTGGTTCGAACACGTTTGCTAAGTTTTACAAGTTCGATACTTTGGCCTCTGATGACCTTGTTTGGTCAAGCAGTTCTGCAGGAGCCTGGGCGCTCTCCCTCCCGTTCTGGGAGCTTTGGTATATCCCCATGGTACTAATATGGACCCCAGCATCCTCTAGGACGTAAGAGAAAATAGGATTTTAATTACCTACCGGTAAATCCTTTTCTCGTAGTCCGTAGAGGATGCCGGGCGCCCGCCCAGTGCTTCTGTATCCTGCAGTGGTTATTTGGTTCAGTACTACCTGGTTCCTAGGTAAGTTCTGTGTTCGTTCCTGTTACAGTACTGTTTCAGCTGTTGCTGAGTTCTCCGGCCTGTTGGCCGGATTTGCCTTGTTGTGTGAGCTGGTATGAATCTCGCCACTATCTGTGTATTTCCTTCTCTCGAAGTATGTCGTCTCCTCGGGCACAGTTTCTAGACTGAGTCTGGTAGGAGGGGCATAGAGGGAGGAGCCAGCCCACACTGTTAAACTCTTAAAGTGCCAATGGCTCCTGGTGGACCCGTCTATACCCCATGGTACTAATATGGACCCCAGCATCCTCTACGGACAACGAGAAAAGGATTTACCGGTAGGTAATTAAAATCCAATTTTTTTATTTTCAATAAATTTGCAAAAGTCTAAAAAAAACACCTTTTTTTCACGCTGTCATTCTGGGGTATTGTGTGTAGAATTTTGAAGTAAAAATTAATTTATTCCATTTTGGAATAAGGCTGTAACATAACAAAATGTGGAAAAAGTGAAGCGCTGTGAATACTTTCCAGATGCACTTGTACTTGATTATTTCCAGTGCTGCCATACTAGATATTATGGACATATACAGTAGCAGGTTCTCAATTAGCTTAGTGATATCACTCAGGTGCTTGCAAGGGAGGGGTATTTCTAAGCAAGAAAAAATCAAGCCTTGACGCGGCTTGGGGGCTTATTCATACATTTGCGCAAATATATGTAACCGAGATATCTGAATTCTAATATTGTGTGGGATTTAAAATAAGAATTTACTTACCGATAATTCTATTTCTCGTAGTCCGTAGTGGATGCTGGGAACTCCGTAAGGACCATGGGGAATAGCGGCTCCGCAGGAGACTGGGCACAAAAGTAAAGCTTTAGGACTTCCTGGTGTGCACTGGCTCCTCCCCCCATGACCCTCCTCCAAGCCTTAGTTAGGATACTGTGCCCGGACGAGCGTACACAATAAGGAAGGATTTTGAATCCCGGGTAAGACTCATACCAGCCACACCAATCACACCGTACAACCTGTGATCTGAACCCAGTTAACAGCATGATAACAGAGGAGCCTCTGAAAAGATGGCTCACAACAATAATAACCCGATTTTTGTAACAATAACTATGTACAAGTATTGCAGACAATCCGCACTTGGGATGGGCGCCCAGCATCCACTACGGACTACGAGAAATAGAATTATCGGTAAGTAAATTCTTATTTTCTCTGACGTCCTAGTGGATGCTGGGAACTCCGTAAGGACCATGGGGATTATACCAAAGCTCCCAAACGGGCGGGAGAGTGCGGATGACTCTGCAGCACCGAATGAGAGAACTCCAGGTCCTCCTCAGCCAGGGTATCAAATTTGTAGAATTTTGCAAACGTGTTTGCCCCTGACCAAGTAGCAGCTCGGCAAAGTTGTAAAGCCGAGACCCCTCGGGCAGCCGCCCAAGATGAGCCCACCTTCCTTGTGGAATGGGCTTTTACAGATTTTGGCTGTGGCAGGCCTGCCACAGAATGTGCAAGCTGAATTGTACTACAAATCCAACGAGCAATAGTCTGCTTAGAAGCAGGAGCACCCAGCTTGTTGGGTGCATACAGGATAAACAGCGAGTCAGATTTTCTGACTCCAGCCGTCCTGGAAACATATATTTTCAGGGCCCTGACTACGTCCAGCAACTTGGAGTCCTCCAAGTCCCTAGTAGCCGCAGGTACCACAATAGGCTGGTTCAAGTGAAACGCTGAAAACCACCTTAGGGAGAAATTGAGGACGAGTCCTCAATTCTGCCCTGTCCGTATGATAAATTAGGTAAGGGCTTTTATAGGATAAAGCCGCCAATTCTGAGACACGCCTGGCTGAAGCCAGGGCCAACAGCATTACCACTTTCCATGTGAGATATTTTAATTCCACAGTGGTGAGTGGTTCAAACCATGTGATTTTAGGAACCCCAAAACTACATTGAGATCCCAAGGTGCCACTGGAGGCACAAAAGGAGGCTGTATATGCAGTACCCCCTTGACAAACGTCTGAACTTCAGGAACTGAAGCCAGTTCTTTCTGGAAGAAAATCGACAGGGCCGAAATTTGAACCGTAATGGACCCTAATTTTAGGCCCATAGACAGTCCTGTTTGCAGGAAATGCAGGAAACGACCCAGTTGAAATTCCTCTGTAGGGGCCTTCCTGGCCTCGCACCACGCAACATATTTACGCCAAATACGGTGATAATGCTGTACGGTTACATCCTTCCTGGCTTTGATCAGGGTAGGGATGACTTCATCCGGAATGCCTTTTTCCGTCAGGATCCGGCGTTCAACCGCCATGCCGTCAAACGCAGCCGCTGTAAGTCTTGGAACAGACAGGGTCCCTGCTGGAGCAGGTCCTTTCTTAGAGGTAGAGGCCACGGGTCCTCTGTGAGCATCTCTTGAAGTTCCGGGTACCAAGTCCTTCTTGGCCAATCCGGAGCCACGAGTATAGTCCTTACTCCTCTCCTTCTTATGATTCTCAGTACCTTGGGTATGAGAAGCAGAGGAGGGAACACATACACTGACTGGTACACCCACGGTGTTACCAGAGCGTCCACAGCTATTGCCTGAGGGTCCCTTGACCTGGCGCAATACCTGTCCAATTTTTTGTTTAGGCGGGACGCCATCATGTCCACCTTTGGTTTTTCCCAACGGTTTACAATCATGTGGAAGACTTCTGCTGAGGAAGTCTGTTTCCCAGTTGTCCACTCCCGGAATGAACACTGCTGACAATGCTATCACATGATTTTCCGCCCAGCGAAAAATCCTTGCAGCTTCTGCCATTGCCCTCCTGCTTCTTGTGCCGCCCTGTCTGTCTACGTGGGCGACTGCCGTGATGTTGTCCGACTGGATCAGCACCGGCTGACCTTGAAGCAGAGGTCTTGCTTGGCTTAGGGCATTGTAAATGGCCCTTAGCTCCAAGATATTTATGTGAAGTGATGTCTCCAGGCTTGACCACAAGCCCTGGAAATTTCTTCCCTGTGTGACTGCTCCCCAGCCTCGCAGGCTGGCATCCGTGGTCACCAGGACCCAGTCCTGAATGCCGAATCTGCGCCCTCTAGAAGATGAGCACTCTGCAACCACCACAGGAGAGACACCCTTGTCTTTGGTGACAGGGTTATCCGCTGATGCATCTGAAGATGCGATCCGGACCACTTTTCCAGCAGGTCCCACTGGAAAGTTCTTGCGTGGAATCTGCCAAATGGAATTGCTTCGTAGGAAGCCACCATTTTTCCCAGGACCCTTGTGCACTGCTGCACTGACACTTGGCCTGGTTTTAGGAGGTTTCTGACTAGTTCGGATAACTCCCTGGCTTTCTCCTCCTGGAGAAACACCTTTTTCTGGACTGTGTCCAGGATCATCCTTAGGAATAGAAGACGTGTCGTCGGGATCAGCTGCGATTTTGGAATATTAAGAATCCAACCGTGCTGCCGCAACACTACTTGAGATAGTGCTACCCCGACTACCAACCGTTCCCTGGATCTTGCCCTTATCCGGAGATCGTCCAAGTAAGGGATAATTAAAACTCCCTTCCTTCGAAGGAGTATCATCATTTCGGCCATTACTTTGGTAAAGACCCGGGGTGCCGTGGACAAACCAACGGCAGCGTCTGAACTGATAGTGACAGTTCTGTACCACAAACCTGAGGTACCCTTGGTGAGAAGGGTAAATTGGGACATGGAGATAAGCATCCTTGATGTCCAGAGACACCATATAATCCCCTTCTTCCAGGTTTGCCATCACCGCTCTGAGTGACTCCATCTTGAATTTGAACCTTTGTATGTAAGTGTTCAAGGATTTCAGATTTAAATTAGGTCTCACCGAGCCGTCCGGCTTCGGTACCACAAACAGCGTGGAATAATACCCCTTTCCCTGTTGTAGGAGGGGTACCTTGATTATCACCTGCTGGGAATACAGCTTGTGAATGGCTTCCCATACCGCCTCCCTGTCGGAGGGAGACGTCGGTAAAACAGACTTTAGGAAAACGGCGAAGGGCAGACGTCTCGAATTCCAATTTGTACCCCTGAGATACCACCTGAAGGATCCAGGGGTCCACCTGTGAGTGAGCCCACTGCACGCTGAAATTTTTGAGACGGGCCCCCACCGTGCCTGAGTCCGCTTGTAAAGCCCCAGCGTCATGCTGAGGACTTGGCAGAAAACGGGAGAGGGCTTCTGTTCCTGGGAACTGGCTGTTTGCTGCAGCCTTTTTCCTCTCCCTCTGCCACGGGGCAGAAATGAGGAGCCTTTTGCCCACTTGCCCTTATGGGGCCCAAAGGACTGCGCCTGATAATACGGCGTCTTCTTATGTTAAGAGGCTACCTGGGGTAAAAATGTGGATTTCCCAGCCGTTGCCGTGGCCACCAGGTCTGTTAAACCTACCCCAAATAACTCCTCCCTTTTATAAGGCGATACTTCCATATGCCTTTTGGAATCAGCATCACCTGACCACTGTCTTGTCCATAACCCTCTTCTGGCAGAAATGGACAGCGCACTTACTCTTGATGCCAGTCGGCAAATATCCCTCTGTGCATCACGCATATATAGAAATGCATCTTTTAAATGCTCTATAGTCAGTAATATTGTCAGTCAGGGAATCCGACCAAGCCACCCCAGCACTGCACATCCAGGCTGAGGCGATTGCTGGTCGCAGTATCACACTCGTGTGAGTGTATATACATTTTAGGATATTTTACTGCTTTCTGTCAGCAGGTTCCTTAAGGGCGGCCGTATCCGGGGACGGTAGTGCCACCTGTTTAGACAAGCGTGTGAGCGCTTTATTCACCCTAGGGGGTGTTTCCCAACGTGCCCTATCCTCTGGCGGGAAGGGGTATGATGCTAATAACTTTTTAGGAATTAACAGTTTTTATCGGGGGAAACCCACGCATCATCACACACTTCATTTAATTCCTCAGATGCAGGAAAGACTACCGGCAGTTTTTTCTCACCCAACATAATACCCTTTTTAGTGGTACTGGTATTATCAGAAATGTGTAAAAAAAAAATCCATAGCCTCAATCATGTAACGTGTGGCCCTACTGGAAGTCACATTCGTCTCTTAATCGTCGACACTGGAGTCAGTATCCGTGTCGGCGTCTGTATCTGCCATCTGCGGTAACGGGCGTTTTAGAGCCCCTGATGGCTTTTGAGACACCTGGACAGGCACAGGCTGAGTCGCCGGCTGTCTCATGTCATCAATCTTTTGTAAAGAGCTGACACTGTCACATAATTCCTTCCATAAGCTCATCCACTCAGGTGTCGACTCCCTAGGGGGTGACATCTCTGTTACAGGCAATTGCTCCGCCTCCACCTCATTTTCCTCCTCATACATGTCGACACAACGTACCGACACACAGCACACACACAGGGAATGCTCTGATAGAGGACAGGACCCCACTAGCCCTTTGGGGAGACAGAGGGAGAGTATGCCAGCACACACCAGAGCGCTATATATATATATATACAGGGATAACCTTATATAAGTGTTTTTCCCCTTATAGCTGCTGTATTGTTATACTGCGCCTAATTAGTGCCCCCCTCTCTTTTTTAACCCCTTTCTGTAGTGTAGTAACTGCAGGGGAGAGCCAGGGAGCTTCCCTCCAACGGAGCTGTGAGAGAAAATGGCGCCAGTGTGCTGAGGAGATAGGCTCCGCCCCCTTCTCGGCGGCCTTTTCTCCCGGTTTTCTGTGGAATCTGGCAGGGGTTAAAATACATCCATATAGCCCTGGGGGTTATATGTGATGTATTTATGCCAGCCAAGGTGTTTACATTGCTGCTCAGGGCGCCCCCCCCTAGCGCCCTGCACCCTCAGTGACCGAAGTGTGAAGTGTGCCTGAGTAACAATGGCGCACAGCTGCAGTGCTGTGCCCTACCTTGTTGAAGACTGATGTCTTCTGCCGCCGATTTTTCCGGACCTCTTCTTGCTTCTGGCTCTGTAAGGGGGCCGGCGGCGCGGCTCTGGGACCGAGCTCCGAGGCTGGGCCTGTGTTCGGTCCCTCTGGAGCTAATGGTGTCCAGTAGCCTAAGAAGCCCAATCCACTCTGCACGCAGGTGAGTTCGCTTCTTCTCCCCTTAGTCCCTCGATGCAGTGAGCCTGTTGCCAGCAGGTCTCACTGAAAATAAAAAACCTAAAACTAAACTTTCACTAAGAAGCTCAGGAGAGCCCCTAGTGTGCACCCTTCTCGGCCGGGCATAAAAATCTAACTGAGGCTTGGAGGAGGGTCATGGGGGGAGGAGCCAGTGCACACCAGGTAGTCCTAAAGCGTTACTTTTGTGCCCAGTCTCCTGCGGAGCCGCTATTCCCCATGGTCCTTACGGAGTTCCCAGCATCCACTAGCACGTCAGAGAAATCTGGTTACTGGTATCATTCAGGGTACTGGGGGAAACAAAATTCCCTAGAAATACCCCTGTTCTAGATAGTCAACAGCCGGACTTGCACCTTCCCCTAAAATAAAGTGGGGTGTGCATCTCTCTTTTGTGATCCCCGTCTTCACTATTAGCCTAGTTGCTACATAACAGGAGCAGTCACCCTGTACAGTCCTATTTCTTACGACACCCTATTTGTTACCTAGAGATATCAAAATAGAGAGTTTACAAATGTATATAGGGACTGATTCAGAGATATTATATGCAGTGGAATGATTTTTTGCAAGTTGTGCATGGGTCTAAGTTGCACTGCACATCTGCCGTGATGGCCTTGTGACCGGTCGCAGTCAGGATTTATTTGCAAAGTGATTGACAGTTATGCTGGGTACACACTAATAGATATATCTGCAGATCAGTTGATCTGCAGATATATCTATAGGCGAATCGGGCAGTGTGTTGTGCATATCCACTGCCTGATCCGTCGTGACTGACGTCATAAACTGGGCGGGCATTTACATGCATCCGCCCAGTTCAGCCGTCAATCACCGCCGGCTGCTGCAGCAGCTGACCGCCCGTACACACACAATGATGTACCAATATATCTGTAGATATATTGGTAATCGTGGGCAGGGCCGTAACTACGTGTGTGCCAAGTGGGCTTGGCACACAGCGCAGTTGCCCTGAGGGCGCACGGCCAGCGGCATCTAATGAGTCAAATTGACTCATTACATGCCGCCTCTAAGTCTGCGCCGTGCGCCGCGCTGTGCAGGGAGGAGAGCTACAGGCTAGCGCCGGGCAGGTGAGAAGGAGGAGCAGGGAGCCGCAGCAGCGCTATGTCATTGGTAGTAAGCGCCGCTGCAGCATCCCCCTCTCCTTCCGTATAGGCTGCCCGGCGCTACTGTGGATGCGGTTCCTCCATCTTAGCATCCACAGCAGCGCCGGGCAGCCAATACGGAAGGAGAGGGGGCTGCTGCAGCGGCGCTTACTACCAATGACATAGCGCTGCTGCGGCTCCAGTCCCCCTCTCTCCTCCTCCTTCTCACATGCCTGCACCGAGGGAGATGCCAGCACGAGGAGCCTGTCAGCGGGGAGAAGGTAAGTATGTATCTCTCTCTTTCTTTCTTTCTCTCTCTCTCTCTCTCTCTCTCTCTCTGGGACACCGTCTGCCATAATGTGTAAAAAGGGGGCCTGGCTGCCGCAATGTGTAAAAAGGGGGCCTGGCTGCCGCAAAGTGTAAAAATGGGGACTGGCTGCTGCAATGTGTAAAAAGGGGGCCTGGCTGCCGCAATGTGTAAAAAGGGGTCCTGGCTGCTGCAATGTGTAAAAAGGGGGCCTGGCTGACGCAATGTGTAAAAAGGGGTCCTGGCTGCTGCAATGTGTAAAAAGGGGTCCTGGCTGCCGCAATGTGTAAAAAGGGGTCCTGGCTGCCGCAATGTGTAAAAAGGGGTCCTGGCTGCCGCAATGTGTAAAAAGGGGGACTGGCTGCCGCAATGTGTAAAAAGGGGGACTGGCTGCTGTAATGTGTAAAAAGGGGGACGCTGTCTGCTGTAATGTATAAAAGGGGCTCTACCTGGTGTAGTGGCGCTACTGTGCAGCGTAATTTGAATAATGGAGACTACTGTGCACCGTAGTATGAATTGCTATTATTTTGTGGCCACGCCCCTTCCCCGTGAAGCCACGCCCCTATATATTTTTCACGCACCTACGGCGCGCACTGCCCCTATCTTGCATGGGGGGGGGGGGGGGCGCCAATGTCATTTCTTGCACACAGCGCTAAAATGCCTAGTTACGGCACTGATCGTGGGTGCTGCTGGGCCGACGCAATATGTCTGTTAACAACGGCATTCACAGACATATAGTTGGTACACACTGGCCAACGGGCCAGAGATATATCTGTTGTTGGATAGAACGGCCGATATATCGGCCAGTGTGTACCCAGCATTAGGGACTGTTTTGGGAGGTAACAAGGGAGTGGCGACTTAAACACAGGTGTGTTGCAACCGTATCAGGGTGGAGATAGTCACAACTTGTGACTGCAATCTGGTACACAGTAAACGTGACTCTGGTAGAAAATAGCCCTATTTTTTCCTTTAAGCTCATCAGAGTTCTCCATCCTGCCAGCAATTTCACACAGAAACTTGGCTTCACGTCATCGGAGCAGCGCACAAGCATAGGGGTCTAATGAGGTCAGCTATGTCAGTGGACATAGTGCTCTCTACAGAAAGAGAAACACTCCTTTCCTGCTAATCTCTGCCATTGTCTCTGTCAGAGGCCGTCTCAGGTCAGCTAACTGAAAGTCAGACATGTATTTTGCTTTATAATTGATCCACAGTTTGCACGTACTATGTATGTGCTGAGAGCTGGGACAGGGGGCCCACGCAGGTGATTAGGAGACACCAGGGTTTCTGTTCTGTACAGAACGCCATGTGTGTGGACTGTATGTTCTCCCCGTGTTCGTGCGGGTCTACTCTGGGTGCCAAAACAAGTATATTATGTCTGCATAGCTGAGAGGTGGTGTGCATGGGAAAAACGCATACAATTATCTATAAGCAGAGCTGTGCACGTTTCGTGATGTAACCACATCTGCGTCTGTATGTACCGTACGTGCCTCCCCTATACTGGTGCTAAAAATGCACCTCTAAAATAGTGTATTTTCCTTTATGTCCAGCACTGCATATGGGGGGTCATTCCAACCCGATCGCTCGCTGCAGTTTGTCGCAGCGATCGGGTTGGAACTGTGCATGCGCCGGTGCCGCAGTGCGCCGACGCATGGCAGTCGTCGTTGCCTAGCGAACGCCTCTGAGACAGTGGCGGTCGCTGGGAGGGAGGGGGCTGGACGGCGGCGTTAAGCTGCCGTTTCGGAGGCGCGGTCCGGCCAACCCAGGCGTGGCCGGACCATTGGGGGGGGGGGGGGCGTGCCGCGGCTGCGTGACATCTTACGCAGCCGCGGCGGCCAACGGCAGCGACGACCAACTCCCGGCCAGCCGCAGGTGCTGCGCTGGCCGGGAGTTACTCCTGAAATACAAAAGCATCGCCGCTGTGCGATGCTCTTGTATTTGTGCAGGGGGGGCGGGACTGACATGCGGGGCGGACTAGCCCTGTGCTGGGCGTCCCCCCGCATGTCAGGGCAGATGATCGTAGCTGTGCTAAATTTACCACAGCTACGATCAACTCGGAATGACCCCCATGGTGCATTTGCTTACACACGTTCTCACTGAGATTTGCCTAGGAGAGAACACCCTGTCACTCCCCAGTTCCCTGGTTGTAAGTATATATGAAATGCTTACTGTGCTTACTGTGTGCATCAATCTATGTACACGAGCTGCGTTTTGCAAAGGGGTATACGTACATCTCTGCATGAGGGCTATATAATAATAGGACTGTTTATGTATGCTCTGGGCATAAAGTATACCCCATAATTCCTCTTAGGTCACAAACAAGGTAACAAAGTTTTAGATCCTGTTTCAAGTTATTTTCATTCATCAGCATTTTCAGTCAAGGCAAAAATAAGTAATATGTGTTATAGATGTTAGATAGGGAAAAGGAGACTGTCCTCAGAAATTTGGGCCATTAACCCCTAGCCTGACAGGGGCGTAACTCCCAGAGGCAATAGAGTAGCCTGCCTCCGGGCTCCAAGCCCTAAAGGGGCACCTGCATGTACAGCAGCAACCATGTGGTTCACAGCGGGATCCAAGTGTGACCACTGCTCTTCCAACGGAGCTCTGCGGCGCAACTGCAATATGAGACAGGACGGCTCTTGCCTGGTATCGCTCAGTCTGCATTGCAGCAAGCGACGGTGCACCTGCTGTTGCTTGACTGTGAGATGGGACCCGCCGGTGAATGCTTATGCTACAGACAGCTGAATCTAGTGAGTTTGACCCTGACCCACTGGCCGTTGTCACATGGCGTAGCTGGAGCCAGCCAATTCGCTGCAGACCGTCAGTGTGCGCTATCTATATAATTCTGTAAGTTGTGTGTATATACATATACTATATACATATACTGAGCCCCGAAATGTTGGTTTAACACCGTGATGCTGTAATATATATATCCTTTTTCAAGCTACCGCACTGCATGTTTGTGCTATTTCTTTTTCTTTATGTGGCAAATTTGACATTTTTGGGATATTTTTCTGGCAGAAATGTCTGTCATATTGAGGCAGCGATGTGCTGCTCCCCTGTAAGCAGTGTCTGTGTGAGGGCTGGTACTGTTTACACTTGGGGAGTGATACAGCTGTGGCTGTGTGATGAGGTTTCAAATGACAGTTGGAAGTAGATCAGACCTGAGGTGTGCGGTCGTTGGGTAATAATGCACGTCGTGTGATCTAATGTGTCCAATTATGTTGGTGATATCTGTCTCAATATACCACACCATTTCATGGTGAGTGTGTGTGTGTGTGTGTGTGTGTGGGGGGGGGGCACCAAACTCCAACTTGCCTCCAGGCGAGTGGGATGAATTTACACCCCATTAGATGTAAGCAAGCCAAGTCGGGCTTTCTCTGATAGTGATGAGCACCGGAAATTTTTCGGGTTTTGGGTTTTGGTTTTGGGTTCGGTTCCGCGGCCGTGTTTTGGGTTCGAACGCGTTTTGGCAAAACCTCACCGAATTTTTTTTGTCGGATTCGGGTGTGTTTTGGATTCGGGTATTTTTTTCAAAAAACCCTAAACAACAGCTTGAATCATAGAATTTGGGGGTCATTTTGATCCCAAAGTATTATTAACCTCAATAACCATAATTTCCACTCATTTTCAGTCTATTCTGAAAACCTCACACCTCACAATATTATTTTTAGTCCTAAAATTTGCACCGAGGTCGCTGGATGACTAAGCTCAGCGACCCAAGTGGCCGACACAAACACCTGGCCAATCTAGGAGTGGCACTGCAGTGTCACGCAGGATGGCCCTTCAAAAAACTACTCCCCAAACAGCACATGACGCAAAGAAAAAAAGAGGTGCAATGAGGTAGCTGTGTGGCTAAGCTAAGCGACCCAAGTGGCCGACACAAACACCTGGCCCATCCAGGAGTGGCACTGCAGTGTCACGCAGGATGGCCCTTCCAAAAAACGCCCCCCAAACAGCACATGACGCAAAGAAAAAAAGAGGCGCAATGAGGTAGCTGTGTGACTAAGCTAAGCGACCCTAGTGGCCGACACAAACACCTGGCCCATCTAGGAGTGGCACTGCAGTGTCACGCAGGATGGCCCTTCAAAAAACTACTCCCCAAACAGCACATGACGCAAAGAAGAAAAAAAAGATGCGCAATGAGGTAGCTGTGTGACTAAGATAAGCGACCCTAGTGGCCGACACAAACACCTGGCCCATCTAGGAGTGGCACTGCAGTGTCACGCAGGATGGCCCTTCCAAAAAACACCCCCCAAACAGCACATGACGCAAAGAAAAAAAGAGGCGCAATGAGGTAGCTGTGTGACTAAGATAAGCGACCCAAGTGGCCGACACAAACACCTGGCCCATCTAGGAGTGGCACTGCAGTGTCACGCAGGATGGCCCTTCCAAAAACTACTCCCCAAACAGCACATGACGCAAAGAAGAGAAAAAAGAGGCGCAATGAGGTAGCTGTGTGACTAAGATAAGCGACCCAAGTGGCCGACACAAACACCTGGCCCATCTAGGAGTGGCACTGCAGTGTCACGCAGGATGGCCCTTCCAAAAAACACCCCCCAAACAGCACATGATGCAAAGAAAAAAAGAGGCGCAATGAGGTAGCTGTGTGACTAAGATAAGCGACCCAAGTGGCCGACACAAACACCTGGCCCATCTAGGAGTGGCACTGCAGTGTCACGCAGGATGGCCCTTCCAAAAACTACTCCCCAAACAGCATATGACGCAAAGAAGAAAAAAAAGAGGCGCAATGAGGTAGCTGTGTGAGTAAGCTAAGCGACCCTAGTGGCTGACACAAACACCTGGCCCATCTAGGAGTGGCACTGCAGTGTCACGCAGGATGGCCCTTCCAAAAAACACCCCCCAAACAGCACATGACGCAAAGAAAAAAAGAGGCGCAATGAGGTAGCTGTGTGACTAAGCTAAGCGACCCTAGTGGCCGACACAAACACCTGGCCCATCTAGGAGTGGCACTGCAGTGTCACGCAGGATGGCCCTTCAAAAAACTACTCCCCAAACAGCACATGACGCAAAGAAGAAAAAATAGATGCGCAATGAGGTAGCTGTGTGACTAAGATAAGCGACCCTAGTGGCCGACACAAACACCTGGCCCATCTAGGAGTGGCACTGCAGTGTCACGCAGGATGGCCCTTCCAAAAAACACCCCCCAAACAGCACATGACGCAAAGAAAAAAAGAGGCGCAATGAGGTAGCTGTGTGACTAAGCTAAGCGACCCTAGTGGCCGACACAAACACCTGGCCCATCTAGGAGTGGCACTGCAGTGTCACGCAGGATGGCCCTTCCAAAAAACACCCCCCAAACAGCACATGACGCAAAGAAAAAAAGAGGCGCAATGAGGTAGCTGTGTGACTAAGATAAGCGACCCAAGTGGCCGACACAAACACCTGGCCCATCTAGGAGTGGCACTGCAGTGTCACGCAGGATGGCCCTTCCAAAAAAAACCCCCCAAACAGCACATGACGCAAAGAAAAAAAGAGGCGCAATGAGGTAGCTGTGTGACTAAGATAAGCGACCCAAGTGGCCGACACAAACACCTGGCCCATCTAGGAGTGGCACTGCAGTGTCACGCAGGATGGCCCTTTCAAAAAACACCCCCCAAACAGCACATGACGCAAAGAAAAAAAGAGGCGCAATGAGGTAGCTGTGTGACTAAGCTAAGCGACCCTAGTGGCCAACACAAACACCTGGCCCATCTAGGAGTGGCACTGCAGTGTTACGCAGGATGGCCCTTCAAAAAACTACTCCCCAAACAGCACATGACGCAAAGAAGAAAAAAAAGAGGCGCAATGAGGTAGCTGTGTGACTAAGATAAGCGACCCAAGTGGCCGACACAAACACCTGGCCCATCTAGGAGTGTCACTGCAGTGTCACGCAGGATGGCCCTTCCAAAAACTACTCCCCAAACAGCACATGACGCAAAGAAAAATGAAAGAAAAAAGAGGTGCAAGATGGAATTGTCCTTGGGCCCTCCCACCCACCCTTATGTTGTATAAAGAGGACATGCACACTTTAACCAACCCATCATTTCAGTGACAGGGTCTGCCACACGACTGTGACTGAAATGACGGGTTGGTTTGGACCCCCACCAAAAAAGAAGCAATTAATCTCTCCTTGCACAAACTGGCTCTACAGAGGCAAGATGTCCACCTCATCATCATCCTCCGATATATCACCGTGTACATCCCCCTCCTCACAGATTATCAATTCGTCCCCACTGGAATCCACCATCTCAGCTCCCTGTGTACTTTGTGGAGGCAATTGCTGCTGGTCAATGTCTCCACGGAGGAATTGATTATAATTAATTTTAATGAACATCATCTTCTCCACATTTTCTGGATGTAACCTCGTACGCCGATTGCTGACAAGGTGAGCGGCGGCACTAAACACTCTTTCGGAGTACACACTTGTGGGAGGGCAACTTAGGTAGAATAAAGCCAGTTTGTGCAAGGGCCTCCAAATTGCCTCTTTTTCCTGCCAGTATAAGTACGGACTGTCTGACGTGCCTACTTGGATGCGGTCACTCATATAATCCTCCACCATTCTTTCAATGGGGAGAGAATCATATGCAGTGACAGTAGACGACATGTCCGTAATCGTTGTCAGGTCCTTCAGTCCAGACCAGATGTCAGCATCAGCAGTCGCTCCAGACTGCCCTGCATCACCGCCAGCGGGTGGGCTCGGAATTCTGAGCCTTTTCCTCGCACCCCCAGTTGCGGGAGAATGTGAAGGAGGAGATGTTGACAGGTCGCGTTCCGCTTGACTTGACAATTTTGTCACCAGCAGTTCTTTGAACCCCAGCAGACTTGTGTCTGCCGGAAAGAGAGATCCAAGGTAGGTTTTAAATCTAGGATCGAGCACGGTGGCCAAAATGTAGTGCTCTGATTTCAACAGATTGACCACCCGTGAATCCTTGTTAAGCGAATTAAGGGCTCCATCCACAAGTCCCACATGCCTAGCGGAATCGCTCCCTTTTAGCTCCTCCTTCAATGTCTCCAGCTTCTTCTGCAAAAGCCTGATGAGGGGAATGACCTGACTCAGGCTGGCAGTGTCTGAACTGACTTCACGTGTGGCAAGTTCAAAAGGTTGCAGAACCTTGCACAACGTTGAAATCATTCTCCACTGCGCTTGAGACAGGTGCATTCCACCTCCTATATCGTGCTCAGTTGTATAGGCTTGAATGGCCTTTTGCTGCTCCTCCAACCTCTGAAGCATATAGAGGGTTGAATTCCACCTCGTTACCACTTCTTGCTTCAGATGATGGCAGGGCAGGTTCAGGCGTTTTTGGTGGTGCTCCAGTCTTCTGTACGTGGTGCCTGTACGCCGAAAGTGTCCCGCAATTCTTCTGGCCACCGACAGCATCTCTTGCACGCCCCTCTCGTTTTTTAAATAATTCTGCACCACCAAATTCAAGGTATGTGCAAAACATGGGACGTGCTGGAATTTGCCCAGATTTAATGCACACACAATATTGCTGGCGTTGTCCGATGCCACAAATCCACAGGAGAGTCCAATTGGGGTAAGCCATTCCGCGATGATCTTCCTCAGTTGCCGTAAGAGGTTTTCAGCTGTGTGCGTATTCTGGAAAGCGGTGATACAAAGCGTAGCCTGCCTAGGAAAGAGTTGGCGTTTGCGAGATGCTGCTACTGGTGCCGCCGCTGCTGTTCTTGCGGCGGGAGTCCATACATCTACCCAGTGGGCTGTCACAGTCATATAGTCCTGAGCCTGCCCTGCTCCACTTGTCCACATGTCCGTGGTTAAGTGGACATTGGGTACAACTGCATTTTTTAGGACACTGGTGAGTCTTTTTCTGAGGTCTGTGTACATTTTCGGTATCGCCTGCCTAGAGAAATGGAACCTAGATGGTATTTGGTACCGGGGACACAGTACCTCCAACAAGTCTCTAGTTGGCTCTGCAGTAATGATGGATACCGGAACCACGTTTCTCACCGCCCAGGATGCCAAGGCCTCAGTTATCCGCTTTGCAGCAGGATGACTGCTGTGATATTTCATCTTCCTCGCAAAGGACTGTTGGACAGTCAATTGCTTGGTCGAAGTAGTAAAAGTGGTCTTACGACTTCCCCTCTGGGATGACCATCGACTCCCAGCAGCAACAACAGCAGCGCCAGCAGCAGTAGGTGTTACACGCAAGGATGCATCGGAGGAATCCCAGGCAGGAGAGGACTCGTCAGAATTGCCAGTGACATGGCCTGCAGGACTATTGGCATTGCTGGGGAAGGAGGAAATTGACACTGAGGGAGTTGGTGGGGTGGTTTGCGTGAGCTTGGTTACAAGAGGAAGGGATTTACTGGTCAGTGGACTGCTTCCGCTGTCGCCCAAAGTTTTTGAACTTGTCACTGACTTATGATGAATGCGCTGCAGGTGACATATAAGGGAGGATGTTCCGAGGTGGTTAACGTCCTTACCCCTACTTATTACAGCTTGACAAAGGCAACACACGGCTTGACAAATGTTGTCCGCATTTCTGTTGAAATACTTCCACACCGAAGAGCTGATTTTTTTGGTATTTTCACCAGGCATGTCAATGGCCCTATTCCTCCCACGGACAACAGGTGTCTCCCCGGGTGCCTGACTTAAACAAACCACCTCACCATCAGAATCCTCCTGGTCAATTTCCTCCCCAGCGCCAGCAACACCCATATCCTCCTCATCCTGGTGTACTTCAACACTGACATCTTCAATCTGACTATCAGGAACTGGACTGTGGGTGCTCCTTCCAGCACTTGATGGGGGCGTGCAAATGGTGGAAGGCGCATGCTCTTCACGTCCAGTGTTGGGAAGGTCAGGCATCGCAAACGACACAATTGGACTCTCCTTGTGGATTTGTGATTTCGAAGAACGCACAGTTCTTTGCTGTGCTTTTGCCAGCTTGAGTCTTTTCATTTTTCTAGCGAGAGGCTGAGTGCTTCCATCCTCATGTGAAGCTGAACCACTAGCCATGAACATAGGTCAGGGCCTCAGCCGTTCCTTGCCACTCCGTGTGGTAAATGGCATATTGGCAAGTTTATGCTTCTCCTCCGACAATTTTATTTTAGATTTTGGAGTCCTTTTTTTACTGATATTTGGTGTTTTGGATTTTACATGCTCTGTACTATGACATTGGGCATCGGCCTTGGCAGACGACGTTGATGGCATTTCATCGTCTCGGCCATGACTAGTGGCAGCAGCTTCAGCACGAGGTGGAAGTCGATCTTGATCTTTCCCTATTTTTGGAACCTCAACATTTTTGTTCTCCATATTTTAATAGGCACAACAAAAAGGCACCTCAGGTAAACAATGGAGATGGATGGATACTAGTATACTTATGGATGGACGAGCGACTGCCGACACAGAGGTAGCTACAGCCGTGGACTACCGTACTGCGCCTGCTGCTAATATAGACTGGATGATAATGATATAAAAAATATATAAATATCACTACTGCAGCCGGACAGGTATATATTATATAATGACGGACCTGCTGGACACTGTCAGCACTGCAGACTCCTAAAGTAAGCTACTAGTATCAAGAAGATAGAAAAAAAACAAAACACAACAGGTAGGTGGTATACAATTATGGATGGACGAGCGACTGCCGACACAGAGGTAGCTACAGCCGTGGACTACCGTACTGCGTCTGCTGCTAATATAGACTGGATGATAATGATATAAAAAATATATATATATCACTACTGCAGCCGGACAGGTATATATTATATAATGACGGACCTGCTGGACACTGTCAGCACTGCAGACTCCTAAAGTAAGCTACTAGTATCAAGAAGATAGAAAAAAAAAAAACACCACAGGTAGGTGGTATACAATTATGGATGGACGAGCGACTGCCGACACAGAGGTAGCTACAGCCGTGGACTACCGTACTGCGTCTGCTGCTAATATAGACTGGATGATAATGATATAAAAAATATATATATATCACTACTGCAGCCGGACAGGTATATATTATATAATGACGGACCTGCTGGACACTGTCAGCAGAATGCGTTTATAGAATAAAAACACCACACGACGAGTGTTTAACTTTTTCAGGCAGACAATCACAATAAAAACAAGAAATATAATGAAAGCGCTGTCCAAAATTTAAAGAGTATTTTTATTAAAAATTAATTTCTAAAATGCTGAATACATCCACAATATTACTGTCTAAAAGGTATCCAATAAATCAATCAATAATCATATGTATTTTGGGGACTCCCTCTTTGTCCCCGTACCACTTCTAGATAATATAACTGTGCACAGTGGATACAATTTTAATAAAATCTTATCATCTCATTAGAACAACCAATATTCTATAGCCTAGACATAAATGTTCCTCTCTGTTACCATCAATATATATATATAAAATGACTGAAAATCCTTTCTAATATTCCTAGATTCAATGAACCACAGTCCCAGTTGTAATTAATAGATCTGAGATAGTAGGTAATTTATAGGATCCCTCAACCGGGAATTACTATCATTCTGAACGTTCAATGTCTCTGGATTTTCACTAGTGTGTTATTTGGAATCACCAATAATTGCTAATCAGTAAATGTTTTACCGGGGATATTCAAAATGTTTATCTAATATTCTTTCACCGGCGTCCCCGTGTCTTTAGATATAGATGAGTGATCTAATCCCCTTTTAGTGATAGCATTAATCGGTGTAGTCTTTATCAGGCTGTATTCAAAATAGACTGGTTGTATCTCACCATGTAATTGCGGCTGTGTCTCTCGAAGGGCATATAGTTCTATTCCAAGCGCACTGCACCGTCTCTCCGCCGTTGGTGAGTCAGGAGTATCCAGCAAGGGCTTCTAATTCTGCCAACCCAAGTAGATGTGACACGGTGAGCCCGGCCTAGAATACAGCTACCCGTCCTGAGGTCTGCAGTGAATGCTGACTGCGCGACCTGGACAGGGGAAGGCGGGCCATTATACTTTGGACGGCAAAGGAAAGTTCCAACGAGAGGCACAGCCGTAAGAAATACCCTGCCGGACATTGCGAGGTGATTGCTGACTCACCAACGGCGGAGAGACGGTGCAGTGCGCTTGGAATAGAACTATATGCCCTTCACTCAGTCATACAGGAATGAGATCCGGCACCTGTATCGTATTGGCAATGGGCCTAATTCTGAGTTGATCGCAGCAGCAAATTTGTTAGCAGATGGACAAAACCATGGCCCTCATTCCGAGTTGTTCGCTCACTAGCTGCTTTTAGCAGCATTGCACACGCTAGGCCGCCGCCCTCTGGGAGTGTATCTTAGCTTAGCAGAATAGCGAACGAAAGATTAGCAGAATTGCTACTAAATATTTTCTTGCAGTTTCTGAGTAGCTCCAGACCTACTCCTAGATTGCGATCAGCTCGGTCCGTTTAGTTCCTGGTTTGACGTCACAAACACGCCCTGCGTTCGGCCAGCCACTCCCCCGTTATTCCAGACACTCCCGCGTTTTTCCCTGACACGCCTGTGTTTTTTAGCACACTCCCGGAAAACGTTCAGTTACCACCCCGAAAATCCCCTTTCCTGTCAATCACTCACCGTTCAGCAGTGCGACTGAAAAGCGCCGCACGAACAACAGCAAAACTGCTAAGTTTTTAGTTAAATAACTAAGCGCATGCGCCCAGCGTACCATGCGCATTTAGCAACAAATCGCAGCATAGCGAAAATCGGCAACGAGCGAACAACTCGGAATGACCACCCATGTGCACTGCAGGAGGGGCAGGTATAACATGTGCAGAGAGCGTTAGATTTGGGTGGGGTGTGTTCAAACTGAAATCTAAATTGCAGTGTAAAAATAAAGCAGCCAGTATTTACCCTGCACAGAAACAAAATAACCAACCCAAATCTAACTCTCTCTGCACATGTTATATCTGCCTCCCCTGCAGTGCACATGGTTTTGCCCAGTTGCTATCAAAAATCCTGCTGCGATCAACTTGGAATTACCCCCATAATGTGTTGCAGTGTTGTGTACTGTCTCTGTAATGGATAAGATTTAGCTAGGGTTGGGGAGTATAATGTTACTGACTGAACAACAAACATTGGCGGATCCATTAAAAATATATATATATTTGTATTCATATTGCTCTTTTTTCCAATAGAATTCAAGGGGGCTATCCAATTAGCCCCGATTGTGGCGCTTATGCCCCGAAGCTAACACTTATCAGGGATTTGGTTTCTCCTGCCTCAGAGAGGCGAAGCCAAATCTGCGATAAGCAGGTTTTTCTTCAGCGATCGCGACTGCGAAAATACATAGGCCTGGGGCTTTTTGCAGACCCTGTGGAATTTCACATTTTTTTTTTCTGTGTAAACAATAGCATACCGGCAATAATGTTTTAAAAATCATGAAATAAAAAATCTTCACTGGCGCAACATTTTCAGGGCTAATTGGATACCCTCGAAGGTGCTTTACAGAAATCATGAACATAATACAGAGGTTTAGATTTTCATATAATACAGAAACCATTAATATAGCCCAAAGGTGCGGCAGCCATTTTGTAGTGATCAGTACCAAAGATTATTCATCCTACCCATGAAGGATCCAGGTCAGGCAGCCATTTTAGGTGCACCATAGAGGATTACATTGGGCAAAATACGCAATTCTTGGAAGAGATGACACATAATAGGGAAGAAAAATGTTGCTGTTGGTCCAGAAATGTCACCATAACCTGTTAGATCAGAGGTTCTCAAACGCTGTTCTCGTGGCACCCCACCGGTCCAGGTATTAAGTATATACATGCTTGGCCACAGGTGACTTAATTAGCACCTCAGTCAATTTCTCTTCATAACACCACCGTCACTTGCCATCACCTTTATCCTCAGGATTAATATATATTTTATTATATATATTATAATGTATTTCCGCAATCAGATGACACCCTACTTATACATCCACCATCGCTACAATGCCAGTGTTACTCTGAGTGATGAGTCAGTAGTATAAGGAGGATGCATTGAGCACAGCTCAGTGATACAATATCATCTTGCACAAGGGATGATATGTATTGATTTCTTTCCGCAAGGTGAAGGGAATGCAGAGCCACCTGGGGTTCTCTGTGCTGTAATGTGCCTCGCTGACCTAGTTATACACATTCTTCCTCGCATGGCAATAAAATTCAAGAGCAACTACAAATGGATTTGAAGAGCTTGTTTTTAGTGAATCCGTTATATTCTTCATATTGAGGTGCACAATAGTATTCTAATTTGCTCATATTAGTCAGTTACAGTATGCAATTTTATGTATTTAATAGTATTTTGTACACTAAAGGGGAGATATATCAAACGTTGGAGAGAGAAAAAGTACCAACCAATCAGCGCCTGTCATTTTTCAAACACAGTCTGTAACATGGCAGGTAGGAGCTGATTGGCTGGCACTTTAACGCTCTCCAAGGCTTGATACAGTATCCCCCATAATTTGCTGGGTCACAAGCATACAGAATAAATGAGAAATGTGAACTGCATGGGTACCTGTAACTGAGCAAATAATTATGGAAGCGTTTGCTGAAGAAGAATTAATTGTCCACCTAGGGAAATGGACGTGGACATCCTGGGATCCGGTCTGAAGATCGACAGTGTCTAGGTCGACAATGTTTAGGTCGACCACTATAGGTCGACAGTCACTAGGTCGACATGGATGGAAGGTCGACAGGGTTTCTAGGTCGACATGTGCTAGGTCGACAGGTCTAAAGGCCGACATGAGTTTTTCAAATTTTTTTTCTTTTTTTGAATTTTTTCATACTTAACGATCCACGTGGACTACGATTGGAACGGTAAAGTGTGCCGAGCGAAGCGGTAGCAGAGCGAAGGCACCATGCCCGAAGCATGGCGAGCGAAGCGGTGCACTAATTTGGGATCCCGGTCACTCTACGAAGAAAACGGAAAAAAAAAAAATCCTCATGTCGACCTTTAGACCTGTCGACCTAGCACATGTCGACCTAGAAACCATGTCGACCTTCCATCCATGTTGACCTAGTGACTGTCGACCTATAGTGGTCGACCTAAACATTGTCGATCTAGACACTGTCGATTTGATGAACCACACCCGGACATCCTTTTGTGTGTTGCCCCACAAGGTTTGCTTAGCCGCCACAGTTATTGAGTAAATACGTCAGTGTATAGAACTTTTTAGAAAATACTTGGCCATCTTGTTCATCAGTTGGTAAATCTTTACATTTTTTAAAGGATTTTGTTTGGGGAAGGTAAGTATATGCCAACCGAGTCTAAAGCTTGACCTTGGCTTTTATTACTTGCCTGATAGGAACTGGTTTTTGCTTTAATGCACAGGGGAGGACAGGGCCTGTCATAAACTCAGGGATTTAATGGATGGTTACTGACAACTTGGTGTTTGGAGCCACCCAGAACAGATGCCTGGAGTCAAACAAGCCCGTGGTCTTCACCTGGGACCTTCCCAAGGGGATTTGGACTCCACTGTGCCCAACACACAGGTTGCAGCCTTAAAAGTGGCTACATTGAACGACAGGCTGGTAACCAGAAAAAATGCAGGAGAGTAGTTAGACTGGCCATGGGACAGAAGCAGATACTTTATGTTGTATGAAGGGAGAGAATAAGCAGCTCATAGACAACTACTGTATATGGTAATGCTATCTGGAGATGGCATTATCCTTTCAGGGCTAAGCTTCCATTCCTGAGCTTGGTAAATCTGGCAGCTTTGCAGTCCCCCGTCGAAACCTATAGGGGCTGCAGATGGTGTCAGAAATGGAGAGACCATGGCAGATATCGGATAAATCTGCTGTGATTCCTCCATAGTACATCTGGGGAATACTACATATTTTGGGGTTTTCTGCTGCAGATATGTATGTTAAAATAGCCATATGCCAATTTTACTTCCCAAACCAGACAGGGATCCCCAACTGTTAGGTTCTTATAGACCCATCATACTATTTAATGTTGATTTTAAAATTTTATCTAAAACCATGGCTAATCGTTTGCAATTAATCTTGCCAGACTTACTTACTGACCATCAGCTCGGCTTTGTAGCAGGTAGACACTCGGTTCGCGCCATTAGATCTGCGATAGCAGCCACCATTTCCTCTCTTCAATCATCCAGTTCAAACAATATACTACTCAGTGTAGATACGCACAAAGCGTTTGATACAGTGCTTTGGCCACATTTGTTCTCTATATTGGAACATAGGGACTTCATTTGGATTTCATAAAATTAATTTCCTTCTTTTATCGTTCTCCCACTACTTCGCTCTTGGTTAATGGGTTGAGAAGCAATGCATTGACCCTTTACAGAAGCACTCGTCAGGGATGCACTCTTTTTCCCCTGCTCTTCAATCTGTCACTCGACCCTCTATTAAGGATCCTTCATATCTGGCCAAAATTCCAGGGTGTGCGTATTGGATCGCGAGAAATAAATATATCTGCCTTCGCAGGTGACCTCCTATTATATATTAATAATCTCTGCGATACAGTCCCTCTTATTTTAGAAAAAAATTACTTCTTATGGCAGCCTCTCCAGATTGGTTATTAACACAGACAAATCGGTAGGGATGCTGTTAGGATCGGGTAGATCTATTTCGCAGTGGAGTAATTTGAGTCCCATAAAGTAAGCTTTTTCTTCTTTAACATATCTGGATATATCTTTAACTAGAAACCCTTCTGAGCTATATAAATACAATATCACCAAGGCAATTCAAAATATTTCTAATGAGTTAAGGGGCTGGAAACATCTAACTCCTAGCTTGGAAGAGCAACATGATCAAAATGATCACTTTCCCTAGATTGCTCTATTTATTACAGGTTCTTCCTCTTCTACTTACCCAAAGAGATGTAAAACATATCAATAGTCAATTTCGATCTTTTATATGGTGAGGAAAGAGACCTCGCATTAGTTTACTCAAACTGTGCCAGAGTAGGGCAATGGAGGGATTCATTTTCCGGACGTGGGGGGTGATTCCAAGTTGATCGCAGCAGGAATTTTGTTAGCAGTTGGGCAAAACCATGTGCACTGCAGGGGAGGCAGATATAACATGTGCAGAAAGAGTTAGATTTGGGTGGGTTATTTTATTTCTGTACATGGGTAAATAATGGCTGCTTTATTTTTACACTGAAAATTAGATTGCAGATTGAACACATCACACCCAAATCTAACTCTCTCTGCACATGTTAAATCTGCCTCCCCTGCAGTGCACATGGTTTTGCCCAACTGCTAACAAAATTCCTGCTGCGATCAACTTGGAATTACCCCCGTGGTGCGGTATAGTCATGCAGCCCATTTTAGATACTTAATTGATTGGATACATGGCACTAACGTATACGCAAATACCCTACTTGAATCTCAGCTATTGGGCGATTCAAATACTGCTAGCTTTCTTCACACTCGTGATCAGGATATCCCGCTTATTCTTCCAGACAATCCTCTCCTCTGGAGTTCGAGAAAGGTCTGGCACATTTTGAGATGCAAAAATGGGCTTAATGCTCATTTCTCCACACGCCTTCCCTTCTGCAAAAACCCGGGCTTTCAGGGCGACATGGCAGTTCACCCCTTCACCTTATGGTGGTTAGGAGGGATCATTTCAATTGGACACTTAGTTCATCTGAAGGATAGACGACCTTTCACATTCTTAGAAGCAGTAGCTAGGTTTGAAATACTTCGATCTTATCCAGTGGCATGTTTACAGGCACAACACTACACCTCTACTGTGCTGAGGGAACTTAAAAATCCAGACTGGGATAACCCTTTAGATACTCTCATTCGTGAAGGATCTTCTCCAAAAAAGGTGATTTCCTCTCATTATGTATTCCTGGGAAATCCTGTTGATCACACTGCCATACAAGCAGGGATCAGTTAGTGGCTACTCCACTCCCCAACTCTCTCGACTCAGGACCTTTTAAGATTTCTTAATGTTTCCTGCAAACTTTTACCTTCTAGTATGTACCAGGAACTGTTCTATAATGTAACGCAAAGAACCTACTTTTCTCCTAATAGACAGTTTCTCATGGGCTTAATCCCTTCTGATAGTTGTCCCAAATGTACTCTGGGTCTTGCAGATTTATACCATTGCTTTTGGGACTGTCCAAAAATTAGGGGCTTCTGGTTAAGGGTAAAGCGGGATGCGGAAACTGCATTAATTAATTATGTCCCTCTTTCCCCAGAGTGGGCCATTTTTGGATTCCCCCGAAAATCTCAACGCATTACTAAGGGAGGGAAGAAGTTGCTTTTAGCCATAAGCTCAGCAGCTAAAAAAAACAATATTGTAAAACTGGATACATCCTAACCCTCCATCTTTCCCCCTATATAAAGAAAAACTGCATAACATTTTTAGAATGGATTGGGTGGAAACCATGTTCGAAAAAGAAAAACGGGTAGGTCCATTCTTTGATGTCTGGGAAAGTTATATTGCAACACAAACTTTTTCAGTACGTGAGGGAATCCACAGAAGCGTACGACTGACTTCATGGTATGGATTACGTATCCTAGACAGAGATCCTCCCATTGCTCTTGATTAATTTGCTCCCTCGAATCTTATTCTGGTGTGGGAGGTGAAAGCCACACAATCTACTGGATTTAAATTGACCTTGTGTATTCTACACTCTGTGATTAATACATACCATTTTATTACTATCCTTAATACTGGTTGATAATTAATGATTGACGCTACACAGTACTATATGTAATGTTCATATTTTATTGTACTCACTCTGTGAATACTCTGTGCATACATGTCTTGTGAACAGTGTATTTTTTATTAATTCTTAAAAAAAAAAAAAAATAGCCATACACAACAGAGTGATTGTATAAATACCTCCATTTGTAGCCTGCTGTATGTTGAACGGTTTGAACGATGGTCAGGTGGGTCAGACAGGTGTAAAAACAAAATCAAATCACCCAGCTGTTGTCAGGCTATGAGCGATCATCAATTAGAACAATGGGGGTCATTCCGACCTGTTCGCATGCAGCGGTTCTTCATTGCGGTGTGAACGGGTCGGAACTGCGCATGCGCTGTGGGCGCAATGCGTGGCGGGCGCAATGCACATGTGCGTCGTTGCCGTCGCCGGGCAGTGGCTAGAACAAAGAAGAAAGTGATCGCTAGTGCGATCGCAAGAAGATTGACAGCGAGGAGGCGTTACGGGGCGTCTACTCAACGTTTTCCGGTTGTGGAGATCCGAATTCAGGCGTGTCCAGGCGTTTGGAGGGCGATATCTGACGTCAATCCCGGGACATCCGTCGCACAGGGTAAGTAACTGCAGCCCTGGTCTTGTTTTGCAGGAAACTTTTTTAGCATAGCAGGACTGCTATGCTAAAATACACTCCCCCATAGGCGGCGTCTAGTTGATCGCACGAGCAGCAAAAAGTTGCTACGTGCGATCAACTCGGAATGACCACCAATACTGTCCAATGAACTAAAATCGTTCAAACCAGCCGTTTGATTGGCCGGTGTGCACAGGTATTGTTAAGTGTATAGCCAACTGTAGCCTATTTCTTTACACTCTTTTAGTTGTGCTGAAGCTTTTTATTTTATTTATATTTTAATATGGATATTTGTTCAACCAACAGCTGTCAGGTGCATTGCTTATCAACGCGGATGTTCCTGAACAATGAATGTCAGATGAATGCGTCACCGGCTGCAAATAAAGTGTCCAAATAGTTGTATGCCACACAAATGATTTGGGTCAGAATGTGTTAATAATGCTGGTATGCACACACGAGCCAAGGGGGCACCGAGAGGGATCCGATTGGACAGGGCCGTAACTAGGTGTGTGCGGAAGAGGCACCGCACATAGCGCTGCAGGGTAGGGGGCATCTCAGGGGCAAATTTGAAAACAAGCTCATAGGCTTCTATTAGGAAATGCCATGTATAGATGGCATCGCCTACCGAGTACAAGCTGCGAGTTGGATACTTAATCATCGGGGGCTATCCGGCCACCCGATGATAAATAGGCCCCTATGACTTGATTGTGATACATTTCATGTATTTGTTTACAGATGGTTTGTTTTAAAAACATACAAACAATATACCTTTATTTATCAACACTTTGCAAACTGAAACAAATATATTTATGAACAATATGCTTTTAAATTTGCGATGAATGAAATTAAAATCTGTTTTTTTCTTATTTGCATAAAAATCTTGGATGAAGATGTGCCACAGATTGTTCAGCGGCTTCTGGAAACTGTAGCAGTTTTATCTGTTTCATTTCAGTTTCTGCAAACCAAGCTGTACGGGTGTGTGGTGCTGTCACTGTAAGAGACACAGATGTCTTTATAGTGTAACATTATGGCGCAGACCAGCTGTCTAGTGATCGCTAACTGGGAAGGTGGGAGGTGCAAGAGCTCAAGAACAGGGAATTACAGTGTATGGACCTGATGCAGAGCTGAATGTGCACCTGGCTGCAGAGCGTGATTTTACACCATCCATGCTGTGGAATTGAGTGTATGTAAAATACAGGTGATGCTGATTCGCACACATTGCAGTCACATTTAGATTTGCGCCTGAGGAGGCGTAACTAGGCTGTAATGGAGTATTCTCACATAGGGTGTATCAACGCAGCTGCAAACTGCACACTAAAGCTGTACAGGAACATAAATACGGCTGGAACGTATAGGCTGATGCAAGTGGACCCTGGTGATTACAAGTAAAAAACCAAGCATATAGGAGCATCACAAAAATGCCACCACAAAGTAATACTATTGCCTACCAGTTCCTTGTGCTGCAGCTCTTCCTGCAGTTTTGTCGTACTTCACCTTGAGTCAGAGATGTGTCGCCGTTCCTCTCTGCTATAGTGCCGGTGTGCGCCACTTCTCTGGCTTCATCCCTGTGGTCACGTGATAACTGCTGTAACAGGAGGCAAGCATTACAAACCTGGCTTCTTTTTTTTAAAGGCTGCTCTGGCTTCAGATGGATGCCAATGCATGGGGCTTATTACCTAGCTCCAGCACATGGAGACTTCCTATGTGTAAGATCCTGCATAAGACCCTGCTTGCTTGTGACTATTCTCTGCAGTGCTCCGGTGATGTAGACATAATCTCAGGATATCCTGAATTTGGCTTTGTTCACGACTCCGCTTAGCTGTAGACATATCAGCTAAAGATGGGTTGAAGCCGGGCTCCGGCTGGGGGGCTCCCTGAGAGAGGAGGACCTGGGGGTACTTGACGCTCTGTGCTCCCCCCTTAATCCAGCCTTGGCCTACCCTCTGTAGCCTACCCCACCACTGCATGCTTTTGACTCATAAAGAGGTGTACTCGCCCCTACAACAACCCCCCCCCCCCACCTCCCCATCCTTCTCTGATAGGTGCGGTCCTTGCTTTCATGAGACCTCACATTGGCTTGTTCTAGACTCTTCTGCCTTTCCTTGTGACTCATACAAGACCACAAGCATACCATGCTTTGGCTTGCTGACATCACTTAGTGATAGCTACCACCTTTTTTATGCCAGCAATCAGCACAGGGGACTGTACCCTGTGTACTAGGCAAAGTCCAAACCACTTTGTAGTGGTCCATGGTGAAAAGCATCAGCACGCAAGGCAGGTCAGATGTGCACAATGCTGCATATAGTCACAATGTGGGATCGTCTATGGCCAATTTAGGTTCAGCTTAGCATTATGAACTTAGGGGTAGATTTAATAAAGCTTCTTAAAACTAAAAGTGGTGATGTCGCCAATAGCAACCAGGATATGATGCTCATCCAGGTGCTGTTGCAAAGCGGCTGTTGAATGCGCATCGGTCAATGGGTCTAATTCAGACCTGATCGCTAGGCTGAGTTTTCGTACAGCCTGCGATCAGGTCTGAACTGCGCATGCGTATGCACCGCAATGCGCAGGGGCGTCGGTCCGCAGCGACGGGCAGTGACGGGATGGTGTGAGAAAAGTGATCGCAAGGTGACTGACAGGAAGAGGCCGTTTGTGGGTGGCAACTGACCGTTTTAGAGGAGTGTCCAGAAAAAAGCAGGAGGGACCAGGCATTTGGAGGGAGGGTTTCTGATGTCAGTTCCGGCCCCGATTATCACACTGGAAGAGTAAGTCCTGGACTGAGCAGAGACTGCAGAAACTTCTGTTTGTGCAGCTCTCCTGCACTTGCGATCGCACCCCTGCACAGTGATTTCCCCCTCCCCCTGTAGGCGGCGACTACCTGATCGCAGGGATGCAAAAAACACAGCCTAGCGATCAAGTCTGAATTAGGCCCAATGTTTTCTTACTGCGCATGTGTATAACCGGATGTGCGCATGCACAGAAATTGAACTGTGATTGCAGTTGCACCGAGGAATGAGTTGAAAAGTGAGTGCCAGAAAGACAGCATTTGGGGTGGGTGTGGGGAGTGGCTGGTCATGGCCCCTCAGATGCCAATTTCTGGGTGTGCATAAATTAGCAGCTGCGATCTTACTTCCTACTGGAGAGCTCCCTGCGTCTCTGGAGAGCAGCTCAGCCTGCGCATCTTCAGAGGCAGTCAAGACTCTCCATCATGTCCCAATATGTGACAAGGGTACCAATGCATCAGCAGTGATACGCTGTTGGATGGAAATGATGCTATAGCAGTGGACATCCCTATGTTCAGGTAACTTCTGCCCATATTAGCATATAATCGCAATTGCGTACATCAATGGCAGCAGCAAGAACAACCACAGCTGAATGAACCTCTATATAATTTTCTAGGATCCAATATCACTTAAGGAGCATACACGTGGTGCGATATGCACTTAACTTTCCTTACGATTTTGACTATATAGTCAAAATCGTAAGGAAAGTTAGTGCATATCGCACAGTGTGTACACAGCTTGCGATGCCGATGCACGGTCCAGCGGGATCGCCATCGCAAGAAAAAATTGATTGTGCAGGCAGCCCAACATTGACTATATTGGTGGGGCCTAAGAGTACATACATCTATATTAGTACATGGACTGCAAGATACTGAAAAGTGACATTTCAAGTTCTGTCCCAGCCCTTTTTGGAGAGAACAATGGCTTCTGCACCAGTAGAGCAAACCGCCAATCACTTCCCCAGTGAATCCTGACTCTATGCTCACCGACCTGCAGTCAGGTCCAGATTAAAGGCCACATGGGCTTGGAGCTAAAAATGGGGAGGAGCTATGACCAGTACTGTGTGGGTGTGGTCAGAGCCACGTGGGTGTGTTTAACCCTACACTATCAACTCCATTGTCTCCTTAAACACATAAATATAGAAAAACTATATATAAAAACCTAGAAATATAACTTTAATACTTATGATTTATGTCCGTCTGTGTGACAAACTAGGCTGCTGCCATGATAATCTGGCCTTGCCTGCAACATTAGGTAGGTCTGCGACCACCCAATGAGGGTCGTTTGGATAATTATTCCAGGGCCATATACTACCTATCGAGAAAAGCATTTCTGTAATTGTTTTATTAAACTTGATTGAGAGAATGCCACACTCAACAAGAAATAATAAACTGAAAATTAAAACAGTAAGTTTCAAACGGCAGAAAAATGATTTCCTGTCTTGGGGGAAACTGTTGAGTTGATATAAACTCTATCAAATAAATTAAAAAAGTATGTGATTGTGTCCCCCACATCGGAATGCCAAGTGCTAAGCGATGACAAGTGATTCTCTTGCACTCATGAATCAGCGAGTGACAGTTGGAATGAAGATATTGAAGTACAAAAGCAACTACTTAGTTATGCACTGGCCACGCAACCTTCAGCTGTTGAATAGGAATATAACTTTTCAGTCAAATGGCTTTATTCAAAAGACAAAATAAGCACACACCAAGCACAAAGCTCTCCCATTTAGGACCGTCAAGGCCACATAACTTCAAAGTTGTTAAAATGCCATCTAGATTTCTCATCTCATTCTTTTTTTTTACATAAACACAACCTCTTAGTTTAATAAACTAGAATAAATGGAATAGATCTTCTCATGTGTGCCTTGCTTACTAAATGTTATTTTAAATACCAATGAACATTTCTAAAACTGATTGGGTTGAAATGTTACAAATGTACAGTGCATCCAGAAAGTATTCACAGCGCTTAACTTTTTCCACATTTTGTTACGTTACAGCCTTATTCCAAAATGGAATACATTTATTTTCCCCTCAAAGTGCAATTGATGTCACCTAAAAGGCACTTTGAACATACACCCACAAGTCTCTGCAATACATGTGACATAGGGGGTAATTCTGAGTTGATCACAGCAGGAATTTTGTTAGCAGTTGGGCAAAACCATGTGCACTGCAGGGGAGGCAGATATAACATGTGCAGAGAGAGTTAGATTTGGGTGGGTTATTTTGTTTCTGTGCAGGGTAAATACTGGCTGCTTTATTTTTACACTGCAATTTAGATTGCAGATTGAACACACCACACCCAAATCTAACTCTCTCTGCACATGTTAAATCTGCCTCCCCTGCAGTGCACATGGTTTTGCCCAACTGCTAACAAAATTCCTGCTGCGATCAACTTGGAATTACCCCCATTGACCCTTTTCCAGAGTGGGAGCATACAATCACCTTGGAAATCATTATGCTGATTGCGCAAGTGTCAATAACACACTAGAAACTAGCCAATTAGTGATCGTTACCAACGGGATCCGGACTGAAAGTCGACAGTAACTAGGTCGACCACTATTGGTCGACAGTAACTAGGTCGACAGGGTGTCTAGGTCGACAGGGTCTTTAGGTCGACATGTTCTAGGTCGACAGGTCAAAAGGTCGACATGAATTTTTCACAATTTTTTTCTTTTTTTGAACCTTTTCATACTTAACGATCCACGTGGACTACGATTGGAACGGTAATCTGTGCCGAGCGAAGCGAGCCATGCGAGGGGACGCGGTGCACTAATTGGTGTTCCCGGTCACTCTACGAAGAAAACGACACCAAAATAACATTAAAAACTCATGTCGACCTTTTGACCTGTCGACCTAGAACATGTCAACCTAAAGACCCTGTCGACTTAGACACCCTGTCGACCTAGTTACTGTCGACCACTAGTGGTCGACCTAGACATTGTCGACCTAGTTACTGTCGACTTTCAATACCACACCCGTTACCAACCATGTTGGTAATTGTGCTGGCAAATGTGATCGCTATCAGTCTGAGTCTTCAGATCACATTATAGTCCCAGGTGACACCAGAAGGGATCTCACCATTTGGCTTGATCATGGAATGTTTAATGTGCCTACCATAGACAAGGATCTTGGGTTCAGCAGCAAGATGGCAGTGTGTGCCTTATGGTTCTTATGGTCACTCTCGGCAGACATAGACTTACTGCTGGGGTGAGTCAAGGATGTGACATGTTTTCTTGGAAACCCATTTTTATTAGAAGGAGGCTCCACAAACAGCTGTGATCTCTAGCAGACCTGGTCAAGGCTCTATGGGGGTAATTCAGACGTGATCGCTCTCTAGTGTTTTTTGCTGCGGTGCGATCAGGTCAGAACTGCGTGTGCGCATGCACCGCAATGTGCAGGCTCGTCACACGGGTACAAAGCGGATCGTTGCTGTGCAATGGGTTTTACGAAGAATCCATTTACACAGCCGATCGCAAGAAGATGACAGGAAGAAGGCGTTTGTGGGTGGCAACTGACCGTTTTCAGGGAGTGGTTGGAAAAACACAGGCGTGTCCAAGCGTTTGCAGGGCGGGTGTCTGACGTCAGTTCCGGTCCCGGACAGGCTGAAGTGATTGCAGCGGCTGAGTAAGTCTTGGGCAAATCAGAAACTGAACAAGGTTTTTTTGTAACGCTCGGCTGCACATGCAATCGCATACTTGCACAGCAAATATACACTCCCTGGTGGGCGGCGACTATGTGGCAGAGGCGGTCACTGGGTGGGAGGGGCTGCCGTTTCGTGGCGTGGCCGGACCATGCGGGGAGCGGCCTGCAGCGGCTGTGTGACGTCATAGCGACGAGTAGCTCCCGGCCAGCATGCTAAAGCTGCACTGGTCGGGCGCTACTCTTGAAGTGCAAAGGCATCACCGCTGTGCGATGTCTTTGCACTTCTACCGGGGGGGAGGGGGGGCGGCACTGACATGCGGGGCGGACTAGCCCTGTGCTGGGAGTCCCCCCGCATATCAGTGTGAATGATCGTAGCTGTGCACAGTTACCATCATCTCGGAATGAGGGCCTATGTACTATGTTAATAACAGCAATGTACTGTAGTGAATACACCATAGTCCTGTACAGTATAATGTAACCTATGTATAGTGTATAACTCAAGCGCTCAGTCTGGAACCTGATCCCTAGGGGAGGGGTTGGGGGGGCCCACCGTGGGTTTCTCCTGTACCCCTGGGGGCCAGTCCAACCCTGGTGCAAAGTGTCAGCAGTTTTCTGCCCGCAATGTGGTGCTGCATTGGCCACTGCGTGTTTCCTCCTGCAGTCCCCGTATATCTTAGCAGGCATAGCCATACTGAAATCCAGTGTATTAACTAACCAGGTATATTATCCCTCATGGCTGAAAGCCAGTGCACTTCGCAGTGGATAGCCCGGGAGGGATAAAATATAGGAGGGGGTGACCTGGCTGCAAATATAAATACAATTAGTTTGCCACTGATTACATGCAATCAGACACTGCCCTCTTCGTGCTGGAACCACCTTCTCCGGTCAACGGTATATTGGCCAGTCACTGAAATGGCGGTGTCTGGCGGTAGTCACAGAAGAATATCCAACAAGTCAAAGAGGGAAATTGCTCCCAGTTGAACATGTTCAAACTTAGTCATGAATTATATCTTTCATTAATACATTTTGCAGTTCAATACATCTCACATTTAAATTCGATTTTGCCTGATTAATGTACATCTATCACCATCACGATAACGCTTGATAGAAAGGGCACTGAAGCAGAACCGCTCTCGTATACTGCCTTTGTTGTTAAACTGGAGAACGACGAGAGAGTAAGAGAAATAATAATCTCATCGGCACGTCTGATCAGTCTAATCCATAACCACTGAGCCAGGCCGAGTCACTAAATCCCAAGCTTTATCTGTGGCAGCAAACTCTGTAGCACACAAATCTCATAATGTGGATGAAATGCAGGTTCTGTGGTAGAGGTGTCTCAGGAATAGGCAATAAAGTATCTGAGTATTTACCCAGCTTTCTCTACTGAGGAAAAGCCATCAAATAATATTACATACGAGAGTACACGGCAACTGGCACAGCTTGGTGGAAATTACATAGGTGCTTGCTGCAAGGTTAACGCTGTGACTGGTTGAGGTGATGAAGATGCATTACCTGGGTTATCTGTAGACTATTGTGAACTCTAAAGGGCCCCATACACTACTGCGACATGTCGGACCCTCATGTCGCAGGCGATCACCCTTGAACCGCCCGGCAGCCTCACAGGCGGTCGGATCGCATAAGATACATCGGGGTAAATTTACTAAGGTGGGAGATTTTTAGAACTAGTGATGTTGCCTATAGCAACCAATCAGATTCTATCTATTATCTTCTAGAAGCAGATTGATAAATGTTAAGTAGAATCTGATTGGTTGCTATGGGCAACATCACTAGTTCTAAAAAACTCCCACCTTAGTAAATTTACCCCCTCGTATGCGCTCCTTTTCCTTACGATGTATCTTATGCGATCCCAGCCATGCCTGCGGGGTCTGACATATCACTAGTGCAGCACAGTCAATCTAGGGGATCCGATCCGATGCTCAAGGGACCGCGCATCGGATCGGATGTAAAACACATCCAATATGCCCGATTTCATCCTGAATGTCCGAAATTGGGCATGATCGTTGTAGTGTATGGGGCCCTTAAGGGTTCTCCTAAAGAGTGAAGTGAACAAGGGGAGAAGTTGTCAATAGCAACCAATCAGATTCTAGCTAACATTTATAAAGTAGATTCTATAAAATGATAGGTAGAAGCTTATAGGTCTGCTACTGGCAACTTTTGCATTTGTCCACTTCTCCACTCTTTAGAATAGGGATGGCCTTCGATGTAACCATCAGTGGTGCCACTGGTGATTAACATTGATGGGGAACCATCAATGATTTGCCCAGTTGCACTTATCAATGGACATTCCTGCTGCGGGAAATGACAGGCCAATGACTGGTAGCTGGGGGTGGGGCTAATCTCCACCCCTTGTGTGCCGTAAAAAAAAAAAAATGTCAGTGATAAACCATTGATGGTCGTTAACTATCAATGGACCATGGCCATCCCTGCTTTAGAAGACTTGATACATCTCCCCCTAGTATAGTTTAGTATATAAAGTGCATCCTTAGTGCTGTAGCTAGTCACTGTGATGACAGGAGCTGATTCTGAGTCACACGCAATGACAGTATAGTCGTGTAAATGGTCAATGGGCGTTCCTGGGCGGAGATTGGGAGGTGGCTATTCAGAAGAAGATGGTCCGTCTTGCATGTGTGTTATGGGAGTGTTGCGCACAGTTGTTGAACTGGTTGTGAACTCAGACACATTGGAGGGCATACCCTAAAGGAGAATCAGATAGATACTGTAGATAGATAGATAGATAGATAGATAGATAGATAGATAGATAGATAGATAGATAGATAGATAGATAGATAGATAGACTGAACACAAGTATCTCTTATAGCAGGGATGGGGAACCTCCGGCCCTCCAGCTGTTGTTGAACTACACATCCCAGCATGCCCTGCAACAGTTTTAGCATGACCAAATAGCAAACCAATAGCAAGGCATTCTGGTATGTGTAGTTCAACAACAGCTGTAGGGCCAAAGGTTCCCCACCCCTGTCTTATAGGATGATACACTACATGACCATAAGTAGGTGGACACCCAGATATTACACCCGTATGTGCCTGTGGAACATTGCAGTTAGGCATCCCAGTGGCAAACGCAGGATTTCTAGAGGGGGGTTTCCAAATGTAATCCACAGTCTACCACTCTGCAGAACATGGAATACAGTATTAAATTAATATGTAACACTATAGACGGTCTATAGTATAGACTGTATCAAACATTTAAATAATATAAATAAGATAAGCAGTCATGAAAAAGGTTAAACATACTATAATAAATAAATACGCAAACACAATGGAACCAGTACTGTACTTTCTAAGCACACATTCTTCCACCTCATGATAAGGCTCCTGTCTCTTCTTCCTGGTAGCTACTCTCTGGTCCAGTGTGCTGATTGAGTGCTCAGGTCCACGCACCGCAATTTTGATAGAAGAAGCTGCTACCACTGGGCATGTGTAGCAGCTCTGCTCTGTCTCTTGACTTGCATGATGTGGCAGCAGCTCTAGTAATCATATTATATACCGTTGGTATTGTCAAAATTTGAGCCACGAGAAGGGGGGTTTCCGGGCAACCAGAACCCCCCCCCCCCCTCCCCTCTGCGTTTGCCTATGCATCCCAATTCCTTCCAAAGGTGTTAGATAATGTTTAAGCCAGGGCTGTGTACGGCCACTCATTTTCTTCCACACCAAATTTGGCAAATAATTTTTTGATGGACCTCTCTTGGAGCACGGGGGCGTTGTCATGCTGAAACAGGAAAGCTCCTTCCCAAAACTGTTTCCACAAAGTTGGAAGCCGACAACTCTGTAGACTGTAATTGTGTTCTGTAACATTAAAATGTCCAAATCTACGGGTGTAGTATGCAGCATACCGACGCCGGGACCCCAGCAGTGGAATCCCGGCAGGGGAAGGGGGGGGGGGGGGGCAAGTGCAGAAAGTCCCTTGCGGGCTCGATTCCTACTCTATGGGTGTCGTGGGCACCCACGAGTGGGAATAGTACCTGTTGGTCGGCATGCCAACTATCGGGATTGTGACGGGGGGCGGGATGTAGGGGGCGTTATGTGACCGTCTGTCTCCTGACCGCCGGTCACATAACTACATCCCAAATCTACAATTAAAGCTCAAACCATGACAAACAGCCCCAGACCATTATTCCTCTCCACCATACGTTACAGCTGGCAGGATGCATTCGGGCAGGAAGCGATCTCCCGACATCCACCAAACCCAGATTCCTCCATCAGACTGCCAAATGATGACATGTGACTGGTCACTCCAGAGCACATGTTCTCACTACTCCAGAAGTCAATGCTGTGTGCCTAACACCACTCCAGCTAATGTTTGGCATAGTACACCGGGATCTAAGACCACTGTGCTGTCATTGGTTCAAGAGGCGGTTCCGAACATGCAATGAATGATGTAACAAGGACGGATGATATTTGCCATGTGCTTCAGCACTCTGCGGCACTCTGATAATTACAGTAGAAGGGGTGTCACAGTTTTTTGTCCCTGCAGTGTACTACAAAAATGCACACATAGATTTCCTCTCATTATAGTATATCCCTCTTATTTATAGATGGCTGATAGGGTCTCACATGACTACATCCCGCTAATAGACCTATGAATACATACATAACACACAACTCATTAATGCATAGCAAGCCACAGGATAACTGCCCTTGTTAACATAAGGCCATTTCATGTAATACTTAACCAACAGACACCTTGTACTGAATATATTTAATGCTCAATAACACTCAGGATTAGGAGTAATCCACATTCATGTACAAGAAAGGGCAAATAGGTAAGAACAATGTTTTTATAATAGGTCTGTTATAAAACCCTTTCTCCTTGCAAAATGTCAGAGATTTCAGTCATTCACGTCATGATGGAGAGGAAAGCATCTTCATGATTGGCTGTGCAACATTCAGAGCTGATTGGCTGTGCAACATTCAAAGCTGATTGGCTGAAATCCATTCAGCACAGATTGGCTTTGCAACATTCAGTGCTGATTGGCTGTGCAACATCAGAGCATATTAGTGAATCTTTGCTGTAAGATCCGTCCAGTGGTGCAAGTAGAAATATTTTCTTAGTGGTACTGAGTGCCAAAAAATGAGCGTTGTCATGTATTGTGAGGGGGCGTGGCCACATGTCACTAGTCGGAATGGCTACATGACACTAGCGGACAACACAGACCCTTTCTTTGGACTCTGAGGGCAAGACTAGAAATATTTAATAATGCCTCCAGTATAATAAATACATATAGTAATGCCTCCAATTTGATAATAATATATGGTAATGCCTCCAGGATGCTTTGTGGTGCATTATAATTGTGGCAATGGCGGTCCGGCGTGCAAAGTGTGTGGTAGGTGGTACTGCGTACCCGCTGCCATATTCTTAAGGGTACTCCATACCCGAGCGTACCCGCATACTTGCCCACTGGATCCGTCTAAGGGGTCCACGTAGGTTAAGCTATGATTCACATCATCATGGCCCCACCCTTCACAATGTTTTGCATTGATTCACTACAAATACTTATGTTTCCCGGAAGTTCCAAGAGTGGGCAACTATGCCAATAGTATTCATTTCCGGCATAGGGAATGGGAGTGGCCTACATGGCAAAGCAGAATGGTCTTAAAAGTAAAGAAGTAAATGAGCATGGCCTGGAATTAGGGGCATTGTCAGGTCAGATAATAACATATGGCAAAAATTACTGACTTTCCTTTCTGAAAGCTAGGAGCAGGGGCTAGCTGGGCAGGGTACCATCTGCCCCCCGGGCCAATGCAATTTAGGTGTTCAAGGGCCACATGACTGCAGATTCCCTGAGAAAAACTGGGCCGCTTGCTTGAGTCTGCCCCCCAGGCTGAAAGTTGCCAGCCAGCCCCTGGCTAGGAGCATGTGCAACTCAACTGAAGACTTGTTGCTTTCTATGCATATTTCTTACCTCTCAATGGCCCTCATTCCGAGTTGATCGCTAGCTTCTTTCGGTCGCAGCACGGCGATTAGTTGAAAAAGTGGCACTTCTGCACATGCGTACGGGCCGCAGTACGCACGCGCGAAGTATTTTCACACAAAACTATGCAGTTTTACACAAGGGCGAGCAACGCTTTTCTGACGCTGTGTTGATCGGTGAGTGATTGACAGGAAGTGGGTGTTTCTGGGTGGTAACTGGCCGTTTTCAGGGAGTGTGCTAAAAAATGCAGGCGTGACAGGTAAAAACACAGGCGTGCCTGGGGAAACGGGGGAGTGGCTGGCCGAACGCAGGGCGTGTTTTTGACGTCAAACCAGGAACTAAACTGTCTGCAGTGATCGCAAGGTAGGAGTAGGTTTTGAGCTGCTCAGAAACTGCATGAAAATTTTTTCGAGCAGTTCTGCTAATCTTTCGTTCGCACTTCTGCTAGGCTAAGATACACTCCCAGGACGGCGGCCTAGCGTTTGCACTGCTGCTAAAAGCAGCTAGCGAGCGATCAACTCGGAATGAGGGCTATTATGCGATGATTTATGGAAAGCCCTCTCTAATCCACCCATACTTTAAATTGCACATATTATAAGATTATCTGTAGCTCAAAATAAGCACTTTTTTGCTCAATGTATTTTACACCTGTGCTTTTAACTGTAAAAAAAAGTTCCCATGTAAATGTACAACATGTCCATTATATTTGATTCCCACCATGGACCTAACTGTGTGGAGTTTGTATAGCCTCCCCGTGCTTGCATGGGTTTCTTCCAGGGACTCTGGTTTCATATGCTGTTAGGGTAAATATAACCTAGCGGGTAATTCAGATCTGATCGTAGATGTGCTAAATTTAGAACATCTACGATCAGTTCCTCAGGCTTTTGCACCCGCTAAGTGTCTCCGTGCCAGTGCAGCTCCTGCGCGCTGGCAGGCCGCTACTTGCCGCGTCCCGGGTCACAGCAGCTGTGTGTGGCATCATGCAGCCGCATGGCCCGCCTCCACGGTGATCCGGACACGCCTCCATTGTCCAGACCGCGCTCCGCCAACGGCGTTCAAACAACGTTGGCACACTCCCTCCCGCACCACGACCGCCTCTGCCTGTCAATTAGGCAGAGGCGATCGCAGCCCTGAGATTTAGTATCTCACTGGGCTCCCGGGGTGCGCGAGCGCACTCCACATAGGGATTCAGGCTGCAAACGCTGCCGCTGTAGCGATCCAGTCTGAGTTGGACCCCTAGTGTGTTTGCGTGTGTGTACATGTGGTAGGGAATATAGACTGTAAGCTACAAGGGGGTTGGGAGTGATGTGATTGCCCAAATACTCTTTCTACAGTGCTGCAGAATATGTGAGTGCTATATAAATAACTTGTAATAACTAAATAACTTGTAGATATAAAACCATTGCAAACTGAATACTTAGCAGTATAAGCAAGAGCAACAATGCAATTTTTTCCCTGCAATGCTGCCATCTAGTGTTATTTTATACTACAGCTCGTTATTGCAACCCACTGCATTACAGGTTGAGTATCCCATATCCAAATATTCCGAAATACAGAATATTCCAAAATATGGAACTTTTTGAGTGAGAGTGAGATAGTGAAACATTTGTTTTTTGATGGCTCAATGTACACAAACTTTGTTTAATACACAAAGTTATTACAAATATTGTATTAAATGACCTACAGGCTGTGTGTATAAGGTGTATATGAAACATAAATTGTGTGACTGTACACAAACTTTGCTTAATGCACAAAGTTATAAAAAATATTGGATTAAAATGACCTTCAGGCTGTGTGTATAAGGTGTATATGAAACATAAATGTATTCTGTGCTTAGACTTAGGTCCCATCACCATGAAATCTCATTATGGTATGCAATTATTCCAAAATACGGAAAAATCCGATATCCAAAATACCTCTGGTCCCAAGCATTTTGGATAAGGGAAACTCAACCTGTATCAGCATCTAGCTGGCATGACATGCTGGGACTTTGAGCTGCACAACATCTAAATAATCAGAGATTGCTGAGATTTGTAGTTCCTCAAACACTGGACAGCACTTATTGGCTTCCTCTGTACCAGTTAGAAACATGCAAATCTCAGGTCAGACCAATATAACACAACACACATAGGGTACCGTGCTTTGTGTATGATTTTTATATAGTTACATTAAAGGGCAATAGTAACACTCTCAAATATGTGTTGTTAGTATTATTATTATTATTATTATTATTATGGCCGTGTGTTGTTATTATTACGACGACCGTGTGTTATTATTATGATGGTTAGAGGGTAGTTGATAGCATAACCAGCTTCAATCTGTCCTTACACCACAGCTAATGTATATACAACCACCCCTCCCTCCGTTAGAAAGGGAGTAGCTACTTATTCAATATAGTAGGTGTCCATTCATTTATTGAGGAGATAAATTTGTAATAATTATAAGGATATTAGTGACCACAAAGGGACCAGACACCGAGAGCAGATATGAGGTGGCTTCAATCTAATGAGTAAGTGCACATGAACAAAATCTTTGCTCATTAGCTATATGTAAAGAAATGCCAATGTGTACTTTTGTTTGCCTTTGCTACCATACAGCAGGCGATACGTTACTGAAATTAGTATTGTAGACATGTCATCAATTTGTAAGAAACAAACAAGGGGTCAGTAAGAACCTGACATTACATAAACACAGAAATATCACACAAGACATTCTGAGATTGTGAGTCCTATTATTTGTTGAAAGAGGAGCGCACCACAGCGCAAACTCATCTTCCTTTCCTCCAGAGCGGCTTCATGCCTTATCCCAAGATGGCCACAGAGATATATACTGAGCATGTGCAGGGGCCATCTTGTCTTTACTGTGTTTAGTGACATGGCGGGAGACAGAAGTGTCCTGCTTAGCTCCTATGAGAGACCTGGTTATTACCTGCTATAAAGCTGTTCCAGCATCCTGCACCGCTACCCGCTTGCAATATACACTCACCGGCTGGTGAGCTGTATGAAATCCCACTCTATCACCAGTGTACATGTAACAGTGAGTACGGCTGTACCTGCTAGCTATGAATAAACCAACATCACTGGTAAAGTAACTGGGTGGTTCATAGTTTGAATAATCCGCTGGCGTGTGTTAATATAACTGTGCAATATCACACCTGCACACACATCATTCCCTGCATTATTTACAATCCCGAAGCCCTCATTTGTCGCACATGCTGAGTCTACTTTACGTTCTAAACATATTTTGATCATAATGTGTCAGTAAATAATGGTTATTAAGTAAATTTTATATAAAAGACAGCAAATAAGGGTTAGTAATGTGATCTCACCATTCACCATTTATACAGGTTGGGTATGGGTGACCGTCACTTGGGATCCTGCCGGTCACCATACCGCCGCTGGGATCCCAGGGATTCGAATGCCGGTGAGGGCAACTAAGCCCCTTGCATGCTCGGTGGCGAGCTGCGCTCACCACAGGTTCTATTCCCACTCTATGGACACCCACGAGTGGGAATAGTCCCTGTTAGTTGGCATGCCGACTGTCGGGATTTTGGAGGTGCGGGATGTAGGCGTTGGTATTGTGGTCAGCGCAGTCCTGACCACCGGTCACATAACTACATCCCATTTATACTATTTGTGGTACAACGACATTGGCACCAGGATTTTTTTGTGACTCACATGTTGCTGGGCCTATAGAGCTTGCTTATCTACCCTCCTTGAACATCCAAGAGACCCTCGAATTTTGGCGGAGCCACCGGACCACAGGAAGAGTAGGAGGCTCTCCCCCATTTGTCCCACTTCCTAGGGAAGGTGCCAGTACAGTCGTCTATATAGACGGTTAAATACAATAGCATAAGGTAGTAAGCAGGCTGCCGCAGCCGAGCAGAGGAGCCACCGCAGATGCGCCAATCTTAGAATCAGGCCCTTAGGGATCTATTTACTAAGCCTCAGGTAGAGATAAAGTGGCTGGAGATAAGGTACCAGCCAATCAGCTCTTAACTGCCATGTCATAGGCTGGGTTAGGAGGTGATTGGCTGGTACTTTATCTCCGTCCACTTTATCTCCATCTGAGGCTTAATAAATAGACCCCTATGTCTGCAATTCACTCAGGTAATAGGTATCAAGTGAATAACATAATCAGAAATCACCCTGAGACTGTGGTTAAGGGGCCTATTTATCACCATCCGCATCCAGGATGCGGATGACAGGTAATAAAATTGCCCAAACTCGCACTGCGATAACTGATTACATTGCAGGGATGTATCAATTATCGCATGCAGGGACAGAGCTTACGGTCAAGCTCTGTCCCTGCGATGACACTCTGCAGCATCATCGGGGTTTTTTCAGAAAAAAATACCCAGGTGTCCTGCTGCGCATGCGCCACCCCCGGCAACATCGCCGCTGCCGCCTGGTCGACCCCCCCATCGCGACTACCCCCGCGTGCCCCGCAGACCCCCCCCCCCCCCAGCAGATCAATATACTTGCCAGTCTAGGGAGCCGGTCCGCGCTGCTTCTGCTTGGCTGCCGGGTGCCGGATCCTGTGCGCTGCGTCACTTTACTACACCGGGGTCACAGCACAGCACATGGGGGACCCGGCGCCCGGCAGCGCTCACTGAAGCAGTGGACACCGGCTCCCTGGACAGGTGAGTATGGTTTTTTTTTTTTTTTTTTGTTTTTTTCCCCCTTTTTACACTGTGATCAGCTTGTATGTCCATCGGACACACAGAGCTGATCACTGGAGCCGGGTCCCGCTCAGCTTTCTCTACCAGGGGCAGAGAAAGCTGGGCAAATGCCTCCCCATCGCAGTGCTGCCCTGTGATCTTGCCAGCCTGAGCTGGTGAGATTATCACAGGGCACACTGCAGTATTTTTTTTTGTTGTAAATTGGGCCACATCATATTTCCCATTATAAGTATGGGAATGCGATGTGGCTTACTAAAAAAAGTGAATTAAAGGGTTTGGAGCAGTTTTTCATGAAAACTGCTCCAAATGCCCTTTAATACATTCAGGTGATACTAAAATAATGTGAAAAGGGTGTGAAAACACATTTTTTCACATTATTTTAGTAAAAATAATGTTAATAAATAGACCCCTAAATACCATCTACATAAGTGCTGGTCATACTTGCCTACTCTCCCGGAATGGCCGGGAGGCTCCCGAAAATCAGGTGACCCTCCCGGCCCCCCGGAAGAGCAGGCAAGTCTCCCGATTCGCGGGGTCCCCCCTGCCCGTACGCCCACTTAGTGTGTAAAGTGGGCGGTCCGGGCAGTTGATGACGCGATTCTTGCTGAATCGCGTCATCATAGCCACGCCCCCTGCAGTGTAATGCCGCTGATTGCGGCATTACAGAGTGGGGGCGTGGCTTAAAGGAGGCATCACAGTGAACCCGCCCTTGCTCCGCCCCCACCCGTCCTTGCTCCACCCCCGTCCCGCCTCCAGCCCATCCCCTCCTCTACTTCACAGCCTCCCCTGCCCGCCCTCTGAGCCGACCTGACTGCTGTCTCCCGCAGAGAGCAGCCAGAATGTCGGTAAGCATGGTGCTAGTGCAGCTCACAAGCTCATTCTCCTGCATCTGACACCCGTCCTCAGTGGTGGATCCAGGCGGGGGCACTCGGGCCCGTGCCCCCCCTGTCATTTGTGGCCTTCTGTCTCCCGTCCTCGCACAGGGAGATGACGGGCGCCCGCTGAGATTGTGTTACCAGCGGGCTCCTGTCTCCTTGCACAGCGGCAGCCGGAGGCAGGAGCTCAGTACTGAGCTCCGGCTTCCGGCGCTGTCACTGTGCGCCGTGCGCTATGGGAGAGACGTCAGTCATGACGTCTCTCTCATAGTGCTGACTGAGGAGCGGACGCCCAGGGAGGAGGAGGACTTCAGCGGCCTGGAAGCGGGAACGGGGCTCGGTAAGTATGATGTTTTTTTCTTTTCCTTAATGCAGCGGGGGCATCTACTGGGGGCAAACTACGGGAGGACATTACTACTGTGGGGACATCAACAAGGGGCATTACTATTGGGGGGGGCATTACTACTGGGGGCAAACTACTGGGGGCATTATAACTGGGGGGCATCTACTGGGGGCATTACTACTGGCGGGTATCTATTGGGGGCAAATTCCTAGGGGGCATTACTACTGGGGGCAAACTACTGGAGGACATTATTACTGGGGGGCATCTACTGGGGGCAAACTGCTGGGGGACATTATTACTGGGGGGCATCTACTGGGGGCAAACTACTGGGGGACATTATTACTGGGGGGCATCTACTGGGAGCAAACTGCTGGGGGACATTATTACTGGGTGGCATCTACTGGGGGCAAACTACTGGGGGACATTATTACTGGGGGCCAACTACAAAGGTGCTAACTACTGGGGGCATACTACAGGAGGGCATTACTACAGGCGGCGTAACTACAGGGGCATTACTACTGGCGGCTTAACTACAGGGGCATTACTACCTAGGGGCTAAACTACAGGGGGGCGAAACTACTGGGGGCATAACTACAGGGGCCAAACTACTGGGGGATAACTACAGGGGCCAAACTACTGGGGGCATTACTACTGGAGGCTAAACTACAAGGGGGGCATAACTACAGGGGCTAAACTACAATGGGGCAAACTACAGGGGGGGATTACTACTGGTGGCTAAACTACTGGGGGCATTACCACTGGGAGGCTAAACTAAAGGGGGGGGGGTAAACTACTGGGGTCATAACTGCAGGGGCATTACTACAGGCAACATTACTACTGGGGGCAATATGGGCATTGCATAAGGGGCACCACTACTATGGGGTCTATATAAGGGGCACTACCAGTACAGTGGACATTGCATAATGAGCGCTACAACTGTGGGCATTGTATAAGAAGCGCCACCTCACATGCACCGAAGCCGCACGCAAATGTACTTGCCCCTTCCATGGTGCCCCCCCTATCATTTTCTTCTGGATCCGCCCCTGCCCGTCTTCCATTATTGTACTGAGCAAATGGCATGAGTGAAGTAGCAGTTAAAACAAATGTAAAACAACAAGTCCGAGTTAGATTAGCCCTCTGCATAGTGTGTGCAATGATAAATACAGACTAAGTGGAAACGGAAATGAATTCAGTTACAGTCAGATGAGTGAGCATAAATAAAGAGCACTTAATGCAAAGCTTTCATGGCAGGAACATTTTCTCCATGTCGGAAAGTCGTTTCACAGCTCATCAAGCCGTGTTCTATGTAATGACACAGTAATCAGAGGAACGCATATAAAGAGATTTCTCGGATACAAGACCCTACAGTAGGGTCGCCTACATATGGTTTGTAGGCGTATGAGAATGACAGCAGTGGTATAATAACCTGCACAGACTCAGATGGGTCACACAGTGCTTTTATTCATCATCTGCACAATGTGCCAGCAGCAGAATGATTACAGGGGTTACTGACTTATGGACAGCTCCTCCATTGTTACTTAGTACAATACCCACCCACTGTAACGTAAACCATACAATACCACTCACACCAGGAAGTTCCCAGATATTCGTGTGTCCAGAGACAGCCTAGAATTCCACAGGATGGCTGGAGAAGTGGACAGGGATGAAAACACAGTGACATGGGCAGGAATGACAGCGGGGATGTTAGTGGGCAGGGATAACAGCGGGGATGTTAGTGGGCAGGGATGACAGCGGGGATGTTAGTGGGCAGGGATGACAGCGGTAATGTTAGTGGGCAGGGATGACAGCGGGGATGTTAGTGGGCAGGGATGACAGCGGTAATGTTAGTGGGCAGGGGTGACAGCAGGGATGTTAGTGGGCAGGGGTGAGAGCAGGGATGTTAGTGGGCAGGGGTGAGAGCAGGGATGTTAATAGGCAGAGGTGAGAGCAGAGATGTTAGTGGGCAGGTGTGAGAGCAGGGATGTTAGTGGGCAGGGATGAGAGCAGGGATGTTAATAGGCAGAGGTGAGAGCAGAGATGTTAGTGGGCAGGTGTGAGAGCAGGGATGTTAGTGGGCAGGGGTGAGAGCAGGGATGTTAATAGGCAGAGGTGAGAGCAGAGATGTTAGTGTGCAGGGGTGAGAACAGGGATGTTAGTGGGCAGAGGTGAGAGCAGGGATGTTAGTGGGCATGGGTAGTGGGCATGGTGAGAGCAGGGATGTTAGTGGGCATGGGTGAGAGCAGGGATGTTAGTGGGCAGGGGTGATAGCAGGGATGTTTTTAGGCATGAGTGAGAGCAGGAATGTTAGTGGGCAGAAGTGAGAGGAAACATGTTAGTGGGCAGAGGTGAGAGCAGGAAAATTAGGGGGCAGGGATGAGAGAAGAGAGGTTAGGGGGCAGGAGTGAGAGCAGGAATGTTAGTGGGCAGAAGTGAGAGGAAGCATGTTAGTGGGCAGGGGTGAGAGCAGGGATGTTAATCAGCAAGGATGAGAGCAGGGATGATAGTGGGTAGAGATGAGAGCAGGGATGTTAGTGGGCAGAGGTAAGAGCAGAGATGTTAGTGGGCATGGGTAGTGGGCATGGTGAGAGCAGGGATGTTAGTGGGTAGGGATGAGAGCAGGAATGTGTGATGGTTAGCATTACTGCCTCACATCACTGAATTAATGGGTTTGATTCCCACTACGGCCCTAAGTGTAAAGTTTGTATATTCTCCCTGTGCTAGCTTGGGTTCCCCCAGGTACTCCGGTTTCCTTTCACAGTCCAAAAATATATACCAGTAGGTTAATTGGCTCCCAACAAAATTAACCCTAGCGTGAATGTTTGTGTATGTACATGTGGTGTGGAATAAGCATTGTAAGCTCCACTGGGGAAGGGACTGATGTGAATGGCCAAATATTCACTGTAAAGCGCTGCGGAATATGTGTGTGCTATGTAAGTAACTGGTGATAAATAATGTTAGTGGGCAGGAGTGACAGCAGGGATGTTAGTGGGCATGGATGAGAGAATGGATGTTAGTGGGTAGGGATAAAAGCAGGGATATTAATTGGCAGGAATGAAAACACGGATGTTAGTGGGCAGTGGTGAGAGCAGAGATGTTAGCGGGCAGGGGTGAGAGCAGCAATTTTAGTGGGCACGGAAGAGACCAGGGATGTTAGTGGGCATAGATGAGAGCAGGGATGTTAATGGGCAGGGTGAGAGAAGGGTTGTTAATGGGCAGGAATGTTCTATGTCCCAGAGCAGGGGTCTATGTCCAAGGTGGTGGCAGAAACCCTTTACTTGACATAAGTCCAGTGTTTGGTGCAGACACTAGAGCAGTCAAGAAGTTAGCCAATCAGAAGCCTATGTTCATTAAAAGTTTATGGGGTGTGCAGTTTAACAGAACAATCATTTATCAACTGCTACAGTATGTGAGGTCTCATTATGAGTCCTGATCACAGATAGATTAGTTGCTAGTGAACTTGCATAGCAGACACTCTTAAACAACGCCGGGATCGGGAAAACCATCTCAGTCTATGGGCAATGGGGGTCATCCCGACCCGATCGCTCGCTGCAGTTTATCGCAGCGCAGCGATCGGGTCGCATGACAGCCGTCGTTGCCTAGCGATCACCTCTGAGGCAGTTTAGGGGGCGCAGTCCGCCCAATACAGGCGTGGCCGGACCGTTGGGAGGGTGGTCCGTGGTGGCTGGGTGACATCACACACAGCCGCTGCGACCCGGGGCAGCGAGGAGGTTCTCCCAGGCCAGCCGCAGGAGCTGCGCTGGCCGGAGTAACTCCTGAGATGCAAAAGAATTGCCGTTAGGCGATGCTTTTGCATTTCTGCAGGGGGGCACTGACATGCGGGGCGGACTAGCCCTGTGCTGGCCGCCCCCCGCATGTCTGAGTGCCTAATCGTAGCTGTGCTAAATTTAGGACAGCTACGATCAACTCGGAATGACCCCCAATGTCTCCAAACAGCTGAGAGCCACATCAACCAGCTAACCTGCTGAAGCAAGTGGCAAAAAATCCAAATGTAGCCTGAGGTAGCGCCACATATATCACTAACCGTGACAGAGATGCTATTCCAGCACATCTACAAAATACATCTATTTCCATGGCGTAAAAGCTCTGCACCAACCTGTAATTTCTCTCTTATTCATAGTCTTAAGCAATTCGTCCTCACCTGCGGCAGCATTGTGTGCTTGAAAATGAATACTGATCTCCGCTTGCCTTCAGAAGCCGCTACAGACTATGCATCCACTTGGGAAAGCAGCCGCCATCTTTATCAGCGTCTAGATGCACTAACCAGGGCCAGATCTAGACCTTGTGGCACCCAGGGCGAAAAAATAGGGGCGTGGCTTCATGGAGAAGGGGCGTGGTCAGTTATGGCCCCTGTAGCTGTGCCCTCAGTAGTTGTGATCCCAATACTGTGCCCCCTGTAGCTGTGCCCACAGTAGTATTGCCCCCAGTACTGTGCCCCCTGTAGAGTTGTGCCCCCAGTAGTATTGCCCCCAGTACTGTGCCCCCTGTAGAGTTGTGCCCCCAGTAGTATTGCCCCCAGTACTGTGCTCCCTGTAGAGTTGTGCCCCCTAGTTGCGCTGCTTACAAAATAAAAAAAAAAAAAAAAAATAATACTTACAATCCCCGCTCCTGCTTCCCGACCATTGCTGCCCTCCGTCTCCGGCGCCGCTCTTTGGATCTATCGGAGAGACGACATGGTGTCTCTCCCATAGCACCGCTTATATACTACAGGTCAATTATGACCTCTAGCGTCTATGTGCCGCTCCCACAATGCAGTACGGGTGCGTAATGACTTCATCGCACACCGCACAGCAGCACACAGCGCCGGCACTAGTAGCAGATCTTGCCATGGCGGCAGCACCCTCCGGACGGCGGCGGCGCCCTGCGGAAGGTGGCGCCCCGGACAAAAATCCTGCTTGCCCGTAGCAAGATCCGCTACTGGCACTAACCCTATGCTTTGTGATATCCTCTGCATGGCACAACTATGAATAACCCTCAATTCCATCTCCACAACCACGGCACACTTATTTTGTGTGAGAACACCCACTGCCACCCAGTTACACCCAGGGCCGGATTGGCCATTAAAGTCACCGGGGAGTTCCCCGAGGGGCCAGCTGGATTGCGGGGTCGAATGCAGTATGTGACCCCGCCCCCAGTTGCACGTGAGTGACACTTGCTATAATCCCCGACAGGCATAGGCAGCACGTCAGGACATATCAGAGACAGACAGCAGCTTGGAGGAGCTCAGTGCTTCTGCAGCCGTGAGACAGAGCTACTCCAGTCCCCGGCCGCCCCCCCGCCCAGACAGAACAGCGCAGCAGAGACTGACACATGGCCATGAACTGCATTGAGTGGCCGCTCTCTCTTCTTCCTGTCACTCTAGTCCAGGCCTGCTTGTCTCCTCCCCTCTCCACCCTCGATTCTCCTTTCCTGCTCTGCTCTCTTCCCTCCCTCCCATGGCACCAAAAGCTCCGCAACACCCCATCCCACAGGTTCCCTTCACACTGCTCCAAACCCCCTCCCCATAACGGCACCCGCGACCTCTCCTCCATCCACAGGCTACCCTCAACGGTATCTCTCCCCTCGGAGCCACAAATCACCCCTCCCCCCCATTCGCGGCACCTGTGACCCCCCTCCCCACTCTCCCCACAGGTGACCATCTTCTGTAGCTCTCCCTTCAGAGCCCAAAACCACCCCTCCCCCCTATTCGCGGCACCTGCGACCCCCCGCCTCCCACCACAGGTGACCCTCTCCTGTAGCTCTCTCTTCAGAGACCAAAACCACACCCCCCCCATTCGCGGCACCCGTGACCCCCCCTCCCCCTCACAGGTGACCCTCTCCTGTAGCTCTCCGTTCAGAGCCAAAAACCACCCCTCCCCCCATTCGCGGCACCCGCGACCCCTCCCCCACAGGGTACCCTCTCCAGTATCTCTTCCCTCAGAGCCCCATACCCACCCCTCCCCCCATTCGCGGCATGCGCGACCCACCCTCCCCCAACAGGTTACCCTTGCTTGTATCTCCCTTCAGAGCCCCATACCACCCCTCCCCCCATTCGCTCGCAATGCTGTGGGCACGGTGCCTCACTACGCTCGGCACACTAATTTATTCTCCCTCTATGGGTGTCGTGGACACCCACAGAGGGAGAATATGTCGGGATTGTGCCAGTCTGGATCCCGGTGTCATTATTACGACCGCTGGGATTCCGTCCGCCGGGATCTTGACCGCATCCCCCTCATTCCCCCTCAGAACGCTGTATAGGAGGAACTCACTGCTGCTACATGCCACAGGCAGCGATGCTTACTTACAAGTTCCATCATCTGTACAGCAGCAGCTCCACTACATGGAGATATGTTACATTTTTTGTAGAGGGGGTAGAAAGGAAATGTTCACTCTGGGCTCTGCTTTTCACTGGTTGACATCGCAATAGTGTGCGGTCACTAAATATGCAGCGTGGTAGGACAGTGTTTGGGTTCAGGTACAGAACATGGGACCCCCAAGATTAACATAACTAAACTGCTTCAAAACACCATTAAGCCTGTTCAGAACATTAAAACATGTACCCTCGCGGGCTCGCTCTGCTCACCACAGGTTATTATTCCTCATAGATGTCCACGTGGATAGCAAAACTGCTAGCCCAGGCCAGGGCACCCATGTTCTGAAATTGAGCCCAGTGTTTGATATCACAGCGTGATTTGCTCTTTCTCTAACATCCATAGGGAATACTGGGATGGTACATCAGTACGGTGGAGTATGTTTCTCTCACGTCCTAGAGGATGCTGGGGACTCCGTAAGGACCATGGGGTATAGACGGGCTCCGCAGGAGACATGGGCACCTATAAAGAACTTTTAGTATGGGTGTGCACTGGCTCCTCCCTCTATGCCCCTCCTCCAGACCTCAGTTAGATCCTGTGCCCAGAGGAGAAGGGTGCACTGCAGAGAGCTCTCCTGAGTTTTCTGTGGAAAAAAGAATTTTGTTAGGTTTTTTATTTTCAGGGAGCACTGCTGGCAACAGGCTCCCTGCATCGTGGGACTGAGGGGAGAGAAGCAGACCTACTTAACTGATAGGCCCTGCTTCTTAGGCTACTGGACACCATTAGCTCCAGAGGTAGTCGGAACACAGGTCTCACCCTGGGGTTCGTCCCGGAGCCGCGCCGCCGTCCTCCTCGCAGAGCCGGAAGATAGAAGCCGGGTGAGTATGAGAAGCAAGAAGACGTCAAAGGCGGCAGAAGACTTCAGATCTTCATGAGGTAAAGCGCGCAGCGGTAAGCTGCGCGCCATTGCTCCCACACACAGACACACAGAAAGCACTGATGGGTGCAGGGCGCAGGGGGGGCGCCCTGGGCAGCAATAAACCTCGTTTTTGGGCAAAAAAGGTCACATTAGGCTGCGGAGGCAGCAAATAGATGATCCCCCGCCATTTTATTAAAATTGAAGAGGGACCAAAGCCCGCCGCTGGAGGGGGCGGAGCTTGATCCCTCAGCACTAACCAGCGCCATTTTCTCCACAGAGGCTGCAGAGAACGCTGGCTCCCCGGACTCTCCCCTGCTGAACACTTCAGAGGGCTGAAAAAGAGGAGGGGGGCACATTGGAGCGCAGTGAGTGGGAAGATTGGCATTATATAATAATATAAAAGCGCTGTCTGGATTTTCCAGTGTCAGTTTGGCGCTGGGTGTGTGCTGGCATACTCTCTCTCTGTCTCTCCTAAGGGCCTGGTTGGGGATTTGTCCCCTTATAGGTATATCCCTGTGTGTGTGGGGTGTCGGTACGTGCGTGTCGGCATGTCTGAAGCGGAAGGCTTCCCCAAGGAGGAGGTGGAGCAGATGAGTGGTGTGTCCCCGTCGGTAGTGCCGACTCAGGAATGGATGGACATGTGGCATATGTTGAATGCAAGTGTGGCATCTTTACATAAGAGGCTAGATAAAGCTGAATCCAGGGAGGCATCAGGGGGTCAATCCTTGGATTGGACCGACTCACAGGGCCCGTCGGGGGTCTCAAAAGCGTTCCTTGTCACTAATTGTGGACACAGATACTGACACGGACTCTGATTCCAGTGTCGACTATGATGAAGCTAGATTGCAGTGCACCCTAAGGTGACAAAGAGTATTCAGTGTATGATTATTGCAATAAGAGATGTGTTGCATATTGCTGATGAACCCTCTGTTCCAGACACGAGGGTACACATGTTTAAGGGAAAGAAACAGATAATTAACTTTCCCCCATCTCATGAACTTAACGAGTTATTTGAAAAAGCTTGGGAGACTCCAGATAAGAGGCTGCAGATTCCCAAAAGAATTAATATGGCATACCCTTTCCCTACACAGGACAGGGTACGTTGGGAATCCTCTCCCACGGTGGACAAGGCTTTAACACGCCTGTCCAAGAAAGTGGCGCTGCCGTCTCCAGACACAGCGGCCCTCAAGGACCCTGCGGACCGCAGGCAGGAGATTACATTAAAGTCTATTTATTCACATACTGGTGCTTTGCTCAGACCGGCAATTGCGTCGGCATGGGTATGTAGCGCAGTTGCAGCTTGGACAGATACCCTGTCGGCTGACCTTGATACCCTAGATAGGGATGCTATTTTGTTAACTCTAGCCCATATTAAAGATGCAGTCTCGTATATGAGAGACGCTCAAAGGGACATTGGGTTGCTGGGTTCCAGAGCCAATGCCATGGCTATTTCAGCGAGACGATCCTTATGGACCCGCCAATGGACGGGTGATGCGGATTAGAAAAAGCATATGGAGGTTTTACCCTATAAGGGTGACGTGTTGTTTGGGGATGGGCTCGCGGACCTGGTTTCCACAGCTACCATGGGTAAATCTACCTTTTTACCTTTTATTCCCCAACAGCAAAAAAAAACTCCACAATATCACATGCAGTCCTTTCAGTCGCAAAAGTCCAGAAGAGGTCGGGGATCCTCCTTCCTTGCCAGAGGTGAGGGTAGAGGAAAGAGAATACCTGCTTCGGCTGGTGCCCAGGAACAGAAGTCCTCCCCGGCTTCTACAAAACCCACTGCATGACGCTGGGGCTCCCCTGCGGGAGTCCGCACTAGTGGGGGCACACCTTCGACTCTTCAGCCAGGTCTGGGTCAGGTCAGACGTGAATCCTTGGGCGTTGGAAATAGTTTCCCAAGGCTACAAACTGGAATTCGAAGAGGTGCCCCCACGCCGATTTTTCAAGTCAGCCTTACCAACTTCTACCCCAAAGCGGGATGTAGTGTTAGCTGCAATTCAAACGCTGTGTCAACAGCAAGTAATTATCAGGGTTCCCCTGAACCAACAGGGAAAAGGGTACTATTCGACCCTCTTTGTGGTCCCGAAGCCGGATGGTTCGGTCAGACCCATTTTAAATCTAAAATCCCTGAACCTGTACTTGAAAAGATTCAAATTCAAGATGGAATCGCTCCGAGCGGTAATAGCCAGCCTGGAGGGGGGGGGGGGGGTTTATGGTGTCACTGGACATAAAGGATGCTTACCTTCATGTCCCCATATATCCCTCTCATCAGGAGTACCTGAGATTCGCTGTACAGGATTGTCATTACCAGTTTCAGACGTTGCCGTTTGGGCTTTTCACGGCCCGAGGATTTTCACCAAGATAATGGCGGAAATGATGGGGGTCCTGCGCAAGCAAAGAGTCACAATTATCCCATACTTGGACGATCTCCTGATAAAGGCGAGATCAAAAGAGCAATTGCTGAGAAACGTGTCACTCTCTCTGAGAGTACTCCAGCAACACGGTTGGATTCTCAATCTACCGAAGTCACAGTTGGTTCCAACAACTCGACTAGCGTTCCTAGGTATGATACTGGACATGGAACAAAAGAAGGTTTTTCTCCCGTTGGAAAAAGCCCAGGACCTCCAGAACATGGTCAGAGACCTGCTAAAGCCAAAAAGAGTGTCAGTTCATCAATGCACTCGTGTTCTGGGGAAAATGGTGGCAGCCTACGAGGCCATCCCCTTCGGCAGGTTCCATGCGAGGACGTTTCAATGGGACCTTCTGGACAAATGGTCCGGGTCCCATCTACAATTACATCAAAAGATAACACTGTCCCCCAGGGCCAGGGTGTCTCTTCTATGGTGGCTGCAAAGTGTTCACCTCCTAGAGGGTCGCAGATTCGGCATTCAGGACTGGGTTCTGGTAACCACGGACGCGAGCCTCCGAGGATGGGGAGCAGTCACCCAAGGAAGAAATTTTCAAGGACTATGGACAAGCCAGGAGTCCTGCCTGCACTTCAACGTGTTGGAATAAAGGGCCATACACCACGGCCTTCGACAAGCGGAGAGTCTTCTTCGAAACCTATCGGTACTGATTCAATCGGACAAGGGCCCTCATTCCGAGTTGTTCGCTCGCTAGCTGCTATTAGCAGCATTGCACACGCTAAGCCGCCGCCTACTGGGAGTGTATCTTAGCTTAGCAGAATTGCGAAATAAAGATTCGCATAATTGCGAATAGAAATTTCTTTGCAGTTTCTGAGTAGCTCGGGACTTACTCTGCCACTGCGATCAGTTCAGTCAGTTTCGTTCCTGGTTTGACGTCACAAACACACCCAGCGTTCGCCCAGACACTCCCCCGTTTCTCCAGCCACTCCCGCGTTTTTCTCAGAAACGGCAGCGTTTTTCCGCACACACCCATAAAACGGCCAGTTTCCGCCCAGAAACACCCACTTCCTGTCAATCACACTCCGATCACCAGAACGATGAAAAATCCTCGTTATGCCGTGAGTAAAATACCTAACTTTTGAGTAAAATAACTAAGCGCATGCGCTCTGCGAACCTTACGCATGCGCAGTAAGCGACTAATCGCAATATAACGAAACTCGGCAACGAGCGAACAACTCGGAATGAGGGCCAATGTCACAGCAGTGGCTCATGTGAACCGCCAAGGTGGGACAAGGAGCAGAGTCGCGATGGCAGAAGCCACCAGGATTCTTCGCTGGGCGGAAAATCACGTAAGCGCTCTGTCAGCTGTCTTCATTCCGCGTTTGGACAACTGGGAGGCAGACTTCCTCAGCAGACACGATCTCCATCCAGGAGAGTGGGGACTTCATCAAGAAGTCTTTGCAGAGATAACGGGTCTTTGGGGAGTTCCTCAAATAGACATGATGGCGTCATGCCTCAACAAGAAGCTTCGGAGGTATTGTGCCAGGTCCCGGGACCCTCAGGCAATAGCAGTAGACGCTCTGGTAACGCCATGGGTGTTCCAATCGGTCTATGTGTTTCCTCCTCTTCCTCTCATCACAAAGGTGTTGAGGATCATAAGGCGAAAAAGAGTACAGACAATACTCATTGTTCCAGACTGGCCTCGAAGGGCCTGGTACTCAGATCTTCAGGAGATGCTCACAGAAGATCCTTGGCCTCTTCTTCTAAGAGAGGACCTGTTGCAGCAGGGGCCCTGCATGTTCCAAGACTTACCGCGGTTACGTTTGACGGCATGGCGGTTGAACGCCGGATCCTAGCTGAGAAGGGTATTCCGGAAGAGGTCATACCTACTCTAATAAAGGCTAGGAAGGAGGTGACGGCAAAACATTATCACCGTATCTGGCGGAGATATGTCTCTTGGTGTGAAACCAAGAATGCTACTACGGAAGACTTCCATTTGGGTTGTTTTCTCCACTTCCTACAGACAGGAGTGGATATGGGCCTAAAATTAGGCTCTGTTAAGGTACAGATTTCGGCTCTGTCGATATTCTTTCAGAAGGAATTGGCTTCTCTTCCAGAAGTCCAGACTTTTGTAAAGGGAGTGCTACACATCCAGCCTCCTTTTGTGCCCCCAGTGGCACCATGGGACCTGAACGTGGTGTTGCAGTTCCTAAAATCACACTGGTTTGAACCCCTTAACACGGTTGAGTTGAAATTTCTCACCTGGAAGGTGGTCATGTTATTGGCCTTGGCATCTGCAAGGCGAGTGTCAGAATTAGCGGCCTTGTCTCACAAGAGCCCCTACTTGATTTTTCATGTTGATAGAGCGGAATTGAGGACTCGTCCTCAATTTTTACCTAAGGTGGTTTCTTCATTCCATATAAACCAACCTATTGTGGTGCCTGTGGCTACGAGTGACTTGGAGGATTCCAGGTCCCTGGATGTAGTCAGGGCCTTAAAGATTTATGTAGCCAGGACGGCTAGAATTAGGAAAACAGAGGCTCTGTTTGTTCTGTATGCAGCCAACAAGATTGGCGCGCCTGCTTCAAAGCAGACTATTGCTCGCTGGATCTGTAACACGATTCAGCAGGTGTATGTTATGGCTGGATTGCCGTTACCACATTCAGTAAAGGCCCATTCCACTAGGAAGGTGGGCTCTTCTTGGGCGGCTGCCCGAGGCGTCTTGGCATTACAGCTTTGCCGAGCAGCGACTTGGTCGGGGTCAAACACTTTTGCTAAATTCTACAAGTTTGATACCCTGGCTGATGAGGACCTAGCATTTGCTCAGTCAGTGTTGCAGAGTCATCCGCACTCTCCCACCCGATTGGGAGCTTTGGTATGAACCCCATGGTCCTTACGGAGTCCCCAGCATCCTCTAGGACGTAAGAGAAAATAAGATTTTAAACCTACCGGTAAATCTATTTCTCCTAGTCCGTAGAGGATGCTGGGCGCCCGTCCCAGTGCGGAAAATCTGCAAGACTTGTATATGGTTATTGCTTACATAAGGGTTATGTTACAGTTGGAATCGGTCTTGGACCGTTGCTGTTGTTTGTTCATACTGTTAACTGGTTATGTGTATTCCAGGTTATATGGTATGATTGGTGTGGGCTGGTATGAATCTTGCCCTCAGATTTACAAAATCCTTTCCTCGTATTGTCCATCTCCTCTGGGCACAGTTCTCTAGCTGAGGTCTGGAGGAGGGGCATAGAGGGAGGAGCAAGTGCACACCGATACTAAAAGTTCTTTATAGGTGCCCATGTCTCCTGCGGAGCCCGTCTATACCCCATGGTCCTTACGGAGTCCCCAGCATCCTCTACGGACTAGGAGAAATAGATTTACCGGTAGGTTTAAAATCTTATTTTTGCTACCTGGGCTGACAACAGGGGACCCTGTCTATTTTGTCAGTCCCTGACCCCATAATTTCTGATGGCAGCCCTGTATACACAGGCTACCCTCTTCTGTATTCTCTCCCCTCACAACCCCCTCCCCACTAGCTGCACCCGCGACCATAGGAGCCTTCCATTTCAGGGTTGGATTAATGGGAGCTGGCAGGGGGGCAGGGCAGGTGACAGTGATATGCATGGTGCTGCCCATTTACTTGGCGGGCAGTCATAGAGTTAAAGACATCACTGGTGGCACTTCAAAAGTGGCACCATCCGCCAGCTAATCAGGAGCAGCCACTCCTGATTGGCTGCTGCTCCGCAAGCTAGCCTCCAATTGGCTGAAGGCCCGCACCACATTTGAAGTGCCATAGGTGAAGTCTCTGTATACTGTTGACTAATCAAGTTAACGCTGCAGTGTAGGCCCCACACACTCCTAGTACTTGTCGGGGGAGAAGACTGAACAGGAGTCTTGGCTACAGGAGAGCCAAGACCAACCACAGCCGGACATCGCTGTCTGCTTCGGGCTTTCCGCACTCTGCAGCCCTAAGGGAGAAATCACACTGACAACACCATTCGGATCCTGGCACCGCTAATAGGTAAAGGTAGGGACAGCTGCAGCACTTTCTTTTCTATACAGTGACAGCCCAGCTCCACCTATATACATTTAAACTGAGTGTCATTTACATGTTATAGTGTGGTTACTGCTGATTGGCATAATATGTATAAGGGCTCTTTTATGTGGTGTAATGTGTATACGGGCTCTTTTGTGTGGTGTAATGTGTATAAGGGCTCTGCTGTCTAGTGAAATGTGTATAAAAGCTCTGCTGTCTAGTGAAATGTGTATAAGGGCTCTGCTGTGTGGCGTAACGCGTATAAGGGCTCTGCTGTCTGGTGTAACGTGTATAAGTGCTCTGCTGTCTGGCGTAACATGTATAAGGGCTCTGCTGTCTGGTGTAATGTGTATAAGGGCTCTGCTGTCTGGCGTAATGTGTACTAGGGCTCTGCTGTCTGGCGTAACGTGTATAAGGGCTCTGCTGTCTGGTGTAACATGTACTAGGGCTCTGCTGTCTGGCGTAACGTGTAATAGGGCTCTGCTGTCTGGCGTAACGTGTAATAGGGCTCTGCTGTCTGGCGTAACGTGTAATAGGGCTCTGCTGTCTGGCGTAACGTGTATAAGGGCTCTTTTGTCTGGTGTAACATGTATAAGGGCTCTGCTGTCTGGTGTAATGTGTACTAGGGCTCTGCTGTATGGCGTAACGTGTACTAGGGCTCTGCTGTCTGGCGTAACGTGTAATAGGGCTCTGCTGTCTGGCGTAACGTGTAATAGGGCTCTGCTGTCTGGCGTAACGTGTATAAGGGCTCTTTTGTCTGGTGTAACGTGTATAAGGGCTCTGCTGTCTGGTGTAATGTGTACTAGGGCTCTGCTGTGTAGCGTAACGTGTATAAAGGGCTCTTTTGTCTGGTGTAACGTGTAGAAGGGCTCTGCTGTCTGGTGTAATGTGTACTAGGGCTCTGCTGTCTGGCGTAATGTGTACTAGGGCTCTGCTGTCTGGCGTAACGTATATAAGGGCACTGCTGTCTTGCGCAACGTGTATAAGGGCTCTGTTGTCTAACGTAACGTGTATAAGGATTAAGGAGTACTGCTGTGACGTGTATGGTGAATAACGGACACTACTGTGCAATGTAATTTGCAGTGAATTTGTGCCGCTGCTCTGTCACTTAAAGCCCATACACACTAGAAGACTTGAAAGATGTGAAAGATGAACAATGTGGAAGAAGAGCAATTTCCCTTGAACTCTCTAACAAACGAGATTGATGTACACACTGAGCTTTTTTACAAACGATTTGATCAACGAATGATCTGCTCTGCTGGGATTGAGGAAATTGAGCTGTATGCATGGATGACTGACAATCTGCTTCTAACGACCACGGGCACGTGCATCGTTTGCTGTGTATACACTATAACGATCTGAACGTTTTGATCGTTCACAATCGTCGTTATCGCTCATAATTATCTATGGAAAACATCTTCTAGTGTGTATGGGCCTGTCCGGCGCACATCTCCTATATATATATATATATATACACACACACACAACACACACACACAATATTTGCTGCCCTCGGGACCCTTCACGACGGCAGGTATCACACCCCTCTAGTTATGGCCCTGTGTATTAATCCCGCCTACTTTGTTGTTGGTTCCGCCTATCATTGATTTGGTGCCGCCCACATGAGGCCACTTCATTGCATTTTTCCAGGGCCACTTTTAGTTCCCAATCCGCCCCTGGTTACACCCGTTTAGCCACAAGCGGACTTGCGGCTCAGTTGAGTGCGACTGAATAGCCTGCAAACCTGCAATATAAGCAATATAATGGGATTTACAGCCTCAGTCTATCTCCAGGCTTTGCTGTTACTGATACAGTTGTGAATCCCAGCAAGTGCGCACACCACATTCCGCCACTGCAGCCACGAGAGCCCTATGTGACACTACTTGGCAGGAAACAAGGCCTTGTCCCTTGCACACAGAGGACAGTGAGTGTGCCAGCGCTCTTCTGACAAAGAACAAAAAGTGGGAAGCCAAACACATAACAAGGCAAAGCATTTAATGCAGGAAGGACAGTCATATCTGTCTCAGCTATAGTACTGCAATCCTTTTAAGGTTAAGAGACTTCTGTCCCAGAATATATGATGACGTTTATTTCATTTATTCTTCAGTGGCTTTAAGCCAAGTTCTAGACTTTGAATCAGGAACTCGGCCTTCTTACACAATTCTTACCTAAAAAGCATAAACACTGTTTCTGGATAGACAATTAGGAGCCTATGTACTAACACTGCAGCAGGAGTACAGTTCATCACATGTAACTTGGGCTTGTCACATAGAAAACTGCTTAAATATTATTTATACTAGATGTCGTACACAGCGCTGCCTGGGTTCCCTCTCTCTCCCTTTCTCTCTCTCGCTCTCTATTCTCCTTCCTTCTCTCTCTTCAGCATTACCCTGCCCCATTCTTTTTCTTATCCTCTATCTCCCCCCTTTCTCCATTCTTTCTTCCCCCTCAACTGTATATTTCTCTCATCAATACTTAATTTTAATATATATATATATATATATATATATACAAACGACTTTTGGCAGCACTCCCAGGTACAAATAACTCAGTCCCGGTGCCCTCCTAGACCCGCAGAGCCACGGGTCAATACAACAGTCCACTGTAGGCGGCACACTGGTCACAAAAGATGCAAAACAGCAGGTTGCAGCAACCTGCTGTTTTGCTTCTTTTGTGACCAGTGTGCCGCCTACAGTGGACTGTTATATATATATATATATATATATATATATATATATAGTCCTTATAATTACCTATTTTCTACTCATGTTTACTATTGTACTTTTTGGATCATCCTCACATTTTCTTCTGTATACCTGTGCATATCTGTGTTTCTTTTTCCTGTTGGGAGAGCAGCACTCTGCTGTCTCCTATGCTGCATACACTACAGGCACTTGGACCCAAAGTCTGCAGGAAAGTGTGACCCATACTTGCCTACTTTTGAAAAGTAGTTTCAGGGAGATTGTAGATGTTAGCAGAATGTGTGGCACGCCATTGAGTGGGCATGTCATGTTCCACCCAAGGGGCGTGTCTAGCTCCACCTATGGGCGTAATTTCAACATTGGGTATGCAAGTATTCATTTGAAGAGGCACTGGCTTGGAGTCCAATTGATTGGTGTGTTATGATCTAGTACAGGGGTGGCCAACCAGTCACAGGCAATGAGCCAGAAAAGATCTGTAGTTAAGAGTAAGAGCAACTGTCATGCGTGCGCCAAAGGCGCGCGCGCAAAAAAATTGGGGGCATGGCCTAATTGTCACAAAGCCACACCCCATTTTTGTCCACGCACCTTTCGGTATGACGTTTGCAGGAGTATGACCTTGTGTCATAACCCCGTTTTTAGTCATGTTGTACAATGCCACATACATATAATGCCCCAGTACAGTGCCACATACATATAAAAACACCAAAACATGGGTGCCTCAACAGTGCCAGATACATATATGCCCCCACAGTGCCAGATACATATATGTCCCCTGTGCCAGATACACATGTAACCACAGTGCCAGATACATATATGCCCCCACAGTGCTAGATACATATATGTCCCCTGTGCCAGATACACATGTAACCACAGTGCCAGATACATATATGCCCCCACAGTGCCAGATACATATTTGTCCCCTGTGCCAGATACACATGTAACCACAGTGCCAGATACATATATGCCCCCACAGTGCCAGATACACACGTTCCCACAGTGCCAGATGCACATGTAACCACAGTGCCACATACATATATGCCCCATAGTGCCAGCTACACATGCCCCCACAGTGCCAGATATGCCCCCACAGTGCCAGGTACATATATGCCCCATAGTGCCAGATACACATGCCCCACAGTGCCAGATATGCACCCACAGTGCCAGATACATATATTCCTCCAATGCCAGATACAGAAATGCCGCCAATGCCAGATACACATTTCTCCACAGTGCCAGATATGCCCCCAGTGCCAGATACACATGCCCCCACAGTGCCAGATATGCCCCCAGTGCCAGATACATATATGCCCCCAGTGTCAGATATGTTCCCAGTGCCAGATAGATATGCCCCCAGTGCCAGAAATTTTGCCAAAGAAGCAGTGTTCGTGTTGTTCTTTATATGATCGGAGTGCCGCCTATGGAACTTATATATAAATATGTAAAAAACCCTCTTCCAAACGCCCACTGCTGCCCAGCGCACAGAACCCTGCGGTGGCCAACATTTACATAAAATAACATCCACTTCCTGACATCACCCGGGAAGCCTCGCACCCGGCATTCTGAGCTCGTGGAAAATGCGAACTGCGCATGTGTGAGTACAGAATGCCGGGGACTGCACGGGCGACGTCATGATGTGGGCAGACCCGCCCACCAGCATTCTGGCGTATTTGCGCATGCGCAGTACATATTTTCGCTGAGCCGTACCTAAAAACCGGGAGGACCCAGTGGTTTTTACGGGGCAGCGGGAGGGTCACTCAAAAAAACGGGAGCCTCCCGCGATAGGCTACCCTGCCATAACACAAGTAGTAAGTAAAAGTGAAATCAGACTTCTGTATAAGACAGAGTTGAAAGAAAAAAAGGCCTCATTGCCACAGTTCAATCACTCTTCCCTTCCCTTCGCAGCTCCATGATGCTGTTTAAATTAATTAATTACATTTTAATTGTAATATGCTACTGTGGGGGTGAGGGAGAGACCACCACTGCTCCTGCCTGTGCTGCTACCTGCTGCAGCCTGCTAGTGACACGAGACGTCTTTAATCCCTATGCGGCCACCTCTACGGCGCTACCCACCCAGAGAACCCCGCGGTGGCCGGTATTTTAATAACATGATGTCTACGTCATGAAGTGACTCATGCAGGCCCCACCCCCAGCATTCAGGACTCGCAGAAAATACAACCTGCGCATGCGCGAGTCCGGAATGACGGGGGCGGGGCCTTCACAGCGACGTCATGAAGTGGATGTCCCTTTTATTTAAACGACTGTCTCTGTTCCCCACATTCCCGCCTGCTGTAGCACATTTAAATAATATGCTGGCCATATCATAACATCCTCCGTGCAAGCCACACCCGCAGTATTCAGGACTCGCCGAAAATGCAATCTGCGCGAGTCCTGAATGTTGGGGGCGTGGCCTGCACGGACGATGTCATTATATGGGCGGCATGTTTTTTAAATGAGCCACTGCGGGCGGGAATGTGGGGAACAGAGGCCGGCATTTATATAAAAGTGACATCCTGTTCATGACGTCGCGATGCATGGCCCCGCCTCTTGTCAGACAGGATCGCGCATGCGCAGTCCGCATTTTCGGCGGACTGCGCAGAAAAACCGGGAGGACCCGGAGGTTAAGCGGGGCAGCGGGAGGGTCAGTGAAAAAGCGGGAGCCTCCCAGGGAATGCGGGAGGGTAGGCAACCCTGGTGTGACCTCTAACCTAAAATGCTACTGTACTGTACATGTGCACACTGCAGCGATCTTTAAGAGTATCCTGAGGAGTGACTCCCAGATACCTGCTATTACTCACTGTTCGATACAACTGCTGTTAACCCCTGCATGACCATTGTGTTTCTGAATTATCCTGTTACTGCTGTTTACCAGCATCCTAGTTAAGGATTCTTTATCACTTTCACTTCTGCTATGCACCTATTGTGACAACCATCCCAATAGGCTACATACATAGTTGCCGACTTTATGGCTGCCCCGTCAGGGAGGGCGCAGCCGGGTTGGCACTGTGGTGAGCAATGTGTGTGTGGGGTTGGCATAGGGGTCATATAGGCTGCGTGCCGAGGCACAAGGGGCTTTGGATGGGGGTGTGGTTGCGTGTTCATGTCACCATAGCCACGCTCCCTCCCACTGTACAATGGCAAGTATCCTGGCATTATATAGCAGAGGCGTGGCTTCAGTGATGCGATTCAGCGTGAATCTCGTCACCAGCCACCTGAGAGGTTAGAAGGATCACAGTATTTATTAAACTCTGGAAACTCTTATTAAACATTAAAAAAATAAACAAGCGGAAAGCTGCCCTAACAGGATAGGCAAATGCAAGATAGGGTGGGTGGGTGGGTGTACCGGTTGCATGGAAACACCCTCCTTTTGGCAAGTGGCTCAAATTCTGACAACAATATCAATAGTATATAATATGGTTACTAGGGGATCTAGTTATGTGACTGCCGGTCAGGAGACCACCGGTCACAATACCGACGCCTGTATCCCGACCCCTCAAAATCCTGTCAGTCGGCATGCCGACTGACAGGGACTATTCCCACTCGTTGTTGTCTACGACACCTTCCCCCTTCTCACCTCCCCCTCCCCCCCCCCCCGCCCTCACTCTAAATCCCAGGAAAATGGCGTCGGTATGAGCTAGATGCAGTCCATGACTGCACTGGCTACACTGTGACTCTCAGTGACTTCCTATTGGACGTCCTACCAGCCAGTCACCCGCGGGACAGGCGGTCACATTGGGAGGTGTTTCCTCCCTCTGGGACTGCCAGTTCAGATTATGATTAGCAGAGAGCTGGCTTCCTGTAGGAAGCCACTCCCTGCCTTTTTGGCAGCCCTAGTTAGCTTCTATGGGCTGCAGCTGATGCAGTCCCTAGAAGCAAGGGTTTTGCTGGTGCGCGTGCCCGGTCCCGGCGCCTGTCAACTACATTGCTTGTGCTGGGGCCTGGCTGCCGGTGGGGACCAGGCAGCATGTCAGGCAGCAGCAGCCTCCCTCCTTCACTCAGGTAGGAACCGACACTGAAAACAATCATGTGAAATCTTTGATGATGTCTAAATCACCAATGCACGCAAAAATATATACAATTATTCAATGTAAGTGGGAGACAAATCTCAAATTAAAGATTATGCAGAACACAACTCTGCAGAAAAAAAAATGCAGATGCTCACTCTATATTACTAAGCACTGCTAATCATAATTAGAATAAACTCTGAGATCTAACATGGAGCAAAACGGAGGTGCTTAGCATAATATTTGGCCAATAAATGTGGGGAATAGCTGCAGTAAAGCTGGGTGCACATTAGGAATCCCTGCAGTAAAGATCAGTACATGTGGGGAATCCCTGCAGTAAAACTGGGTACATATGGGGAATCCCTGCAGTAAAACTGGGTACATATGGGGAATCGCTGCAGTAAAGCTGGGTACACATGGGGAATTGCTGCAGTAAAGCTGAGTACACATGGTGAATCCCCTCAGTATAGCTGGGTACGTACAGGGAATAGTTTTAATTGATCTCTATGAAGAAGTATTGACAGCTGTCCCTGTGTTCCTACCTACAATTATCACTTATTCCTGTTGTTCAAGTTGCCTGAACTCACAAACATACAGCTCTAACTTACAATAACATTGAGGCTGGCTGCTGTGACCTAACTTATAACATGGGATGTCCTGATAACCAGGAGTCGAACACCGAATATAATAAAGTGCCCAGGCCTTAGTCAAACACACCCTCCACATGAACACAAACACGCAAACCAGCCCCAATTTGGTCAGAACTCAATCTCTCACTCACAGTAGGTGGCCTTACCTCCCAAGTGTCCTGATTTCAGTGGTCCAGTCCATTTATCCCTATGTGAGCACTTTGGCCCAAAGCTTGGTATATTGAGAGGCATTGGCCGCATGACCTATTCACTGCCACTCTGCACAGTAACAGAGCAGATGCTGGTGGCATTGGCACTTCCTGGCAGTTCTTAAGAGGGAGATTTGCGACTAGCGTTAGGCAGACCTCCAGAGGTGTGGCACGCCGCACAACCATGTCCCATTGTTAAATGTAGCCACTCCCTGTTTCCTAATTCAATAAGTAGAAATGTTGGGATGGGTGAGTTAGTCTTTCACATGTGGGTGGCAAACAATGTCACTAATAGAAAAAAAGGATCAATATGAAAAGTTAATTTATTCCTCTAATCCAGGCTTTTTCAACCAGTGTGCCGTGCTTCCTGCACTTTCATAGTGACCTGTTGGCCCGGGCTCTTCTTAGAGGATCAGTCATGCTTCGGCTGTGACCTGTGCCTTGATGACGCGGCGATGTGATATCATAGGTTACGGCCGCCGCATCTCACCACCCAGCCAGCCCACCCGCCTGCATACACATCTTCCAGTTCCCGCCTGCATCCACAGCTTTCCTTGCCCACCCACATCCACACCTGCATGAACACCTGCTGCTCAGTATTCGCAGCAATCCACTAAGAACAACCCCCGCCACTGAGGGACAGCGAGGAGGACAGCTGACCAGTACGGGCTAATATTTGTTATGTTATTTCTCCTGTGGGGAGCAATAGGATTTATGGATTTATGGGGGAACAATGTGAATAATTCATGTGGAGAGCAATAGGATTTATGTGGGGAGAAATGTGATTGATTTATGTGGGGAACAATAGGATTTATGTAAGGAGCAACATGATTTATGTGATTGTTTTTTCTGTGTAGGCCGATGTATATGTGGATTTTTTATTACTGTGAGTGCTAACGTGTGTTTTTTGTTGTTTTTTTCTGTGGGGAACGTATGGTGTGTCTTGACAATTTTAAAATATTGGTGGTCATTCCGAGTTGATCGCTAGCTGCCGTTGTTTGCAGCGCAGTGATCAGGTTAAAAATCGGTATTTCTGCGCATGCGTACAGGCCGCAGTGCGCACGCGCAACGTACTTTCACACAAAACTATGCAGTTTCACACAAGGTCTAGAGACGCTTTTTAGTCGCACTGTTGATCGTTGAATGATTGACAGGAAGTGGGTGTTTCTGGGTGGTAACTGGCCGTTTTCCGGGAGTGTGCTAAAAAACGCAGGCGTGTCTAGGGAAACGGGGGAGTAGCTGGCCGAACGCAGGGCGTGTTTGTGACGTCAAACCAGGAACCAAACAGACTGAAGTAATCGCAAGGAAGGAGTAGGTCTGCAGCCACTCTGAAACTGCTTGAAAAAATTTCAGCACTATTCTGCTAACCTTTCGTTCGCACTTCTGCTAAGCTAAGATACACTCCCAGAGGGCGGCGGCTTAGCGTTTGCACTGCTGCTAAAAGCAGCTAGCGAGCGATCAACTCGGAATGAGGGCCATTGTTCGGTGTGCCTCGAGTAAAAAAAGGTTGAACATCACTGCTCTAATCTTATTTGAGATGTGGGATAGGCTTTCCCAGAAATATGGCAGTGTTCACAGTCATACCTTTGAATAATTACTAAGTCAGCACAGAAAGGCAACACAGTATACTTTCCTAACAGAAACATTTCTATTCTGGTTCACTTCATTTTTAACCCAATCTCAAATTTAAATTGAACAATATTTCTCTGTGTAATTGGGAGCTAGAAGAAAAAAGTGAGATTGATGAATCCGTAGTAGCGAAGTTGATTTTAATCAGACGATTCTTTCAGCTGTCAGGACGAGAGACTAACCAAAGCCACATGAAAAACGTCAAATGCACTGAACAAGCTGCTACAAGTAAACATAGATGCTTGAGCTCATTAATAGAAATTGGCTTTGTAGATCTAAGTCTAGACTGCAGACAAATATATTTTCTTAAGTTGAAAAAATATACTGTATATCAAATGTTTTGTTTGTTTTTTGCTGCAAAATAAACTTCATTCAAACAAAAAATATATTTTTTTTATATTCTAGTTTTGTCTATTTTATGTTCTGTCTAAGAAAAAATCATTTCTTTTTCAATTTTTTTAAGCTACAAATTTGGAGAAATTACTGATCACATGACAACAATGTTGCTGTATAAAATTAAACATAATAAAGAAAAAAAATGTAATCAGTATAAATAAAAATAATAAATTAGAATTTAATATAAAACACATTATAATATGATACACTCTAGATATTCATGATTTTCCAGGCAGACGTTCCGGATGCATTTTATATATAGGCCAAATTTAAATGGTTCCTCGACCCTTTAACCAAACTATTCAAATATAACTTTGATTAAAATCCAGTCTTCGTTTCACTCCAAGAGCAAAATGCAACCTCTGTAAATGATTCTTCAAAAAGAACATAAACATGTCATTACTTTATAAACTGCAACAAAGAAGTGAGTATTTTCTCGTTCCATATTTCATTTAAAACGACATCATATTCTTTTGTTTTTGGTGAACCCAATTAATCCAACAGACCATGGAGTGTAAGTGATCTTAAATTAAACAAACTGCAATCTCCGTCATTCACAGAGGAGCTGAAGACAGGATCTGTCCACTGTACTGTCAGAAAGCTGAAGCAGAGTCTTATTCTTATTTATTGCCTCAGCACAGCACCGGCAGCCATTTTCTTTTGATCTGATGTTTGTGAAAATGCTTATGTATGTGCCACATGCCTAATTAATCCACTGGGTCAGGCTTGGCCAACCTGTAGCTCTACAGCTGTTGTGAAACTATACATTCCAGCATGCCTTGCCAGAGTTTTAGTATTCCATAATAGCAAAACTGTGGCAGAGCATGGTGAGACTTGTAGTTCACAACAGCTGGAGAGCCACAGGCACTGCGTCCTTTGTACGCAGTGGTTGTACTAAACATGCTAATGCCGCAGGAGGCGTCTTGTGTAAATGGACACCTCCTGCCGGCTTCTGTCATCCACTGCTGCCTCTGAATATGCAGCATCGGATCACTCTGCATGAACATCAGTTACCTGGGATACTCAGGATGGACGGTGATTGGCCCACTGCTTAGGCATGCAACCTCTCCTGATTGGCCCATTGGTAAGTAATGCCCCATTCCTCTGATTGGCCCACTGGCTAGCTATGCATCCTCTCCCGATTGGCCCACTGGTTAGTAATGCCCCATGACTCTCATTGGCCCACTGGTTAGGCATGCATCCTCTCCAGATTGGCATGCCACCCAGATTCGGAATGCCCTTCAAAACCTTTGATGGTTTTCCATTGATGGTTTCATGCTACTGATGAAAGGCACCCTCAACGGTCACTACTTCGATGGCCATACTTATACATAGCTACACATATACATATGGGGCCTAATGCAGAGTTGACCACACGCCTGTTTATGAAGAGTATCATGCATGTTTTTGCACTGTCCATGCTCTGGAACTGTATACATGCAAGTAAAGGTGATGCAGACTACAGACGACTTGAAGTAGCGTAACTGGGTTGTAAATGGCCGTTATTATGTAGGGAAAGGTCAGTAAGGTCGACCTAATCACGGGGTGTGCAGACATTACTGACGGATCTTTTGCACATGATATAGGGCCTAATTCAGACCTGATCGTAGCAGCAAATTTGTTAGCAGATGTTCAAAACCATGTGCACTGCAGGTGGGCAGATATAACGTGCAGAGAAAGTTAGAGACCTGCACGAACATCTGCACAGACCAGGACTTACTCTTCCAGTGCGATGATCAGGGCTGAAGCTGACATCAGAAGCCCTCCCTTCAAACACCTGATCCCTCCTGCGTTTCTCTGGACACGCCTTAAAAATGGTCAGTTGCCACCCACAAACGGCCTCTTCCTGTCAGTCACCTTGCATTTGGCCGTGTGATCGCTTTTCTCGCACCATCCCGTTGCTGCCCGGCGATCCCCGGCGCTGCGGACTGTCGAAGTCGGAAATATTATAGCCACATGCATCACGTGCAAACACCACAGAGTTGCCTACGTGCGCGTGCTTGTTCTGCCGTGCATGCGCATACCCGCATGTTGCGTATATTGGCTCACGAGGTCTTGCGTATTAACGTGTGGTATAAGTAAATACAGTAGCATACGCATTCGCATGGAAAAGCCACAAAGACATATCTCATATTTAATACACATAGTACTTAATTTACACATAGCCCACACACACCACACCAGCAAGTTACATTTGCTTCAGAGGTATAACAACAGAGGGATTCAACTTTACAGGATATGAGGGGACAGAATTAGGTTAGGAGGTGGTGTTTGGTATCCAGCTGTACAGTATTTCAAGGGCAATACTCCGATGGCAGTTTGCAGAATGTAGCACGCTCCTGCGCATAGATATGCGCAGGAACAGAATATTAATATCACACTGTATTTACTGTACTCTTTATATTCGGCGGGAACCAGCCCTTTGACCTATGGATGAAGAGATTACAATTTCCTTTGTTTCACACTTTGGACTATTGTATAAAAGCCAAGCCTCCTGGCCGGTCAGACACATTCTCTGAAGGTCATCTATCCAGATTGACTGAGGACCGGGACGCGCAGGCGAACAAACGTATGTATCATTGGTTGTAGCTTATTCTCTTGTATTATTGTATTTTCTGTTGTACCCCCTTTTAAGTAAACATTTGTTGCTGGGTTGGACCTCAACATTACATATACAATTGGTGTCGCAGTCCTTTCCTGTTAGGGGTTATAAAGTGTATTCCGCCGCACGTGTAGCTACTTTGTGCTTACAGCGTAACGGCGTGCTTACGCAACGTGTACGCATTTCATAGGGGTTTTACACACACATGCTTACCGGTCGAAGCGGCCTGAACATTTGTGCATTTAAGGTAGTGCTTTTCTTTCCTGAAAGTTAAACAAACTTAACAGGACCAACCCATGCGCAGTTCAGAGTTCAGACCTGATCGCAGGCTGTACGAAAACGCAGCCTAACGATCAGGTCTGAATTAGGCCCATAGTGCGTACTGATGCTGATAATGACTAGTAGCATCAAATCATATATACTCACCAAATGTATGAAATGTGATTGCAGTTGCTGAGATATCGAGATCAGTAGATCTTTAAGCTGATAATAAGTGTGGGCACTTTGGCCCAGCTGGATCGGGTGGGGTCTGCAAGTGCCCGCGGGGCGGCTATGGTGAAAAGATGAGATCAGTTGTTATCTTTAGACAACATTAAACTTAGGTTCAGCTCTACAGAAAGTGCTTTATGTTGGTATAGTGCGATGGATCGATACCATAGGTGTGCAGTGGGGAGCCTTAGATAAAGTATTACCTCAGGAGTTACCTTGTATACAGACAGAACGAGACTTGAGATGTATATCTCCTTTATATAGTACTGAAATAGCAGGATCAATACAACAGGTTTCAGTATCATCAGCTTATCTCCTTCTCCCTCAGAGACTCTTCTAGAATGACACATGTGAGGTAAAACAAACAAGTACATAACATATGCAACAGACAAACACTACATCTCTGTAACTATACAGCGCCATCTGCTGCCCCTGTACGGTAACTACATGCATATAAACGAAACCATAGTCTGTTGTCCATATTTCAACACCCCTTCTCAACAGACTGGGTTTCTTCAGTTAGACCCATCTTTGACGTAAGTCTCCAATGTCTCTCTCTGGTAAGAGGCTTAGTCATGATATCAGCTGTCATATCTTCTGTTGGGCAATAGTTCAACTCTATAAGACCTTGTTCCTGTAGATCCCTCAGGAAGTGATGCTTGACATCAATGTGCTTGGTTCTTGGGTTCACTCTTTCTGTTTGCGCTAATGCAATGCATCCTTGATTATCCTCATATATCTTGATAGGTCCTTCTTGAGGCATTCCTAGGTCTGATAGTAGTTGCATTAACCATACCGCTTCTTGACTTAGTGTGAATGTTCCATCACCTTCTCTTGAGATTTGCATTCCCAAGTAATGCGTTATGTGGCCGAGGTCTTTTGTTTCAAACTGACGGTTTAGTTCTTGTAACAATTCAACTTCGTCCCCTTCTTGTTCGAAACAAACTAGCAAATCGTCCACGTAAATTAATACATAGAACCATCTTTCATCTATCAACTTTGTATAGAGACATGGGTCTGCTTTGCTTCTGATGAATCCCTTTTCTGTCAGAACTCCATTTATCTTTGTATTCCATGCTCTTGCTGCTTGTTTAAGACCATATATACTCTTGTTCAGTTTACATACGTGATCTGGGTTCTGAGAATTCACGAAGCCTGGTGGTTGTTCCATGTATATATCTTCCTTTAGTTCACCATGTAGGAAAGCCGTCTTTACATCGAAATGTTTCACTTTCATACCCTTTATGGCTGCTGTTAGGAGTAAGGTTCTAATGGTAGTGTGCTTCACAACTGGAGCAAACGTTTCATCATAATCTTCTCCAAATTTCTGTGAATATCCTTTAGCAACAAGTCTTGCCTTGTATCTTTCTATTTTTCCTTCAGAATCATACTTGACCTTAAAAGTCCATTTACATCCTATGGCCTTTTTGTCTAATGGTAGTCTGGTCAATGTCCATGTCTGATTGTCTTCCATTGATTCCATTTCTTCTTTTGCGGCTCCTAGCCATTTCTGTGCTTCTCTTTCAGAAAAATTTGCAATTTCTTCCCATGATGCCGGTTCTTGTATGTTAATGGCTTTTGCTTTGTAAGATAAACGTGTAGGTGCTTTTCCCTTATTTTCTCTTGAAGAGCGTCTCACACCCTCGGATGCACTCTCATGAGTGTCGCTGGTATTTGTCTTGTGTTGTACTTCAACTTCTTGAATGATCTCTACTTCATCTGTTTCTTTGAATTCGGTGCTTTCTTCTTCTTCAGTAGAGTCTACTGGAATTATGACATCATCTCGTGTTTCCTCTATGAATGTCACACTGTTGCTTATAACTACTTTTCCAGTTCTTGGATTTAAGATTCTGTAGCCTTTTGAATGTTCACTATAGCCGACTAGAACTCCCTCTTCTGCTCGGTTCTGCAACTTGCTTCGTTTTTCAGCAGGAATGTAAACGAAGGCTCTGCATCCAAAAACTCTAATGTGCTTTAAGCTGGGTTTCTTACCGTGCCACAGCTCATATGGTGTCTTCCTTACTGCTTTGGAAAGTAGTCTGTTTTGAAGATAGGTGGCTGTTGCTGCTGCTTCACCCCAATATTTATCAGGTAGTCCTGAATCTGTAAGCATGCACCTTATCATTTCTGTTAGTGATCTGTTTTTCCTCTCAGATACGCCATTTTGCTCTGGTGTATATGGTACTGTCTTCTGATGCTCAATACCGAGTCCTCTTAAGTACCGTTCTATTTTCTGTCCTGTGAACTCGCCTCCATTGTCGCTGCGAAGAGTTAGCATATTCCTCTTGAACCTGTTTCTGGTCATGTTCACATAGTCTTGCAGCTTTTCAAAGACTTCATCTTTACTTTTTATTAGATAAGTGACTGTGAACCTGGAGTAGTCATCAATGAATGTCAGCATATACCTTTTGTCTCCTACGGTTCGCGTTTTCATAGGTCCGCATACATCACTATGTACCAGGTCTAGTGGTCTGGAAGCTCTGTTTTCACTTTTCTTAGGAATTGTTGTCCTTGTCGCTTTCGCTTTTATGCAGCATTGACACTTCATCATTTCTGAACAGTCTGACACTTTGAGATCCCTGGCTAGGTCTCTCTTCTGCATTTCCTTTATGCAATCTGGGTGTCTGTGTCCTAATCTTCTATGCCACTTATGAATACAGTCAGCGTGTTTCTGTGTACTCAGTTTTGCCTGCTGTGCTGCGATATCCAGACAGTATAAGTGTTCTTTTATTCTGGCTGTAGCTAGTGTTTCTCTTCCGTTTTGGATAAAACACTTATTATTCTGAAACTTTACAGTAAGTCCTTTTTCTACTAGATTCTTTACTGATAGCAGTGCTCCCTCAAGCTTGGGAACATATAGCACATCTGTTACGGGTATTTCTGCATAGCTGCCATTACCCTTGGAACATAGGAATTTACCATTCCCTTTCCCTTCTGCAATGATATTTGTTCCATCTGCTAGGTAGATTGTTTCTTTATGGTTCAAATCAAGTTCAGTAAAGAAGTCCTTGTTATTTGTCATGTGACTAGTTGCTCCTGAGTCTACATACCACTTTTCTGATAATTGGGTTACTGTCGCTTTAAATGTTCCATTCCACTTGTGTGCTCCTGTATCTGTAAGTGTGGCTTTGGCTCTTTGTTTGTGTAATCTTTCTGGTGGTTTATGCTGCTCTGTCTTCCATATGGTGCAATCTTTTTTCAGGTGACCCACTTTCTTGCATCTGAAACATGCTCTTGTTTCCCTGGTGTGTGGCTTAGTGTCCGCCATTTTAAGTGCTTTCTCTGTGTCACTTTCAGTATTGCACTCTGTAAGCTCCTTTCTGCGTTGATACTCCTCTATGAGCCTGTTCTTCACAAAGTCTGGTGTGATTTCTGCTTCAGGTCTCATTTCTAGTGCGTTTATTAGTGCACTGTATGTATCTGGTAAACTGCAAAGGAGGATGGCTGCTATGTGGTTGCTTTTGATTTCTTCTCCCATTGACCTGAGCTGTATGGTTATCTCTAGTAGTGCACTGATGTGTTCTTGCATTGTCTTGCCTTTATTAAATCTCATTTGATATAATTTTCTTAATAGGAATAGTTTGCTGTTCAAACTTGCTCCTTCATGCACTCTCTGCAAAGCACACCACATGCCTTTAGCTGTACTCTCTTGTCTTATGTGTATAAGCTGTTCATCTTCCACTAGTAAACTTATAGTGGCTCTTGCCTGTCTGTCCTTCTTAATCCACTGCTGATCCTCTCCTTCAGGTCTGTCTGCATTTATAACATCCCATAAATCATCTCTGGTTAATAGCATTTCTACTTTAAACTTCCATGTTTGATAGTTCTCATTAGAAAGCTTGCTTGCAGCTAGTCTGAGATCTGTGTAATTTGCCATAACCCTTCCTTGTATAGATCTCTCTATTCTTCTGTGGTATTAAACTTGTTTTACTCACAGTTTTCTTTCCAAGGTTCTCCTGGGTTGTTTCTTGTGTGTTACACAGTCTGCTGTCTGCGCCTGCTGGGACTTGCAGTGCGACTCGTGATCTGGATGCTGCTTAGGATGCGCTCCTGAAAACTTTATCTTGTACAGACTCCAGTCTGGGCCCATAACCTGTTGGTATAGTGCGATGGATCGATACCATAGGTGTGCAGTGGGGAGCCTTAGATAAAGTATTACCTCAGGAGTTACCTTGTATACAGACAGAACGAGACTTGAGATGTATATCTCCTTTATATAGTACTGAAATAGCAGGATCAATACAACAGGTTTCAGTATCATCAGCTTATCTCCTTCTCCCTCAGAGACTCTTCTAGAATGACACATGTGAGGTAAAACAAACAAGTACATAACATATGCAACAGACAAACACTACATCTCTGTAACTATACAGCGCCATCTGCTGCCCCTGTACGGTAACTACATGCATATAAACGAAACCATAGTCTGTTGTCCATATTTCAACACTTTAAGTGTCTGAGGTACTTACTGTAGCTGTGCATCCGGATAAGTGAAGGCTATCATACGTTATTCTGCCCTTTCCTATCATTCTATTAAATATTGTCATCTCTAAATGACTGCATTAGTAATTAGGACCCACACAGATTTACTGGAGGAGGAGGAACTGAACGCATAGTCACAGTTGTCGCTACAGATGGTTTTTGTTACAAATGTGCTCAAGAAAGGAATTATATTATGTACAGAATGTACATTAACTGCAGTAATAATTCTGTATGTGGGAGGGGAGGGGAGGGCTTAGAACACATTTCAGGAATCCAAACACAGGTACAACAAGGAGCATACCACAGCGACAGGTAAGAGGAAACACAAAGCCACAAGTAATACAGTAACTCACATAAGAAATAAGTTATATATTATTTACACTATTAGGGTTCTTTTTATTAACATGTTGTGATTTAGTGGACATTCTGTTAATGCCGATTGTTGCAATTTATCAATAATAATATTACATGGGACAGCTCATCGATACTCCACTGCCTCGGTGACACTGGCATGGAGTGGCAAGGGTTGGCATACCCAGAGGCAGATTTAGACCTCTTGGGGCCATAAGCAAAACACCGATTTGGGGCCCCCCTTCCTCAAACAATCCTCACACTGGAAGACTTCATCTTTTTTTTCTGTGCAAATCCCGGCTCCTCTCTCTAAGCATCTGATGTCATACACATGTGTGTCATGACTGGTCACACGCACAGTACTGCAGAGTTGGAGACACAGGCATGCGCTGGAGCCGACACCCAACAGCTGTCTAATCAGCTAGCCCAGCTCTTGGACAACTGCGGTGAAGCTCTTGGACAATTTCGGTGAAGCTCTTGGTTCGTCAGAAATGCCCTTTATACAGCCTTGTCGGCAGGCCCCCTGAGACCAACAGGGCCCTGAACAGCTGCTTTGGCTGGCTTGTGGTAAATCCTCCTCTGGACATGCCCCTTCCCTGGATGGGCAGAGGGAGGGGATATGACTTGCATTGTCCAGCTAGCTTTATCACAAGTGCGCAGTGGAACTGCAAGCGCAAAACATGGACTGTCAGTGTCAGTTCCACTCATTAACAAAGAATAATCGTAACAAAATATGTTAAATAATAACATTTACAAATACAGATCAGTGAAAAAATGCTTTATTAAAAGAAAACATTTTCCTTTCAATTTATTCTGTTATCACCATCCTAAAATGAGAGTCATGAATATTATTGCTGGTGATGTATAGGGTTTCATCCTGTTAAAAATGTACCCCTAAAAGAGCTGCCTATTTATTAAGCAACTTTTGAGGTCATTGTGCTGAAATGTCAGTTTTGAGAGGATTGTTGCAATATATAAGTATCTCCACAGTTTATTAGGGCACCACTGCAGATTACTTAGAGATATCTGTGGCAGTCCCTCTATTTTCTCTTGCAAAAGCTGTCACTGTCTGTAGCTTTCTATGGGGACTGTGAAAATGTTCTGATAAAACTTTCTGCATGGCGTTATCCATTGTGTAGAAAGAATAGATGTAGGTGCACTATGCAAACGTTACTATTCCAAATGTAAATACATTTTACAATTAAGCGGGGGGGGGGGGGGGGGGGGGCAGATGTAACATGTGCAGAGAGAGTTAGATTTGGGTGTAGTGTGTTCAAACTGAAATCTAAATTGCAGTGTAAAAATAAAGCAGCCAGTATTTACCCTGCACAGAAACAATATAACCCACCCAAATCTAACTCTATCTGCAAATGTTATATTTGCCTCCCCTGCAGTGCACATGGGGGGGGGGGGGTCATTCCGAGTTGGTCGCTCGCTAGCTACTTTTTGCAGCGCTGCGATCAGATAGTCGCCACCTATAGGGGAGTGTGCTTTAGCTTTGCAAACGCGTGTGCAGCCGAGCTCTGCAAAAACATTTTGTGCAGTTTCTCAGTAGGTCTGAACTTACTCAGCCCTTGCGATCACTTCAGTCTGTCTGGCCCCGGAATTGACGTCAGACACCCGCCCTGCAAACGCCCGGACACGGCTGCGTTTTTCCAACCACTCCCAGAAAACGGTCAGTTGCCACCCAGAAAGGCCTTCTTCCTGTCAATCTCCTTGCGTTCGGCTGTGCGAATGGATTCTTCGTTAAATCCATCGCTCAGCAACGATCCACTTTGTACCCGTACGACACGCCTGAGCATTGCGGTGCATACGCATGTGAAATAGTGACCTGATCGTTGCGCTGCGAAAAACGGCAGCATGCGATCAGGTCGGAATGACCCCCATGGTTTTGCCCAACTGCTAACAAATCTGCTGCTGCGATCAACTCTAAATTACCCCCATGGTTTTGCTCATTAGCTAACAAATTTGCTGCTGTGATCAGATCTGAAATAGGCCCTAGGTTTCTGCATGGTATCATTTGAACTGGGGGCACTACACATTTGTGGTACTTGGAGTTTTACACATTATACTTCTTAATAGCATTACTACTATATCATTTTGACAATATTATTGGTAGGGCCCCCATAAGTTAGTTGCCAGGGGCCCCACACAAACCTTAATGCTGCCATGGCTCCTTGTCCCAACAAGAGATCAGTAATAAGTTGCTCTGACAAATCACTCCCCATCAGTGGCGTCAGAAGGAGGGTGCGGGGGGAGCGGCTCGCACCCGGGTGTCCCCCTCGGAAGGGGTGACACCAAAGTGCCAGCTCTTCTGCAGTGACAGGAGCCGAGTGCTGCAGTGAGATAATCTCCTGTCACAGATAAGAGCCGGCACACACACAGTCCAGTCTCCAGAGGCAGCCAGCATCTTCGGGGAAGCTGGACATGCCCCCGAAGCGAAATGTTAAATTAGACCACGCCCCCTTTTCGGGGCCCACGGCTCCGGCAGCCTGAGCAGGGGAGGGGTAGGGGGAGGGGGGCGGGGAATAGTACAGAGTGCGCTCCGGGTGTCACCACACCCGGTGACGCCTCTGCCTCCCATTGCCGCGATATGTGATCATATAAGAATTAAGAAATTATACTTGCAACTCACTATCAATTGGTCCATAATAACATCATTGTAAAATCAATCACCGGTTAGCCTCTGCCAGCATAGAGCTCAGGTATGATTGTCCCTGCTTTAATCCCTGGCTCCTAAGGTTATTTCATATACATTATGAACAGACACTGAGGGGTAAATTTACTAAGGTGGGAGTTGTTTTAGAACTGGTGATATTGGCCCTCATTCCGAGTTGATCGGTCGCAAGGCGAATTTAGCAGAGTTACACACGCTAAGCCGCCGCCTACTGGGAGTGTATCTTAGCATCTTAAAATTGCGACCGATGTATTCGCAATATTGCGCTCACAAACTACTTAGCAGTTTCTGAGTAGCTCCAGACTTACTCTGCCTGTGCGATCAGTTCAGTGCTTGTCGTTCCTGGTTTGACGTCACAAACACACCCAGCGTTCGCCCAACCACTCCCCCGTTTCTCCGGCCACTCCTGCGTTTTTTCCGGAAACGGTAGCGTTTTCAGCCACACTCCCATAAAACGGCCTGTTTCCGCCCAGTAACACCCATTTCCTGTCAATCACATTACGATCGCCGGAGCGATGAAAAAGCCGTGAGTAAAAATACTATCTTCATAGCAAAGATACTTGGCGCAGTCGCAGTGCGAATATTGCGCATGCGCACTAAGCGGAATTTCACTGCGATGCGATGAAAAATACCGAGCGAACGACTCGGAATGAGGGCCATTGCTCATAGCAACCAACCAGATCAGAGGTGGAACTACCATTGGTGCAGTAGATGTATTGCACCTGGGCCCCTGAGGACTAAGGGGCCCGCTGCTGCACAAACCAGCAATGAGTTATCCCCTGACTTCCACCCACAGACCATTTTGAACAATGTTGGATGAATGGCCCAGTGCAGAGAGCAGGGTGGGCCCCACAGCCTCTCCATGTCACCCACTGCCTCTCCCTGTCACCCTCAGCCTCCCCCTACCTTACACTGTCACTCTCTGCCTCTCCCTGTCACCCTTTGCTGTGTGGCATATTGCAAACTTGGGTTGGGATAGAGGTGGAGGGCACAAATCATATTCTTGCACCTGGGCCCACCACACACATGTTCCGCCACTGAATAAGAGTCTACGTAACATTTATCTAGCTGCTTCTGGAAGATAATAGATAGAATATGAATGGATGCTATGGGCTACATCACCAGTTCTTAAAAAAACTCCCACCTTAATAAATTTACCCCCGAGTCTCCAGCATATTTTACAATTGTGTGTTTCTGCCAGAACACAGATGTATATGCAGCAGTATACTAAATATGACATAGGGCAGTACGGATGGTGTAGGGCAGTACGGATGGTGTAATGGTTAGCATTACTGCCTCACAGCACTGAGGTCATGGGTTCAATTCCCACCATGGCCCTAACTGTGGGGAGATTGTATATTCTCCCCGTACTTGCGTGGGTTTCCTCCGGGTACTCCGGTTTCCTCCCACAATCCAAAAATATACTGGTAGGTTAATTGGTTCCCAACAAAAATTAACCCTAGCATGAATGTGTGTGAGTGTACATGTGATAGGGAATCTAGATTGTAAGCTCCACTGGGGCAGGGACTGATGTGAATGGGCAAATATTCTCTGAAAAGCGCTGCGGAATATGTGCGCGCTATATAAATAACTGATAATAATAATAATAATAATAATAATCTGCTCGAAAAGTTAGTGTTTCATTCTTAAAACAATTTGGTCTTCAAATCATTTCATGATAGCTGTATATGTGATAATTATTTGTTCTGCATGCTTCTCCGTTCTTATGTTATCACAGCTGTATGGTTACATTTACGTTTGTCACACTGGAAAACAATTTACAATCGGAGATATTGTTACGTACAGACATTAGTGGGTAGAGTAAGGACACAGGTAGTAGGGCTGTTTTAAGGAACAGACCCCTGGGATGAATTTCTTGCTGACGCATCTTGTGAATGTAGCTTTATTTTAAAGTAAACTTACACCTTCAGTTATAAATTGCTGTTTTATGTAACATTTACAACTTCGTGTATTTACCCTGAGAAGTTGATTTTTAACAAATGCATCATTGGAATATATAATTATTTAGGCCATTTTTCATGTGTTTGTAATGGTTATTTAGATATTTTTTTTATTAGATTGTTAAAAATCAACTTCTCAGGTTAAATACATGAAGATATAGTTGAGGCGTTTGCCACTTGGACCTCCTCTCCCCACTCTCCAAAAGTGTCATTGTAATATAAATATAGACACCAAAGGGTGGGGTAGACATAGGTTTCTAAGAATGTTTATTAAGGTAATTGTACCATTTACTTTTAAGTCTTTCCAACTCCAAATAGTATATTCTGCTATGTCAGCTGGTATGCAGTACAGATTAACAACAGGGCAGATGGGCTACATACTCCCAGAGGCTTCCACACACTGGGGGGGGGGGCACAAATTTTGAAAAATTACAGGTTACACTTTGAACAAAATCACCAGCATGTCTTTTTGACAATTTTATTAGTAGGGGTCCCCACAAGTTAGTAATTCTGGAGCCCCTACAACCTTAGTCCGGCTCTGGTGGTATCAGATGCTCGCCTAATGACCTTAGAGAAAATACTACGGTAGCAGTATAAAGTTGTTTTCTCCTAAGTAGCTGTGACGGGGAACCTTCTGTATGTGGCCAATCTGCAGGATCGTACTGACTTTTATTCCAAACAAAGAGATGACGTGGAGAGATGACAGACCATCTGAGTTTCAAACACCAGCAAGAATGTGATATGTAAATGAAACTTTTAATTTACATTTTTCTTAAAGTTAAACTCACAAACCCAAACCCACCAAGTTAGTAATAGTATATCAACAAGTCTTTGAATGCACTTATTTATTTTATCTGAAATCATCATGTAATAAGTATTACAAAATATACAAAATGTGTATGTATAGAATAATATGCGAAAATATTGCCACCAGAGGTTTGGCTTGAAAGCGTACTGTACCTCTGTTTATAAGGGGTTAATGCATTTGCAGCATAAGATTCAGATTGGTAACATCCATTCCACTTTCTGCGTGTGCCCTCTCAGTCTGGGCTCTCAGTGCACCAAATGCCCTTTCCCAGCCACATTGCCTGTTTTCTTATTAAAACAGTTGTCAGAGTCTCCGTTACGGCTTGAGGTTAGGATGGGGATAGGATTTACTATGCATTTGTATTTATTTTTTCCACTTTAAAAAAAGTGTTACAATATGTTAGGGGCTAGGGTTCAGGTTTTCCTAAATTGCCCTTTTTTACGAGTCCTAAGGAAAATCTTGACGCTGGGAGTGGAAATTAGCATTTCTGCCTCACCTCCCTGAGGTCATGAGTTCAATTCCTGACCAAGGCCCTATTGTGTGGAGTTTGTATGTTTTCCTGGATTTCCTTTGTTTGTTCCTCCCACACTCCAGACACATACTGGTAGGGTAATTGGCTTCTGACATTAACAATGAAACCTACAGTGTAGCCATTTGGTAGGGACTATAGATTGTATGCGTCACTGGGGCAGAGACTGAATGACTGAAATATTCTCTTTAAAGCGCTATGTAATATGTGTGCGCTATATAAAGACTTAAATATGGCAGGCATATAGGGTGGTGAGCAAGCTGCTTTTCTCCGGAGCAAGACAGTGGTTGCAGAGGTGCAGGTGGTGACACAGGGGCAGCTGAAGGTCATGTAGCAGCAATCTCAGAGGGGTGGGTACTCAGGATTGACAGTGAGATTGGTTAGCGGTAGTACCAACTAATCACAGGCCAACAGCTCCAGGCATCATGCCCACCACTATGACATTACTGCTGGCAGCGCAGTAGCTTATAAACATCCAATGACTGTGCTGGCAGCGCAGTAGCTTATAACATCCAATGACTGTGCTGGCAGCGCAGTAGCTTATAAACATCCAATGACTGTAAATCTCCTTTGAAGAACGATAATACTAACAAACGTTCGTATAATTTGTTACATACGGTGATGTATCATAAGTTATCATAGAACATCAAAAACAAATTAGCCACTGTTATTGCACCATAGTTGTAATAAGAAAAACATGTCCACTTACCTTTAAGTAGTCTTATGCTTCACAGGGGTTTTAGCGCTGTGTGAGGTTATACTGTTTTTACTATTCCAAAAACAACACAGGCTGTGATCTCCGACAAGATAATAAGAGCTAAATCCGCTAAGCTTCACAACAAGGATCAAATGGATTAAGACGATTCCCTGTCAGTTCTGGTAACTTTACAGTGACATCTGTGTAATCTAGACGGTCAGCCAATTATGCACTGGCATGCTATACGATGCAGAGGGGTAAAATGCTTTTGTTATATTTACTGTGGCACTAACACTCCGGAAAAATATCTATAGATTGTAAGCTTGCGAGCAGGGCCTTCCTACCTCTATGTCTGTCTGTTTTTACCCAGTTTTGTTCTATTACTGTTGTTCTAATTGTAAAGTGCAACGGAATATGCTGCGCTGTATAAGAAACTGTTAATAAATAATAATAAATAAATCTCAATAGGTGAAAGTATTTGATGGCAGGGGCTGCTGGGAGTTGTAGTTCAAGAATTGCTGGTGTGTTAGTAATATGGTCGTTTCCTTCATTAGACCCCACCTATGTGACTGCCTATACTGTGGGGGCATTTGAAGCCCTAGAATGTCATGTGTACAAGCTATAGGGATCCATCATCTTGGAGAGAGATAAAGTGGAGACAGATCAAGTAGCATCCTGAGTTCCAGTCGTTTTACAGGCTGTGCTAGAAAAATTACAGCAGCTGATTGGTTGGTACTTTATCTCTCACACCCCTCTTAAATTCTGCTCTGCTCTTCAGTGAATGGGATTATTGATGTGAAGTTAGAGGACAATTATAATATTGATAGGAGCCTTCCTGTGGGATGCTCCATATCATACTCTTATTTGAAGGCCCAGGGGTCTATTTACTAAGCCTTGAGGAGAGATAAAGTGGAGAGAGATAAACTACCAACCAATCAGCTCCTGTCATTTTCCAAACACAGCCTGTAACATAGCAGCTAGAGGCTGATTGGCTGGTGATTTATCTCACTCCACTTTATCACTCTCCAAGGCTTAGTACATAGACCACTCAGTCATATGTTAAAGAGCTGGTGCATATAGGTCATCCCACATTTGGATGATGTAGGGAATGGCCATGTGTTTAGCAGTTAGACTTGGTCATGTGTTTAGCAGTTAGACTTGGTCATGTGTTTAGCAGTTAGACTTGGCCATGTGTTTAGCAGTTAGACTTGGCCAAGTGTTTAGCAGTTAGACTTGGCCATGTGTTTAGCAGTTAGACTTGGCCATGTGTTTAGCAGTTAGACTTGGCCATGTGTTTAGCAGTTAGACTTGGCCATGTGTTTAGCAGTTAGACTTGGTCATGTGTTTAGCAGTTAGACTTGGTCATGTGTTTAGCAGTTAGACTTGGCCATGTGTTTAGCAGTTAGCCATATGTGGGTGGTTTGACTACTTTTTAGCCAATTATAGTTTTTTTGGACAATTTGAGATGGGTGGGTGACAAGGTAACAAACAAAGCTGTTATTTTACTTCAGATAACATGACAATAGTGATGGGCAATTAACCATTTTACTGCCACCTCAAACCACACTGTCTATTCAATCTAGTACATCTTACCGAAGACAATATAAGGGTTTTTAACTTTGACATGTGGGATGGCGTGTTTAGTCACCACTGGACTACAGTATTTCATGATAGTGGTGATGAAACACGTTGGTACTTAAAATATATCCAGTTTATCACTTGAAATCTCCCCACCCTTTTATATATAGGTTGTGGCGATTATGAAGTGTGAAAACACGGAAGATACATAGGTTTCTCCAACAGGAGTATGCTTAACCAGTTGCCTATCTACAATGCACCCATGTTCTACAATACTTATCTCCCCGGAGTCCCACATCGACAAGCGTCAGTGCTGCAGAAATCACCAGGAAAATGGCCACTGTTCCATTTTCCCGGAGACCTGTGCATGCATAATAGACATGGAACCCCTCTTCTCTTAATACTCCCCTGCGCTCAACACTCTATCAGCCCCAGTATTTTAAAGGAATGATGATTTAATGTGAAACCTTTAATTTTACAGTAGGGTTAAAATAGAAAATTAGTGAAATAACTTAAGGTGTGAAACTCAGGCTGGCTAACCTGTCACTGAGTTCTATTTGCATTTTATTTTCAGCTGAGGCATTTCCCAGAAAACAAAGCATCCCAGTAACATACAAATTCAGCTTAGCCCGTGTAAGACCTTCCTTTCTCTTACCACACCATAATAAGCAATGCTAATACCTCCTGGATTTAAACACATAGATTAGGCTTTAAAAGATTGATGTCATTCTTCTAACATAGATACATGCATCTATTGCATAATTCTCCCAGAATAAAGTGACAAAGGCTGTATAGTTTTAGAAATCACCTTAAGGTGATTGTAGATAAATGACAGTATGCCCGTTACTACAAAGTTGCTGCAACACTTTACACTAATCAGATTTCAGTCACTGATTTCACAGAGGTTCCTGCGATACGATCTCTGAGTGCCGCTTTTGCTTTGTCAAACCGCAGAGAAAAGAGCTGATGACGATGTGGAGGCTATTGTCACTCCTGCTGCGTCTTTGTATGCAGCAGCTGTACGACAATATGCAAATTCTGCAGGAGGCATCTTGTCGGCTTCTCTGATCCACTGCTGCATCCGAAGACACAGCATTGGTTCGTTTGCGTGAACATCAGCCATCTGAGTTGACCCTAAGTTTACTCAGAATGGTCGCCGTATCTCTGCTGCCAGTAAATCTGCATCGAAAGATGCAGTCACTGGCATCAGCACTCCAAGAGTGGAGACTCCGGTGCAGTTAAAAAAACCATGCGAATCGGTCCAACATCCATCACTGAATCAGCCCATTAGACTTTGCAATATCGGAGTAAAATGAGCCTCATCACAAACCTACCCAAAATGTGCCAAATAACAGAACTGTCTTCGCCTAACTGTCCAGGTTTTAAGGCTGTCCAAGCTAAAGCACAGGTGATTTCATTAGTACCTCAGTCAGTTTGATTATACCATCTGTGCACAAACATGGATAGCCTTAAAACCTGGACTGTTAAGCTAGGTACACACTGACAGATTTTTTTTGAGTCGGCCCGACAATCAGTCGATTTTTCAGAAAATTGTAGGTACCAATATCTGAGCTACACACTAAAAGATTTTTTTTTTTTATTTAAGTTACCAATTTTCTGCCACTTAGCACTACATTTGCATATGTCCGCCCACAAGGAGGATGACATACTGATAGGAAAACATCAGAAATATGGGCCTAATTCAGAGTTGATCGCAGCAGCAAATTTGTTAGCAGTTGGGCAAAACCATGTGCAGTGCAGGTGGGGAAGATATAACATGTGCAGAGAGAGTTAGATTTGGGTGGGTTATATTGTTTCTGTGCAGGGTAAATACTGGCTGATTTATTTTTACACTGCAATGTTGATTTCAGTTTGAACACACCCCACCCAAATCTAACTCTCTTTGCACATGTTATATCTGCCCCCCTGCAGTGCAAATGGTTTTGCCCAACTGCTAACAAATTCGCTGCTGCGATCAACTCTTAATTACCCCCCATGTGCACTGCAAGTGGGGCAGATGTAACATGTGCAGAGAGAGTTAGAATTGGGTGGGGTGTGTTCAATCTGAAATCTAAATTGCAGTGTAAAAATAAAGCAGCCAGTATTTACCCTGCACAGAAACAAAATAGCCCACCCAAATCTAACTCTCTCTGCACATGTTATATCTGCCTCCCCCCTGCAGTGCACATGGTTTTGCCCAACTGCTAACAAATTTGCTGCTGCGATCAACTCTGGATTACCCCCTGTGGGCAGATTATTGAGAATGCACACACACTGCTAGATATTGGGAGATTGTGGCCGAGATTTTTGGTTTAGGACAGATTGTAAAATCAATCACTCCTGTGTGTGGGCAAGATTTCCCAGAATTATCAGCGAAACGCCAAAACGATCATTCGTACACACTATACAATAAATCAGGTCAATGTCTCAATTATTGGCAAATCGGTCCAATAAATGTTTAGCGTGTACTTAGCTTTAGGGTTCCTTGAGGACTGTGTTTGGGAACAAACAATTTATCAATATAACAAAAAATAAGAATAAGAATAAGAATTTGTAGGGACAAATTGGAATGGAAAAACAAATTCAGAACCTGGATTTAAGGATGATTGACCTACTGTATTTGGTGAAAATTTACTTAACTTGGTACTTTTCTATTGTAAAATGAACAAATTCCTTTTATCACAACACTTCTGAAACCCGGTTTTCCTTTTTTGCAAATAAATTCTAGTTACTTTTCTGTGCTATTGAAAGTGATACTAAACATTTAATACAATATTGTTTTTTTGTGTGGGGAACAATAGCCACATAAACACTATAAAGCATCCGGCACTGGAGTACACAACAGCGGTTCAGTCTTGGAGCGGCCGAGAGTCTGTCTGCCAAACACTATCTGCCCAGCCAGCCTGTATGATGGGTTTGTACTGCAAACAAATGATCTATTAAAGGTTTAGCATGTAAAAGTAATTGGGCTTGGAAGACATACACAGAGTATAACTATCAAACTTCATCACCAAAAGCCTGGACCACTGTTCCACTCAAGCTGACACCAACCATGAATATTTGAAAAGAAAGTAGACTTCATTGAAAGTAAAAAATAAAATAAAATACTATAAAAAGGGTAAGTTGATCTTCTATAACTTAGTTCTTTTAACTGGCCAAGATAAATATTTAAACTGGATACAAAGCATATAAATGTATATTATATATGCAGCCTCCATTGACTACTGGAAAAACACTGGGTACGCAAAGAAAAGCCAAATAAAAATTATAGTTATATAAGAGTAATAAATATTACATTTAAGCAACATCTGTAATCTTTCTGCATTTATTATTAGTACACATCCCTGTGGAAATACTTTAGGGCAGTGGTACCCAAACTGTCTGCCGTGGCACCCTGGCGTGTCTCGGGACACTTGCAGGGGTGCCTTGGATTGGTGGTCCAGGACCAATTCAAATTATTTATGGTCAATGTAGTAGGCTAGGCATGTCCAGTTTTGCTGTCAGAGAATGCTAAAGCTGTGTCAGGGCATGCTGGGATGTGTAGTTTCTCAGCAGCTGGAGGGCCGCAGTTTGGACATGCCTGTAAGTAGGCAAAACCACTGCTGCTGGCTGCAATCATAACATATGTGGACAAACAGAAGTGAATCCTGTTCTCACCACACAAGTGAACCTAAGGATGTCATATAAACACAATTGACTTCATTTAATATTTTTTTCTGCGTTTCTCCATTAGAAACCTTTAGCCTAGGGGTGCCGGAAACAATTCTGATACTCTAGGGCTCCGTGATTCAAAAAAGTTAAAGAACCACTGCTCTAGGGTGTGTTTAGCTATTCTGCACCCTGAAATGCCGCCATGTTCATTCCTTATATGACATAGGGGCAAAAGTACTAAGTCTTGGAGAGTAATAAAGTGGAGAGAGATAAAGTACCAGTCAATCAGCTCCTAACTGCCATGTTACCGGCTGTGTTTAAAAAAATATGGTAGTTTGGAGCTGATTGTCTGGTACTTTATCTCTCTCTCTCTCTCTCTCTACTTTATCATTCCCCAAGGCTTAGTACATCTGCATTGTAGTCTGAACTGGAAGAGGAGTTGTGGACACCTTAAAATAATATGCATTACCCAGAATTCAGTGACTCTCAACTTATTAAAAAAACTAAAGTAATATTTACAATGTATGGGCATAGACAATACTAATAGATAGCAGAACGATGTATAAATAGTTAATAAAAAGAATGACATCCTTAACACATTCTCCTGGAAATTATAAGTAAATACACAAAACAGTTTTGTATTCAGACACCTACCTTGGTTGCTCGCCTTTTATCTATACAGTCAGAACTCTCACAGACCAGAACCTTATCTTCAGTTACTGCACGTTCATCTACAAACATAAAGATACATTTTTATATTCACAATTTTATTTGAAGTTTGTTTGATTTGTTTTGATGCTTGTCATCACAGTATTTCCCTTATCACAGAAACGTCACATAATTACTCCTTCCACTATATCTCTCTCAGTAAGTATGTGGCTTCCTTCTGCTTCAATTCCCCTCCTCACATCATGTCACTGCCCCTGTCACATGCAGCTCTGTCCTCACGAATACACCTTTCAGACGGCATTGCAGGGTCGCACCTGGGAGCTGTACACGGGTGCTTCCCGGGTGCGACCCTGCAAGAGACCCCTTCAGACTGCATCCCCAACCTGGCAATATGCCAGGTTGATGACGTCACCGGCAACGCTTTCCGGAGGCAGCACTTTGAGATGAGATCCGGATTATTCCAACTGGGCCCTGTCAGACCACACAGCAACCCAGGTTATGCGCGCTCATGTGCAATAACCCGGGTTACAAGTTGGCGGTCTGAAAGGGGTATAACACATCTCTCATCTCCTGATATACTTTGTGCTGCTGGGGGACCCTGCTCCTTCCACTATGTAACTGTCTATGGCTTCCTGCTACCTCCATTCCCCGCCTCACATTACAGTATGTCTCGCCCCTGTCACATGCAGTATGAAATCACGGTGGGGTCGGGATACCGGCGGTCAAATGACCGACTGCGGCATCCCAACACTGAAGATCCCGACATCGGAGGGCGGTGTTTGGGGGGGTGGCGGCTAGGGCTAACCCTCGGTGGTGGCAGCTAGGGCTAAAACCCCCGTAATGCCTAACCCTCCTAATGCCTAACTATAACCCTCCTCCTCCCCAAGCCCGAACCCTGATACTCACCTTGAGGATGTAGGCGGTCATGGTTCTGGCGCTGGTCTCCTGAGTGGTGTCAGGATTCCGGCATCAGTCGTATGACCGCCTGCATCCCGACCACCAGGATGCCGAACACATTCTCCCAGGGGAGATGTATCAAAGGGGCAGATGTACTAAGCTTTGGAGAGAGATAAAGTGGACGAGCTCCTGACAAGGTGGAAAGGGAGGTAGAGGGAGAGAAGAGATCAGAGATGAGAGGGAGGAGCAGATGTACTGGTGTCACTGGTCTTTGTAAATTAATATTTTATGAAGGAATCAGTATGATTTACCGATGGACGGAATGCCGGCGGTTAGAATACCGACAATGGCATCCCGTCCATCAGAATCCTGTCAGTCCCCTCTAAAGTCCCCTAACTCTCCTCTGCCCCCTTCCCTAACCCTCCTGGGTGGTGCCTAGCCCTAACATTCCCCGGTGGTGCCTAACCCTAACCTTCCCCTTCCCCGCTGCCTAACCCTAACCCTCCCCACTTGATGCCTAACACTAATCTCCCCTTCTTTGTGCCTAAACCTAACCCTCCCTCCCCGCACCCTAACCCTAACCTTCCCAGGCCTGCACCCTAACCCTAACCCCCCCCCCCCCCTTCTCCTGCCTAAACCTAACCTCCCCACCCCTCCCGCAGCAGGACGATCGGGATGCCGGCTGTTGGTATTGTGATGCTGGTATTCCATATGGCGTCGGTATATAAACGCCGGCGTTGCTTCCTCCTTCGAGATCCCACCGTTGGTATATCGACCACCGGGATCCCGTCCGTCGCTTCCCTTGATGAAGATAAATACATAGTATAGCCATGATTACTGGAGATATAATGATGGGAATTGTAGTGTACTGAATCCCACAAGAACTGTACCCTGCCCTAGAAATGATACGCCAATGGGGTATATTTACTAAAGCTTCTTTACATTTTTAGAAGCTTTAGTAAATTGACCCCAATGTGTGCAGCCATCTGATTGGGTGCTTTGGGATCTTTCACATTGCTATTAATTGCAAAATCCTGTTAAATAAAGTTTAACATCTACAGTTCTAGTTTTGCATCAGCCTTGTCTTGAAATGAAATCAGTAAAAGCATTTCCTGCATTGTGGAATGTTATTTTCTCTCACCCTAAAACAGGGGTTACCAGCTGGCCCAGTACATCCAGGCCTGGCCATTAACCGCAAGACAAGATCGTAGGCACCCTGATATGGATATTAGAGGTCACTGAGAAGTGCTGTGGCCCTATAACAGAATTGCTGTAGTGTACACAGTACTTTTATAAAGGTCTCAGAGGTCACTTGTAATATCATTATGGGGTGAGGTGTATCAAAGTTTGGAGATAAAGTTGAGAGAGATAAAGTACCAACCAATCAGCTTCCAACTCATTTTCAAACAGAGCCTGTAAAGGGACAGTTAGACTATGATTGGTCGGTGCTTTATCTCTCTCCAATCTTTGATACATTTACCCCTTGGTGGGAGATGTACTCCTCAGTGATAAAAGTGGAGAAGTGAGCCAGTGGAGAAGATGCCCATGGCAACCAATCAGCATTGATGTAACATTTATAATTTGCATACTATGAAAGTATGCAGAGCAGCTGATTGGTTGCCATGGGCAACTTCTCCACTGGCTCACTTCTCTACTTTTATCACTGCTTAGTACATGTCCCCCTTAATCACTTACAGTATTTTCTCCTAAAAATGGCAAAAGAAAAAAAATATATATTATTTAAAATAAAATAATGACCAAGTTGCACCTTAAAACTTTTCTATTGATTTCAGTTACATCTTCTTCCCTAGTGAAGATTTTTTTAACCAGTAATAAAATGAAATTGTTCATTTATTTAAAAATAAATGAATAATGTTTTTGTATAATGTCATCTTATAATTAAGCTTTCCATAAATTCAAAAATGTTTGTGCTTCATTGTCCGTTGAAAGGAACACTGTGTTGCGACTGATGAGGGTGATTAAATATGCTGTGTGTAATTTGTTGGTGCTATATAAATAAAGGTTAATAATAACAATAACAACCTACCACTGTAATAGCACAGTATCTCCAAAGAAACATAAAAGTATTTAGTTATACTTAAAATAAAGTTAATTTATTACATTTATTTTATGCTTCATGTCAAATAATAAATGAGTTTGGTCTGATAAATGTTAAGATTAGTGCCTGTAGTCTAAATATTTTACTTAATAATGTTCCCTAAATATCTTAAAAAAGGAAGCTGAGAAGAAATGTACATATATAGACAGCTCATCTGACGTGAGCTCATCGTTACGATTGTTCCAAGAAAGTGATACAATTCCTTTCTATAAGTAGCATTGCCGCGGCACTCTACAGTTCCCATGGCGACCAATGTATGACAACCCACTTCATGATAACTAATAGAGCCAACAGCTGTGACCAACGCATAAGTCATGTTCTTATCAAGCCAGAGTTTTATATGGCAATTTGAACGTTCATCAAAATTTAAATAACAAAAATTATTAGTAAACTTTGCAAAAGTTCTTGACTTATCATCATCATCATAATTATTATTATTATTATTTATCTATTACTATAGCACCAGCATATTTCGTTACACATAACAAGAGTATATTAGACATAAAGATTTTTGCTTCAGTGTATTAATAGGTGTGGTATGGAAGGTAGATAGTAACTAGGTCGACAGTGTCTAGGTTGACCACTATTGGTCGACAGTAACTAGGTCAACAGGGTCTCTAGGTCGACATGGTCTAGGGCGACAGGTCAAAAGGTCAACATGAGTTTTTCATGGTTTTTTTTTGTCCTTTTCTTCATAGAGTGACCAGGAACCCCAATAAGTGCACCGTGTCCCCTCGCATGGCTCGCTTCGCTCAGGTTCGCTCAGGTTACCGTTCCCAATTGTAGTCCAAGTGGATCGTTAAGTATAAAAAAGGTTCAAAAAAAGAGAAAAATCGTGAAAAACTCATGTCGACCTTTTGACCTGTCAACCTAGAACATGTCGACCTAGAGACCCTGTCGACCTAGAAGCCCTGTCGACCTAGTTACAGTCGACCAATAGTGGTCAACCTAGATAGTGTCGACCTAGTTACTGTCGACCTAGAGACCGGATCCCGTAATAATATCCACCATCGTGATGGAACCTCCATCTGATTTTCCAGGTCTTACTGCTTGGAGATTTCTCCCGTGGCTTTTTATGTATTCATCGCATGATCTGGGTGCAGCAGAATGGTCAGTAGTGGACCTGAGCTGCCTTCTGTAAAGGTGACCAGTATCTCTGACTAGAAGCAATTCCCATGGTAATGGTGATGGAGCCCATACATCAGGGAAGTATCGGGGCAATTCCCTGTTTTACCGATGGCTGGGTCGGACGATTGGGGAAATCTAACATGTGGGGAATCCTTAATTCACCAATTCAGACCAAAAATGATTGGAATTGGTGAGTCCAGGATTTTTAACGTGCAGGGTTTTGCCGATTCTCAGATAGATCGCCAGTCATAGATGTCCACCAATCATCGCATCAGCAACCAGGAATCACCTGGCTGATGTTTGGCCTACGTAGCACAATATTCTCCTTCTCTATTGGCTCTCCTAGGTAAAAAGAAATAATAATACTGTAGGTATGTTTTTAGTAGATCCAGTCGTTAGCAGGCTAATGAAACAGGCTAATCACAAGCTGGATGGCTTCTACTCTGCCTTATACAAGTGAGCAGTGGTGCAGAGAGAGGGGGGAGGGTACAAATTACCCGAGCCCAGGTCTGATGGAGGGGCCCAGTGAGGGTCCAGTGGGGGCTGGGGGCCCCTCCCCCATTACCTGGCAGCAGCAGCATGTGCTGGGCTGCAGTGTGGCCATGGCGGTGCTTAAAATACCATTTTTTCAGTATTTTTTTTAAGGGTGCATGACCACGCCTTCTGTGATTAGGTCACGCCCCCTGAAAAGTACCTGGGCCCAGCTCTCTACTGCCCTGCAAGTGAAGAGTGCTGAGGGTATGTGGTCACCATGTCGACATTTACTGTGTCCTCATTCCAAAAGGTCAGCATCAAAATATTGAATGACATCTGCAAAATGTTGATATGGAGAAAATGTTGAATTGTCATGTTGGCATAAAATCCATGGGTGGCACTGGTTTCTGCTAGCACACGCACGATACCCAACTTTAGATGAATGGAAACTCGCATTAGCATAAAGTAGTAAAGCAGGCCACCACAACTGCAGCCACTTGTGATCAGCCCCTATAAATATTGACATGGAGACCATCTACATCAGGAGTAGCCAACCCTGGTCCTCGAGCGCTACCAACAGCACATGTTTTCCAGGTCTCCTCACAGAAACACAACTTATGTGATTAGCTCCACATGTGGATCTTTTAAAATGTGTCAGTGAGTAATAACTGCACCTGTGCACCTGCAGGGTGAGCTGGAAAACGTGAACTGTTGGTAGCTCTCGAGGAACAGGGTTGGTTACCACTGATCTACATAATGTACAGAACCGCACTGAGGTGAAGGAGATGACAACTGGGTAAGGAATTACATTCCACATTACAATGTGGTTCTGATATGATCATATCAACTACATTTACAAAGCAAAAATGTATCTTTTCACTTAAGTTTAGCAAAAATCTATTCCAAACCCAAGTGTGCTCTAGATGAAGGCACCTTTTGGCACATGATTTGGTCCTGTAGGGATAGTTTATGCATTCTGGCAGGATATACTTATGATTATAGTTTCCACTGGAATACCTGCTGATGTGCTGACCCCTCTTGTATGTATATTGGCGGTATTGGAGGAGGCGTTGCTGGATGCCCCCTCCAGGCGTTATGTTATCAACCTGTGTGCTCTTGCACAGGTTTCTATAGCTAGGTCGAGGATGGCACCTACTGGCCCTGATATTGATTCCTGGATTGCCCTAGTGAATACCACGGTGGCACATGAAAAATTTGTCTACATGTCCAGGTAAGCCATTACTAAATTCTATACGATATGGGATAGGTGGCTGTCATCGCCATATGCTAGGGGTGCTCACTTTAATATGCCTCAAGATGCTAGTTCGGTTTCATCATAGTATTTCCTGATGCTAACTGTAGCGGCTAGGAAATTGTATGTATTGCTTGCACAGAAATGTTATTTAATATGATCTTCACCCAGGCTAATAATTGATGTATCCGGTACAAATGAATAACATAATATTTGTATGGTGTCATAATCAAATACTGCCACTGGAAAGCACTGCTTTCTTCCTTCTAAAATCTTACAGTTATATATCACACAGGTATATATACAGCATACTTGCCTACTCTCCCGGAATGGCCGGGAGGCTCCCGAAAATCGGGTGACCCTCCTGGCCCCCCGGAAGAGCAGGCAAGTCTCCCGATTCGTGGGGTCCCCCCTGCCCGTCCGCCCACTTAGTGTGTAAAGTGGGCGGTCCGGGCAGTTGATGACGCGATTCTTGCTGAATCGCGTCATCATAGCCACGCCCCCTGCAGTATAATGCCGGTGATCGCGGCATTACAGAGCGGGGGCGTGGCTTAAAAGAGGCATCATCATGACCCCGCCCTTGCTCCACCCTTTCTCCGCCCCATCCCGCCTCCGGCCCACCCCCTCCATGACGTCACAGCCTCCCCTGCCCGCCCTCTGAGCTGACCTGGCTGCTCTCTCCCGCAGAGAGCAGCCAAAATGTAGGTAAGTATGATATACAGATAACGCCTGACTGTGCTTATGTGTCATTTCATGGTTTGCTAAATATTGCTTACTATTGTTACTAACAGCGATGTTTTACTGTTGTAACCAAACAAAATTTCTCATACGTCCTAGAGGATGCTGGGGACGACATCAAGACCATGGGGCATAGACGGGATCCACAGGAGACATGGGCACTCTAAAGACTTTTCATTGGGTGTGAACTGGCTCCTCCCTCTATGCCCCTCCTCCAGACCTCAGTTTTAGAAATGTGCCCAGGTCGACTGGATGCACACTGAGGAGCTCTACTGAGTTTCTCTGAAAAGACTTATGTTAGGTTTTTTATTTTCAGGGAGATCTGCTGGCATCAGACTCCCTGCTTCGTGGGACTGAGGGGGCAGAAGCAGAACCAACTTCCTCAGAGTTTCATGGCTCTGCTTCTGGCTGACAGGACACCATTAGCTCCTGAAGGGAACTGAACGCTAGCCATGTCTAGATGCTCACTCCCACAGCACGCCATCACCCCCCTCACAGAGCCAGAAGTCAGAAGACAGGTGAGTATAAGAAGAATGATCTTCTATCAAGTAAGTGACGGCTGAGGTGCGGCGCGGCTGGCGGGAGCGCAGCGTGCCACTGCTGCCCACACACACAGGCACTACAGGGTGCAGGGCGCGGGGGGGGGGGGGGGGGGGGGGGGACGCGCCCTGGACAGCAAGAAAAATACCTCCAAACTGGCTAAAAGGGGGCATAAGTTGCCGCTGGCACAGCCCTAACCCCGCCAGTATAAATATTACAGTGTTTATATGAGTGTAAGGACGCGCCATTGCAGGGGCGGAGCTTCTTCCTCAGGCAGCCAGCACACTACTCAGCGCCATTTTCTCTCTCTCCTCAGGCTGCAGAGAACACGCTGGTCCTCCCCTCCACTTCTGACAAGTACAGGGTGATATTGAGGGGGGGCACAAAGCGATTGTGGTGCATTTAAGTGTGAATACCTGTTTAAAGGCGCTATTTGGCTGTGGACATTCTGTGTTCACAGGGAATACTGGCGCTGGGGTTGTGAACTGGCTGCTCCTATCCTGTATCCCTCTGACAGATTTTACTGTGGGTCTGTCCCCAAAATAAGTCCCAGTGTGTCTGTTGGTGTGCTGTACACGTGTGAGGCATGTCTGAGGCAGGGAGTTCCTCCCCGGAGGAAGCCATTTTAGGGACACAGAGTTGTAATGTGGTGGCGCTACCGGCACACCAAGAGCCTGCATGGGTGAAAGAGATATGTGACAGTATGCATCTGATTAACCGTAGATTAGATAAGTCTGAATCTAAGGCTGCATGCTGGGGAAAATCTGTGGAAGATGTGATTTTTCAGGATGCTGTTATTCCTTATGCGGGAAGCCCCTCTGGGTCACATAAGAGACCATTTGCGACGATAGTAAATCCAGAGAGATAGATCAGAAATTCCTAAAGAAACATGGAGGCACTCCCATATAAAGGTGAGGCCTTATTTGGCGATGGCCTGGATGCGTTAGTCTCGGCGGCTACCGCAGGTAAGTCGACATTTTTTCCGGTGCGCCTGCACCGGCAAAAAAGACCTATCACCCGCAAATGCAGTCCTTTCGGCCCAATAAATACAAAAAGACAGTAGGTTCCCCCATCTTTGCAGGTAGGGGAAGGGGAAGGAGAAAGAAGTCCACAGCGGCTCCAGGTTCCCAAGAGCAGAAGTCTACCCCTACTTCTGCCAAATCCCCAGCATGACGCTGGAGCTAACTTGCGGGAGGCCTGCTCGGGTGGGGGCACGTCTCAGACACTTCAGCCAGGATTGGATTCTGTCTGGCCTGGATCCCTGGGTGTTGCAAATAGTATCCCAGGGGTACAAGCTGGAGTTTCAAGACGTTCCCCCATGCCGATTTTTCAAATCAACCTTGCCAGTTTCTCCGTCAGAAAGAGAAGCAGTAACAGCGGCAATCCAAAAATTATGTCAAGACCAGGTCATAGTCCTGGTACCGTTGTCACAACAAGGGAGGGGTTTTTATTCAAGAATCTTTGTGGTTCCGAAGCCGGATGGCTCGGTTAAACCGATCCTAAATCTAAAGGATCTGAATTGTTACCTAAAAAGGTTCAAGTTCAAGATGGAATCACTTCGGGCAGTGATTGCCAGTCTGGAGGAGGGGGACTACTTGTTGTCGGTGGACATAAAGGATGCTTACCTGCATGTTCCCATTTATCCTCACCAGGCTTATCTGAGATTCGTGGTTCAGGATTGCCATTACCAATTCCAGACGTTACCGTTCGGTCTCTCCATGGTCCCCAGGGTATTCACCAAGGTGATGGCGGAGATGATGGTTCTCCTTCATCAGAAAGGAGTCAATATAATTCCTTATCTAGACGACCTCCTGATAAAGGCGAGATCCAGGGAGCAGTTGTTACAAAACATATCACTATCTCTGTCAATACTCCAACAACACGGGTGGATCATAAATTACCCAAAGTCACAGTTGGAACCGGCGACAAGGTTGTCTTTCCTCGGGATGATTCTGGACACAGAAGTTCAGAGAGTATTTCTTCCGCTGGAAAAGTATCTGGAAATCCAGAAAATGGTAAAACAGATATTGAAACCAGGGCCGGACTGGCCATCTGGCACTTCTGGCAAATGCCAGAAGGGCCGATGGCCACGTGGGCCGGTCCAGCGGTCACTGAGACGCGCTGCCGCTCAGTCCAGCGGCAGCGCGTCTCAGCTGTCAGGATTGGAGAGCTGTGAGGACTGGGGTGAGAGCGCCGGGCGCCCGCCAGCACGGCTGTGTCTGGCGCGGCGCGTATAGCGGACTTCAAAGCAGCCGCCGGTTCGTGAGCCAATCAGAGCTCGCTGACCGGCAGCCAATCAGAAGCCGCCGGTCCGCGAGCTCTGATTGGCTCACGAACCGGCGGCTGCATTGAACGCTATACGCTGCCGCGCCAGACACAGCGGGCAGCTGGCGGGCGCCCGGCGCTCTCACCCCCGTCCCTCACAGCCCGGAGGAGGAGGAGCAGCAGCAGCAGCAGCAGCAGCAGTGCAGCAGCGGTATGTAGCTGCAGCACTGGCTGCTGTGGGGGCAATTGTATACCTGGCACTGTGGGGGCAATTGGCTGGCACTGTGGGGCATTTGTATACCTGGCACTGTGGGGGCAATTGTTTACCTGGCACTGTGGGGGCATCTGTATACATGGCACTGTGGGGGCATCTGTATACCTTGCACTGTGGGGGCATCTGTATATCTGGCACTGTGGGGGCATTTGTATACCTTGCACTGTGGGGGCATTTGTATACCTGGCACTGTGGGGGCATTTGTATACCTTGCACTGTGGGGGCATTTGTATACCTGGCACTGTGGGGGCATTTGTATACCTGGCACTGTGGGGGCAATTGTTTACCTGGCACTGTGGGGGCAATTGTTTACCTGGCACTGTGGGGGCATTTGTATACCTGGCACTGTGGGGGCAATTGGCTGGCACTGTGGGGCATTTGTATACCTGGCACTGTGGGGGCAATTGTTTACCTGGCACTGTGGGGGAATCTGTATACATGGCACTGTGGGGGCATCTGTATACCTGGCACTGTGGGGGCATCTGTATATCTGGCACTGTGGGGGCATTTGTATACCTTGCACTGTGGGGGCATTTGTGGATCTGGCACTGTGGGGGCATTTGTATACCTGGCACTGTGGGGGCATTTGTATACCTGGCACTGTGGGGGCATTTGTATACCTGGCACTGTGGGGGCATTTGTATACCTGACACTGTGGGGGCATTTGTATACTTGGCACTGTGGGGCAATTGTTTACCTGGCACTGTGGGGGCAATTGTTTACCTGGCACTGTGGGGGCAATTGTTTACCTGGCACTGTGGGGGCAATTGTATATCTGGCACTGCACTATCGGGGGCATATAATGTAAATTTCGGCTCATACCGGGTGCTGTAATGTGAATTTTGGCTCATACTGTGTGGTATAATGTGAAAGGGGCAGCAGTACTAGATAGTATAAGGGGTCCTACTATTGTGGTGCATAATGCGTATAAGGGGTGTATAGTGTGGTAAACTACACTGAAGACCACGCCCCCTTTTGAGTGACCGCGCCCCCTTTTGAGTGACCACGCCCCTTTTCCGAAGCGCGCGCGGCGAAGGCGCGCGCTTAATTACAAACCTCACATTTCCATACCCCCACTTAAAAATTTCCACTTCAACCACTGGTTGAGTATATTTTAATAGAGAATGATGTACGCCTGTATGTTGTTAGAATATTAATTATATTTGTAAGAACATAGACTAATAAGTGGGAGGAGTCAGGAATAGTAAGGGGAGGAGTCACAGAGGTGGGCCTGTGTGCTTCAAAAATGCCAGGGCCTATTTTTAGTCCCAGTCCGGCCCTGATTGAAACCATCAAGTGTGTCGATCCATCAGTGCATTCGGTTGTTGGGGAAGATGGTGGCGGCCTACGAGGCCATACAGTTTGGCAGGGTCCATGCCAGAGTATTCCAGTGGGACCTGTTGGACAAGTGGTCGGGGTCACACCTACACATGCACAGAAAGATAATCCTGTCGTCAAAAACCAGGATTTCGCTCCTGTGGTGGTTGCTCACCTGCTAGAGGGACGAAGGTTCGGGATTCAGGACTGGGTCCTGGTAACCACGGATGCAAGTCTCCGAGGCTGGGGAGCAGTCTCTCAGGGAGAAAACTTCCAGGGACGTTGGTCACAACAGGAAGCCTGCCTTCACATAAACGTTCTGGAGCTAAGAGCCATTTACAACGGCCTTCAACAAGCGGTACATCTTCTTCAAGACCGTCCCGTGCAGATCCAGGCGGACAATGTAACAGCAGTCGCATACATAAACAGGCAGGGCGGAACGAAAAGCAGAGCGGCAATGGCAGAAGCGACAAAAATCCTCCGCTGGGCAGAAAACCATCTACAAGTTCTGTCGGCAATATTCATTCCGGGAGTAGACAACTGGGAAGCAGACTTCCTCAGCAGACATGATCTCCATCCAGGAGAGTGGGGCCTCCACCAAGAAGTCTTCGCAGAGGTGACAAGTCTTTGGGGAGTTCCTCAAATAGACATGATGGCATCTCGTCTCAACAAGAAGCTTCAGAGATACTGTTCCAGGTCGAGAGACCCTCAAGCAGTAGCAGTGGATGCACTGGTGACCCAGTGGGTGTTTCCGTCAGTGTATGTCTTCCCTCCACTTCCGCTGATCCCAAAAGTACTCAGGATCATAAGAAAGACAAGGGTTCGAGCAATCTTCATTGCCCCAGACTGGCCAAGGAGGGATTGGTACCCAGATCTTCAGCAGTTGCTCATAGAAGATCATCGGCCTCTTCCTCCTCGAGAGGACCTGCTGCAGCAGGGGCTGTGCGTGTACCAAGACTTACCGCGGCTACGTTTGACGGCATGGCTGTTTAGCGCCATTTCCTAGCCAGGAAGGGTATTCCTGAGGAGGTCATCCCCACCCTTATTCAGGCCAGAAAGGGAGTAACGTCGAAACATTACCACCGTATTTGGAGAAAATATGTGTCTTGGTGTGAATCCAAGAAGGCTCCTACGGAAGAGTTTGAGTTGGGACGTTTTCTCCATTTTTTGCAGGATGGTGTGGAGGCGGGCCTCTGATTGGGATCAATCAAGGTCCAGATTTCGGCCTTGTCAGTGTTCTTCCAGAAACAATTGGCCACTCTTCCAGAGGTTCAGACCTTTGTGAAAGGGGTTCTGCACATCCAGCCTCCATTCGTGCCTCCAGTGGCACCATGGGACCTTAACGTGGTATTGCAGTTCCTTCAATCGGATTGGTTTGAGCCTCTACAAAAGATAGAGTTGAAGTTTCTCACTTGGAAAGTGGTGATGCTTTTGGCTTTGGCATCCGCAAGGTGGGTGTCTGAATTGGGGGCCTTGTCTCACAAGAGCCCTTACCTGATCTTCCATGACGGTAGGGCAGAGTTGAGGACTCGTCAACATTTTCTTCCGAAGGTGGTTTCATCTTTCCACATAAACCAACCTATTGTAGTGCCAGTAGTTACTGACACATTCACTGATTCAAAATCTCTAGATGTGGTTAGAGCTTTCAAAATCTATGTCGCTAGAACAGCTCGTATACGGAAAACAGAGGCTCTGTTTGTCCTGTATGCTCACAACAAGATTGGCTGTCCTGCTTCCAAGCAGACTATTGCACGTTGGATTAGAAATACGATTCAGCAAGCTCATACTACGGCTGGTTTGCCGTTACCGACGTCGGTAAAGGCCCACTCCACTAGGAAGGTGGGCTCATCCTGGGTAGCTGCCCGGGAGGTCTCGGAATTACAACTTTGCCGAGCAGCTACTTGGTCAGGGTCAAACACATTTGCTAAGTTCTACAAGTTTGACACCTTGGCCGATAAGGACCTCAAGTTTGGTCAATCGGTGCTGCAGGGTCATCCGCACTCTCCCGCCCGTACTGGAGCTTTGGTATAGACCCCATGGTCTTGATGTCGTCCCCAGCATCCTCTAGGACGTATGAGAAAATAGGATTTTGATAACCTACCGGTAAATCCTTTTCTCCTAGTCCGTAGAGGATGCTGGGTGCCCGTCCCAGTGCGTACTTTACCTGCAGTTTAGTTACTAGAGTTACACAAGTTGTGTTTTCTTGGTTTCAGCATGTTGCTGCAATTGGTTCATGCCTGTTGGCGTGTGTTATGTTGAATGCCATGTGTGCGGCATGGTTGAGGGTGTGAGTTGGTGGATATCTCACCACTAGTTAAGTAATTCCTTTCCTCGAAATGTCAGTCTCCCTGGGCACAGTTCCTACAACTGAGGTCTGGAAGAGGGGCATAGAGGGAGGAGCCAGTTCACACCCAATGAAAAGTCTTTAGAGTGCCCATGTCTCCTGCGGATCCCGTCTATACCCCATGGTCTTGATGTCATCCCCAGATCCTCTACGGACTAGGAGAAAAGGATTTACCGGTAGGTTATCAAAATCCTATTATTCAATAAAAATTGTAAAAAAAAAAAAAATATCTCTTCCCATCCCAGTGAGAAGTTGGAAGCAAAGATATAACAGCCCCAACAGAAGAGATATAACAGCTCCAACAGAAGAGATAATGCAGCCCCAATAGATGAGAAAAAGCAGCCCAAATAGAAGACATATAGCAGCCCCAATATAAGACATATAGCAGCCCCAATAGATGAGATATAGCAGCCCCAATAGAAGACATATAGCAGCCCCAATAGAAGACATATAGCAGCCCCAATAGAAGACATATAGCAGTCCCAATAGATGAGATATAGCAGCCCCAATAGATGAGATATAGCAGCCCCAATAGAAGAGATATAGCAGCCCCAATAGATGAGATATAGTAGCCCCAATAGAAGACATATAGCAGCCCCAATAGAAGACATATAGCAGCCCCAATAGAAGACATATAGCAGCCCCAATAGATGAGATATAGCAGCCCCAATAAATGAGATATAGCAGCCCCAATAGATGAGATATAGTAGCCCCAATAGAAGACATATAGCAGCCCCAATAGAAGACATTTAGCAGTCCCAATAGAAGACATATAGCAGCCCCAATAGATGAGATATAGCAGCCCCAATAGAAGAGATATAGAGCCCCAATAGATGAGCTATAGCAGCCCCAATAGATGAGATATAGTAGCCCCAATAGAAGATATATAGCAGCCCCAATAGAAGACATATAGCAGCCCCAATAGAAGACATATAGCAGCCCCAATATAAGACATATAGCAGCCCCAATAGATGAGCTATAGCAGCCCCAATAGATGAGATATAGCAGCCCCAATAGAAGACATATAGCAGCCCCAATAGATGAGATATAGTAGCCCCAATAGAAGAGATATAGCAGCCCCAATAAAAGACATATAGCAGCCCCAATAGATGAGATATAGCAGCCCCAATAGAAGAGAAATAGCAGCCCCAATAGATGAGATATAGCAGGCCCAATAGATGAGATATAGCAGCCCCAATAGAAGAGATATAGCAGCCCCAATAGAAGAGATATACTATAGCAGCCCCAATAGAAGAGATATAGCAGCCCCAGCTGAAGAGATATAGCAGCCCCAGTAGAAGAGATATAGCAGCCCTAATAGAAGGAATATAGCAGCCCCAGCTGAAGAGATATAGCAGCCCCAGTAGAAGAGATATAGTAGCCCCAATAGAAGGAATATAGCAGCCCCAACAGAAGAGATATAATGTAGCAGCCCCAATAGAAGAGATATAGCAGTCCCAATAGAAGGAATATAGCAGCCCCAATAGAAGAGATATGGCAGCCCCAACAGAAGAGATATAATGTAGCAGCCCCAATAGAAGAGATATAGCAGCCCCAATAGAAGAGATATAGCAGCCCCAACAGAAGATATATACTGTAGCAACCTCAATAGAAGAGATATAATGTAGCAGCCCCAATAGAAGAGATATAGCAGTCCCAATAGAAGAGATATAGAAGCCCCAAAAGAAGAGATATAGCAGCCCCAACAGAAGAGATATACTATAGCAGCCCCAATAGAAGGAATATACCAGTTCTAGCAGAAGAGATATAGCAGCTCCAATAGAAGGAATAATAGGATTTTTATACCTAACGGTAAATCCTTTTCTCTTAGTCCGTAGAGGATGCTGGGGACTCCAAAAGGACCATGGGGTATAGACAGGATCCGCAGGAGACATGGGCACTGTAAGACTTTGAATGGGTGTGTACTGGCTCCTCCCTCTATGCCCCTCCTCCAGACTCCAGTTATAGAACTGTGCCCAGGGAGACGGACATTTTCGGGGAAAGAATTTATTGTTTAAACACTGTGAGCGTCATACCAGCTCACACCTCAAACATGCCGCAGAACGTGGCATTCAATAGAACACCAGCCGACGGCATGAAAAATATACAGCAATATGCTGAGCGAAAATGTAACACAACCTGTGTGTAAACACAACCAATAATAGCATACCGCATGCCATGGCATGAAGAACGTCAGCAACAGACTGACTGAAAAGAAACACAACATGAGTGTAACCATAACCAATAACTGCAGATACAGTACGCACTGGGACGGCATCCTCTACGGACTAAGAGAAAAGGATTTACCAGTAGGTATTAAAATCCTATTTTCTCATACGTCCTAGAGGATGCTGGGGACTCCAAAAGGACCATGGGGTCTATACCAAAGCTCTAGAACGGGCGGGAGAGTGCGGATGACTCTGCAGCACCGATTGCCCAAACAAGAGGGCCTCAACAGCCAGGGTATCAAACTTGTAGAATATTTGCAAAATTGTTTGAACCCAACTAAGCAGCTGCTCTGCAAGGCTATAAAACCGAGACCCCTCGGGCAGCCGCCCAGGATGAGCCCACCTTCTTGGTAGAATGGGCCTTCACCGATTTCGGTAACGGCAATCCAGACGTAAAACGAGCAAACTTAATCGTATTACAGATCCAGCATGCAATAGTCTGCTTGGAAGCAGGAACCCCAATCTTGTTGGGAGCATATAGGATAAACAGATCCTCTGTTTTCCTGATCTGAGCCAATCTGGCAACACAAAATTTCGAAATTCAGACCACATTGAGATACTCCGATGTCGCCCAGGCGTCAGTAGCCACCGGCACCACAATAGGTTGGTTCAAGTGAAACCGATGAAACCACTTTTGGCAGAAACTGCTGCCGAGTTCTCAACTCCGCTCTATCTTCATGGAAGATTAAACAGGGCTCTTGTGAGACCAAGCCGCCAACTCAGACACCCGCCTTGTGGATGCCAAGGTCAACCGCATGACCAATTTCCAAGTGAAGAATTTCACTTAACCGTACTGAAAAGTTCAACCAAAGAAATTGCAGGAACTGCAACACCACGTATAGATCCCATGGTGTCACAGAGGCACAAAGGGAGGATGGATGTGTAAGACTCCTTTTACGAAAGTTTGAAACTCTGGAAAGGAGGCCAATTGTTTTTTGGAAGAAAACCGATAAGGCTGAAATCTGAACCTTAATCGAGCACAACCTAAGATCGCATCCACACGATCTTGTAAGAAAAGAAGGGAGAAAACGATCCAACTGGAATTCTTCCATAGGAACCTTCTTGGATTCACACCAAGACACAAAATTTCCCCCAAATATGGTGGTAATGTTTTGACGTTACTTCTTTTCTGACTGAAGAAGAGTAGGGATGACTTAACTGGGAATACCCTTTCGGGCTGGGATCCGACGTTCAATCTCCAAGTCGTCAATGGAAACCGTGGTAAGTCTTGGAACACACACGGCCCCTGCTATTACAGATCCCCTCGCAGAGGAAGAGGTCAGGGATCTCCTATGAGTAATTGCTGAAGATCCGGATACCAGCCCTCCTTGACCAGTCTGTAACAATGAGTATCACCTGAACCTTTGTTCTTCTTATAATCTTTAACATTTTTGGAAAGAGTGGAAGTGGAGGGAACACATAGACCGACTGAAACACCCACGGTGTCACTAGGGCGTCCACCGCTATCGCTTGAGGGACCCTCGACCTGTAACAATATTTCTGAAGTTTCTTGTCGAGGCGAGACGCCATCTTGTCTATTTGCGGAATTCTCCAAAGACTTATCACTTCTGTGAAAACCGCTTTATGAAGACTCAACCCTCCTGAACGGAGAACAGGTCCGCCGAGGAAGTCTGCTACCCAGTTGTCCACTCTTGGAACGAACATTGCTGATAGAGCGCGTAAATGTTTTCGTCGCCTAGCGGAAAATCTTTCTGGCTTCTGCCATTTCTTTTCCGGGTTTTGTCTGTAGAAAACCGTTATAAACGGCCCTTAACTCTAGACCGTTAATGAGGCGACAAGTATCCTTAGTGAGAATTGCGCCGCTACCATAGGAAACCATGATTATCCCAGGTGGGAACCGAACCACTTGTCCAACAGGTCCCGCTAAACACTCAGGCCTGCAACCTGCCCACTGAATGGCCTCGTAGGCCCCAACCATCTTTTTCAGCAACTGAATGTATTTGAATGTATTGACGGATTGACACCGTTGCAGGTCTGCCAGACTCAGAGCTTCCCCTTTTTTTTTTGGAAGCAAATAAACTCTTCTCAGTACTGCCTCTAATAATATTGCCCAAGCCGATCACCGCGTCGTTGGGACCAACAGGGATTCTGGCAAGTCCTGTTGTTGAAGAACTGTCAAGGAGAAAACAACGTTTTGCACCATTTGGCTTCTTGATCTCTCCGTAATTCGGAGAGCGATCTAGTACAGAATAATTGTGACTACTTACTATTGAAGGAAACCCATCATACCGCCATCACCCTGGTGAAATGGTAAGAACAATCCTGAATCGCAAACCTCTGGTAAGCCTAATGCGGAAGAAACCGTAATTAGACCTCCTTACTCCTCTTCCAGAATGGAGAACCCTGCCATGAGAGATTCCCTCATGGAGTTTAAGTAGGAATATTGGGATTTGTCTGACCGAGCCGTCCGGCCTCGGGAGCACGAAAAAGCTTGAATAACAGCTTCTTCTCTTTTTTTTTTTTTTAATGACCGGAACAGCAGGACAATGACCTGATCCTGACACAACTCTTGTATTGCGTCACATACTACCTCCCTGTCATGAGGAGGATCGGTAAGGTCGATTTGAAAAAATCGGTGAGGGGAACGCCTGGAAACTCCCGTATGTCCCCCTAGGGACTCTATCCTTAACTCACTGGTCCATGTCCTTTCCAGGACTGACTGAAGAGTTTTAGACGTGGTCCCACTGGTGTGAGCCCCCGCAAGATAGACCCAACGTCCTGCGGTGGACGTGGCAGAAAACAACGGATAATTTCTGCTCCTGTGAACCTGAAAAGGCAGCTGACCATGGAAGTGGCCCGCGCACCCAAGAGTCCCATCCCTTGTAGTCGCACGGCAGTATGCTGCAATGTTCTAGATATGACCCAACTTAAGGAGTATCACATCTCTCCCTAGGGTAATTATATCGGATGACAAAGTAACCGACCATTTCTGAATACAAGCACTCCCCCCTGCGCATGCAATGCAAGTATAATCAAAGCATATAATTGAATATCACTTAGCTTCCTGTAAACGATCCTTTGTGACAGGGCCCCGTGCAGAACAGGGGTTGACTCTCACTTTATTCTATTCACGGCGGAAAAAGAATAAACACTCGGACTCCTCGTGATGATTTGAAACCATCTTGTCACGGCTGACCTAGAATTATTCCACAGAGCAACCAGCACATGAGAAGGAAAAGTTTACTTCAGCATTCATTATACATTTTTTGTATAAATATACACATTTAAATACACATATGCACACATACAGTTGTGCTCATCAGTTTACATACCCTAGCAGAATTTGTGATTTTCTGGCCATTTGTCAGAGAATATGAATGATAACTCACAAACTTTTCTTTCACTCATGGTTAGTGGTTGGGTGAAGCCATTTATTGTCAAACAACTGTGTTTACTCTTTTTAAATCATAATGACAACAGAAACAGATGTGCACCGGAAATTTTTCGGGTTTTGTGTTTTGGTTTTGGGTTCGGTTCCGTGGCCGTGTTTTCGGTTCGAACACGTTTTGGCAAAACCTCACCGAATTTTTTTTGTCGGATTCGGGTGTGTTTTGGATTCAGGTGTTTTTTTCAAAAAACCCTAAAAAACAGCTTAAATCATAGAATTTGGGGGTCATTTTGATCCCAAAGTATTATTAACCTCAATAACCATAATTTCCACTCATTTTCAGTCTATTCTGAACACCTCACACCTCACAATATTATTTTTAGTCCTAAAATTTGCACCGAGGTGTCATGACTGAGGTTTTTGTGAACCCGGTGTAGTGAAGTCTGTGCGGGCGACTGGAGGATTATGTGAATACTACCACTGACCTGGTTCTGAAATGCTGTGGACTCTGGGTCTCCTCCGGTGACTGGGAAGAGGAACCGCAGCAGAGATGGCCGAATCTAGGTTCTCCTCATGCAGGATTAGGTCGGCAGACAGGAGGCATGCTGAAGGTCTCCTGAAAGACAGAACTGGAAAGGCACTGATGAATCAGTGAAGAATACCAGGTATAATTGTGCTAACGGGGTGCTTGGAGACACTGAGGTGCTTGCGGACACTGAGGTGCTTGCGGACACTGAGGTGCTTGCGGACACTGAGGTGCTTGCGGACACTGAGGTGCTTGGAGACACTGAGGTGCTTGGAGACACTGAGGTGCTTGGAGGCACTGAGGTGCGTGGAGGCACTGAGGTGCGTGGAGGCACTGAGGTGCGTGGAGGCACTGAGGTGCTTGGAGGCACTGAGGTGCGTGGAGGCACTGAGGTGCTTGGAGGCACTGAGGTGCGTGGAGGCACTGAGGTGCGTGGAGGCACTGAGGTGCGTGGAGGCACTGAGGTGCTTGGAGGCACTGGGGTGCGTGGAGGCACGGAGGTACTGAAGCACGGAGATGCTGGAAGCACGGAGATGCTGAGGCACGAGGTGCTGGAAGCACGGAGGTACTGAGGCACGGAGGTACTGAGGCACGGAGGTGCTGGAAGCACGGAGGTACTGAGGCACGGAGGTGCTGAGGCACGGAGGTGCTGAGGCACGGAGGTACTGAGGCACGGAGGTGCTGAGGCACGGAGGTACTGAGGCACGGAGGTGCTGAGGCACGGAGGTGCTGAGGCACGGAGGTGCTGAGGCACGGAGGTACTGAGGCACGGAGGTACTGAGCTCTGGAGATCCCAACTACAACAGTAGTAAAACTGAAACACGACAACTGTGGTTATAGTGGAGAACACGGAATTCTGTACTGTGCCTTTAAGACAAAACACTGCAGCTGTGCCTTTACATTGAGACTCAGGGAAATGGTGAAATCAATGGCAACACAAAAGTAAACCATACGGTAACAAGGGAACAGAGTTTCCACAGGAACTTAGGTACAAAGGTTACCTTTAGGGAGCTCAGCTTTTCAGACTCACACAAGGCTGTATGTGACACAAGGAACTGGCCCAGATTGCAACTCAGCCTCCTGATTTATACTTCCTGGTCCTTGATGATTGGTGGGCAGGATTAGGTGATGTCACTGACATGTGACTACTCTAGCCAAGGCTGTGATGTAGAATGAGGCCTAGCAGGCCAAGAGAACACTGAAGCCTGGACTTCTGCAAAACACAGGATGCTTGCTTTTAGATTACTGAATTCAGCCTCACACAGGAGATCACCACAGGTGGAGCTGATTACCTCTCAGGCAGAGAACTCAGGAATACTCATAGTGCTGACAAGCTGTTTAACTCCGTGAGTGAAAAGACACAGGATCCAGGACAGATGGCAGGGGTAAGTCACCAAATATAAACCTACAGTCAGGATTGTGACAGTATCCCCCTCTTCAAGGGTGGACTCCGGACACCCATCTTGAATCTTAGAGGAACTTGATGAATCACTTGTACACAAAGCTTCTAAAAAGTGGAAACCAGAGGGTCCAGAACAAAACTTAAGCTGGATTCTTTAGAAGTCTTCCTGATCTTCATCTTCAGAACAGGTAGACCATCCATCATAGACAAGACTGGAATTTCCTTCATCCGAAAGGACTGAGGAATAAACTGTAGAAGGTTCCAAAGGTTTAGGACTAAATTCTTTAACTACAGCGTTACTAAAAGTCTGTAAGTCATGGAACACAGGATCATTACTCTCAAAGAGCATGTTGGCCCACTCCAAAGCTCTTCCTCTGAATGCCAGGAACAGATATCGAGTAACGTTGGAAGGAGTTATTGCACCTGAAGGATCAGACTCCATCCGAGAGAGAAATTGTTCAACCAGAGCGGCATATTGCAATAAATCTCCATCAAAGTAAATAGGTGGAAAACCATCAGACGAAAGCTTAGAGGATGAAACTGAAGAAAGCTTTGGCTGGACGAGTAGGACTGGATTGGATCCGAGGATACTTGGATTGGCTGGAGCCAAAGGAGACGGACCAGGCTGGTCCTGGAGTATTGCTGGACCGGCTGGAACCGGGACGGACTGACCAGGCGGAACCTGGAGTATTGCTGGACCGGCTGGAACCGGGACGGGCTGAGCCCTTTCTTCACAGGGCTGGGCTGAGGCAAGAGCCCCCACTTCACGGGGCTGGGCTGAGGCAAGAGCCCCCTCTTCACGGGGCTGGGCTGAGGCAAGAGCCCCCTCTTCACGGGGCTGGGCTGAGGCAAGAGCCCCCTCTTCACGGGGCTGGGCAGCACTCTGTAGAATCTCTGGCTGGGCAGCACTCTGTAGAATCTCTGGCTGGGCAGCACTCTGTAGAATCTCTGGCTGGGCAGCACTCTGTAGAATCTCTGGCTGGGCAGCACTCTGTAGAATCTCTGGCTGGGCAGCACTCTGTAGAATCTCTGGCTGGGCAGCACTCTGTAGAATCTCTGGCTGGGCAGCACTCTGTAGAATCTCTGGCTGGGCAGCACTCTGTAGACTCACTGGCTGGGCAGCACTCTGTAGACTCACTGGCTGGGCAGCACTCTGTAGACTCACTGGCTGGGCAGCACTCGGTAGACTCACTGGCTGGGCAGCACTCTGTAGACTCACTGGCTGGGCAGCACTCTGAAGACTCTCTGGGGCTGGACGCTCTGAAGACGCCCCTCCTGGGGCTGGACGCTCTGAAGACGCCCCTCCTGGGGCTGGATGCTCTGAAGACGCCCCTCCTGGGGCTGGACGCTCTGAAAACGCCCCTCCTGGGTCTGTGGACACGGACTCCTCTGTGACCGTAAATGGCTTGAACATTCTTCTCTGGACACCCAACTTGGGATAAGGTCTTTTAACCACCGGACCCCAGTCATAAATTTGAGTCTCTCTCAGAAGAGTAGCCTTCTTGATACCCCCGTCAGCAGCAGAAGAATCGGATACTGTGGATGACTTGTAGACATGAGCACTATGATACTGAGATTTGTCACTATTACCTGGCTTGCGAAGAATGCAGTCTTTAACAAAATGACCAGAATTTCCACAGTAAAGACAGAGATGTAGCTCCTTACGCCGCTGACGTTCAGCTTCAGAGAGCTTGGGCCGTGGATAGCTCTGATGAAAAACTTTCCCTTGCGCAGAGGAAGAGACTCTATTAACTGGATGGGACAAAACAGGATCAACAACGTTGGTAGTATTCCTGAGGAGATCAGGCATCACAGAGAGAATACTAGACAAAAATTCTTGTAACTGTAGTAACATCTGGTAGAAAATCTGCAGTTGGTCAGGAGTCTTAGAGCAGAAGGTCATAGAATCTCTGGAGGACGAATTCCGCTGCAGACACTGTGCCAATCGATGCTGAGTCGACTCCAGACCTTCCAAGCGTCCTGCAATATTGCTTAGGAGGTCATGCGTCAGACTAACACTTTCGGCCGGGTCCATGTGGCCAGTTCCTACTGTCATGACTGAGGTTTTTGTGAACCCGGTGTAGTGAAGTCTGTGCGGGCGACTGGAGGATTATGTGAATACTACCACTGACCTGGTTCTGAAATGCTGTGGACTCTGGGTCTCCTCCGGTGACTGGGAAGAGGAACCGCAGCAGAGATGGCCGAATCTAGGTTCTCCTCATGCAGGATTAGGTCGGCAGACAGGAGGCATGCTGAAGGTCTCCTGAAAGACAGAACTGGAAAGGCACTGATGAATCAGTGAAGAATACCAGGTATAATTGTGCTAACGGGGTGCTTGGAGACACTGAGGTGCTTGCGGACACTGAGGTGCTTGCGGACACTGAGGTGCTTGCGGACACTGAGGTGCTTGCGGACACTGAGGTGCTTGGAGGCACTGAGGTGCGTGGAGGCACTGAGGTGCGTGGAGGCACTGAGGTGCGTGGAGGCACTGAGGTGCTTGGAGGCACTGGGGTGCGTGGAGGCACGGAGGTACTGAAGCACGGAGATGCTGGAAGCACGGAGATGCTGAGGCACGAGGTGCTGGAAGCACGGAGGTACTGAGGCACGGAGGTACTGAGGCACGGAGGTGCTGGAAGCACGGAGGTACTGAGGCACGGAGGTGCTGAGGCACGGAGGTGCTGAGGCACGGAGGTACTGAGGCACGGAGGTGCTGAGGCACGGAGGTGCTGAGGCACGGAGGTGCTGAGGCACGGAGGTACTGAGGCACGGAGGTACTGAGCTCTGGAGATCCCAACTACAACAGTAGTAAAACTGAAACACGACAACTGTGGTTATAGTGGAGAACACGGAATTCTGTACTGTGCCTTTAAGACAAAACACTGCAGCTGTGCCTTTACATTGAGACTCAGGGAAATGGTGAAATCAATGGCAACACAAAAGTAAACCATACGGTAACAAGGGAACAGAGTTTCCACAGGAACTTAGGTACAAAGGTTACCTTTAGGGAGCTCAGCTTTTCAGACTCACACAAGGCTGTATGTGACACAAGGAACTGGCCCAGATTGCAACTCAGCCTCCTGATTTATACTTCCTGGTCCTTGATGATTGGTGGGCAGGATTAGGTGATGTCACTGACATGTGACTACTCTAGCCAAGGCTGTGATGTAGAATGAGGCCTAGCAGGCCAAGAGAACACTGAAGCCTGGACTTCTGCAAAACACAGGATGCTTGCTTTTAGATTACTGAATTCAGCCTCACACAGGAGATCACCACAGGTGGAGCTGATTACCTCTCAGGCAGAGAACTCAGGAATACTCATAGTGCTGACAAGCTGTTTAACTCCGTGAGTGAAAAGACACAGGATCCAGGACAGATGGCAGGGGTAAGTCACCAAATATAAACCTACAGTCAGGATTGTGACACGAGGTCGCTGGATGACTAAGCTCAGCGACCCAAGTGGCCGACACAAACACCTGGCCCATCTAGGAGTGGCACTGCAGTGTCACGCAGGATGGCCCTTCCAAAAAACACTCCCCAAACAGCACATGACGCAAAGAAAAAAAGAGGCGCGATGAGATAGCTGTGTGACTAAGCTCAGCGACCCTAGTGGCCGACACAAACACCTGGCCCATCTAGGAGTGGCACTGCAGTGTCACGCAGGATGGCCCTTCCAAAAAACACTCCCCAAACAGCACATGACGCAAAGAAAAAAAGAGGCGCAATGAGGTAGCTGTGTGAGTAAGCTAAGCGACCCTAGTGGCCGACACAAACACCTGGCCCATCTAGGAGTGGCACTGCAGTGTCAGGCCGGATGGCCCTTCCAAAAAATACTCCCCAAACAGCACATGACGCAAAGAAGAAAAAAAAGAGGCGCAATGAGGTAGCTGTGTGACTAAGATAAGTGACCCTAGTGGCTGACACAAACACCTGGCCCATCTAGGAGTGGCACTGCAGTGTCACGCAGGATGGCCCTTCCAAAAAATACTCCCCAAACAGCACATGACGCAAAGAAGAAAAAAAAGAGGCGCAATGAGGTAGCTGTGTGACTAAGATAAGCGACCCTGGTGGCCGACACAAACACCTGGCCCATCTAGGAGTGGCACTGCAGTGTCACGCAGGATGGCCCTTCCAAAAAATACTCCCCAAACAGCACATGACGCAAAGAAAAATGAAAGAAAAAAGAGGTGCAAGATGGAATTGTCCTTGGGCCCTCCCACCCACCCTTATGTTGTATAAACAGGACATGCACACTTTAACCAACCCATCGTTTCAGTGACAGGGTCTGCCACACGACTGTGACTGAAATGACGGGTTGGTTTGGACCCCCACCAAAAAAGAAGCAATTAATCTCTCCTTGCACAAACTGGCTCTACAGAGGCAAGATGTCCACCTCATCATCATCGTCCGATTCATCACCGTGTACATCCCCCTCCTCACAGATTATCAATTCGTCCCCACTGGAATCCACCATCACAGCTCCCTGTGTACTTTGTGGAGGCAATTGCTGCTGGTGAATGTCTCCATGGAGGAATTGATTATAATTCATTTTAATGAACATCATCTTCTCCACATTTTCTGGAAGTAACCTCGTACGCCGATTGCTGACAAGGTGAGCGGCGGCACTAAACACTCTTTCGGAGTACATACTTGTGGGAGGGCAACTTAGGTAAAATAAAGCCAGTTTGTGCAAGGGCCTCCAAATTGCCTCTTTTTCCTGCCAGTATACGTACGGACTGTCTGACGTGCCTACTTGGATGCGGTCACTCATATAATCCTCCACCATTCTTTCAATGGTGAGAGAATCATATGCAGTGACAGTAGACGACATGTCCGTAATCGTTGTCAGGTCCTTCAGTCCGGACCAGATGTCAGCATCAGCAGTCGCTCCAGACTGCCCTGCATCACCGCCAGCGGGTGGGCTCGGAATTCTGAGCCTTTTCCTCGCACCCCCAGTTGCGGGAGAATGTGAAGGAGGAGATGTTGACAGGTCGCGTTCCGCTTGACTTGACAATTTTCTCACCAGCAGTTCTTTGAACCCCTGCAGACTTGTGTCTGCCGGAAAGAGAGATACAACGTAGGTTTTAAATCTAGGATCGAGCACGGTGGCCAAAATGTAGTGCTCTGATTTCAACAGATTGACCACCCGTGAATCCTTGTTAAGCGAATTAAGGGCTCCATCCACAAGTCCCACATGCCTAGCGGAATCGCTCAGTGTTAGCTCCTCCTTCAATGTCTCCAGCTTCTTCTGCAAAAGCCTGATGAGGGGAATGACCTGACTCAGGCTGGCAGTGTCTGAACTGACTTCACGTGTGGCAAGTTCAAAAGGTTGCAGAACCTTGCACAACGTTGAAATCATTCTCCACTGCGCTTGAGACAGGTGCATTCCACCTCCTATATCGTGGTCAGTTGTATAGGCTTGAATGGCCTTTTGCTGCTCCTCCAACCTCTGAAGCATATAGAGGGTTGAATTCCACCTCGTTACCACTTCTTGCTTCAGATGATGGCAGGGCAGGTTCAGGCGTTTTTGGTGTTGCTCAAGTCTTCTGTACGTGGTGCCTGTACGCCGAAAGTGTCCCGCAATTCTTCTGGCCACCGACAGCATCTCTTGCACGCCCCTGTCGTTTTTTAAATAATTCTGCACCACCAAATTCAAGGTATGTGCAAAACATGGGACGTGCTGGAATTTGCCCATATTTAATGCACACACAATATTGCTGGCGTTGTCCGATGCCACAAATCCACAGGAGAGTCCAATTGGGGTAAGCCATTCTGCGATGATCTTCCTCAGTTGCCGTAAGAGGTTTTTAGCTGTGTGCGTATTCTGGAAAGCGGTGATACAAAGCGTAGCCTGCCTAGGAAAGAGTTGGCGTTTGCGAGATGCTGCTACTGGTGCCGCCGCTGCTGTTCTTGCGGCGGGAGTCAATACATCTACCCAGTGGGCTGTCACAGTCATATAGTCCTGAGTCTGCCCTGCTCCACTTGTCCACATGTCCGTGGTTAAGTGGACATTGGGTACAACTGCATTTTTTAGGACACTGGTGAGTCTTTTTCTGAGGTCTGTGTACATTTTCGGTATCGCCTGCCTAGAGAAATGGAACCTAGATGGTATTTGGTACCGGGGACACAGTACCTCAATCAAGTCTATAGTTGGCTCTGCAGTAATGATGGATACCGGAACCACGTTTCTCACCGCCCAGGATGCCAAGGCCTCAGTTATCCGCTTTGCAGCAGGATGACTGCTGTGATATTTCATCTTCCTCGCAAAGGACTGTTGGACAGTCAATTGCTTGGTGGAAGTAGTAAAAGTGGTCTTACGACTTCCCCTCTGGGATGACCATCGACTCCCAGCAGCAACAACAGCAGCGCCAGCAGCAGTAGGCGTTACACGCAAGGATGCATCGGAGGAATCCCAGGCAGGAGAGGACTCGTCAGAATTGCCAGTGACATGGCCTGCAGGACTATTGGCATTCCTGGGGAAGGAGGAAATTGACACTGAGGGAGTTGGTGGGGTGGTTTGCGTGAGCTTGGTTACAAGAGGAAGGGATTTACTGGTCAGTGGACTGCTTCCGCTGTCGCCCAAAGTTTTTGAACTTGTCACTGACTTATGATGAATGCGCTGCAGGTGACGTATAAGGGAGGATGTTCCGAGGTGGTTAACGTCCTTACCCCTACTTATTACAGCTTGACAAAGGCAACACACGGCTTGACACCTGTTGTCCGCATTTCTGTTGAAATACTTCCACACCGAAGAGCTGATTTTTTTGGTATTTTCACCAGGCATGTCAATGGCCATATTCCTCCCACGGACAACAGGTGTCTCCCCGGGTGCCTGACTTAAACAAACCACCTCACCATCAGAATCCTCCTTGTCAATTTCCTCCCCAGCGCCAGCAACACCCATATCCTCCTCATCCTGGTGTACTTCAACACTGACATCTTCAATCTGACTATCAGGAACTGGACTGCGGGTGCTCGTCCAGCACTTGCAGGGGGCGTGCAAATGGTGGAAGGCGCATGCTCTTCACGTCCAGTGTTGGGAAGGTCAGGCATCGCAACCGACACAATTGGACTCTCCTTGTGGATTTGTGATTTCGAAGAACGCACAGTTCTTTGCTGTGCTTTTGCCAGCTTAAGTCTTTTCATTTTTCTAGCGAGAGGCTGAGTGCTTCCATCCTCATGTGAAGCTGAACCACTAGCCATGAACATAGGCCAGGGCCTCAGCCGTTCCTTGTCACTCCGTGTGGTAAATGGCATATTGGCAAGTTTACGCTTCTCCTCCGACGATTTTATTTTAGATTTTTGAGTCCTTTTTTTACTGATATTTTGTGTTTTGGATTTTACATGCTCTGTACTATGACATTGGGCATCGGCCTTGGCAGACGACGTTGATGGAATTTAATCGTCTCGGCCATGACTAGTGGCAGCAGCTTCAGCACGAGGTGGAAGTGGATCTTGATCTTTCCCTATTTTTGGAACCTCAACATTTTTGTTCTCCATATTTTAATAGGCACAACTAAAAGGCACCTCAGGTAAACAATGGAGATGGATGGATACTAGTATACTTATGGATGACGAGTGACTGACGACACAGAGGTAGCTACAGCCGTGGACTACCGTACTGCGTCTGCTAGTATAGAGATGATAATGATATATAAAAAATATATATATATCACTACTGCAGGTATATATAATATAATGACGGACCTGCTGGACACTGTCAGCAGACTCCTAAACTACTAGTATGAAGAAGATAGAAAAAAAACCCCCACCACAGGTAGGTATACAACTATGGACGAGCACTGACGACACAGAGGTAGCTACAGCCGTGGACTACCGTACTGCGTCTGCTAGTATAGAGATGATAATGATATAAAAAATATATATATATCACTACTGCAGGTATATATAATATAATGACGGACCTGCTGGACACTGTCAGCAGACTCCTAAACTACTAGTATGAAGAAGATAGAAAAAAAAACCCCACCACAGGTAGGTATACAATTATGGACGAGCACTGACGACACAGAGGTAGCTACAGCCGTGGACTACCGTACTGCGTCTGCTAGTATAGAGATGATAATGATATAAAAAATATATATATATCACTACTGCAGGTATATATGATATAATGACGGACCTGCTGGACACTGTCAGCAGACTCCTAAACTACTAGTATGAAGAAGATAGAAAAAAAAAAAACCACCACAGGTAGGTATACAATTATGGACGAGCACTGACGACACAGAGGTAGCCACAGCCGTGGACTACCGTGCTGCATCTGCTAGTATAGAGATGATAATGATATAAAAAATATATATATATATCACTACTGCAGGTATATATAATATAATGACGGACCTGCTGGACACTGTCAGCAGACTCCTAAACTACTAGTATGAAGAAGATAGAAAAAAAAACCCCACCACAGGTAGGTATACAATTATGGACGAGCACTGACGACACAGAGGTAGCTACAGCCGTGGACTACCATACTGCGTCTGCTAGTATAGAGATGATAATGATATAAAAAATATATATATATCACTACTGCAGGTATATATAATATAATGACGGACCTGCTGGACACTGTCAGCAGACTCCTAAACTACTAGTATGAAGAAGATAGAAAAAAAAACCCCACCACAGGTAGGTATACAATTATGGACGAGCACTGACGACACAGAGGTAGCCATAGCCGTGGACTACCGTACTGCGTCTGCTAATATAGAGATGATAAAGATGATAGAGATGAACAAAAAAAATATAACACTACTGCAGGTAAATATTTATATAATATAATGAATGACGGACCTGCTGGACAATGTCAGCAGAATGCGTTTATAGAATAAAAAAAAAAAACACCACAGGAGTGTTTAACTTTTTCAGGCAGACAATATACTGGTGGTCACTGGTCAGTCACACTGGCAGCAAAAGTGTGCACTGTACTCCTGCTATAACTGCACCCCAGTCTCCCCCACAATTCAGCTGTGTGAGCAGTGAGCACTCAGCACAGTCAGATATACATAGATGATATTATCAATCATGCAGCACACTGAGGCTGAGCACAGATATGGTATGTGACTGTGTATCGTTTTTTTTTCAGGCAGAGAACGGATTATATTAAATAATAAAGTGGTCAGTCACTAGTAACTAACTATCAGCAAAACTCTGCACTCTGAGTACTCCTAATGCTCCCCAAAATTACTAAGTAATCAACTCAAGTGTCTCTATCTATTCTAACGGAGAGGACGCCAGCCACGTCCTCTCCCTATCAATCTCAATGCACGTGTGAAAATGGCGGCGACGCGCGGCTCCTTATATAGAATCCGAGTCTCGCGATAGAATACAAGCCTCGCGAGAATCCGACAGCGGGATGATGACGTTCGGGCGCGCTCGGGTTAGCCGAGCAAGGCGGGAAGATCCGAGTCTGCCTCGGACCCGTGTAAAAAGGCTGAAGTTCGGAGGGGTTCGGATTCCGAGGAACCGAACCCGCTCATCTCTAGAAACTACCCAAATGACCATGATCAAAAACACAAGGCCAAGTCGACCTGTCATTGGCTACAGCAGAATAAAGTGAAGGTTCTGGAGTGGCCATCTTCAGTCTCCTGACCTCAATATCATTGAGCCACTCTGGGGAGATCTCAAATGTGCAGTTCGTGCAAGACAGCCCAAGAATTTACAAGAACTGGTGGCTTTTTGCTAAGAAGAATGGGGAGCTTTACCATCTGAGAAAATAAAGAGCCTCATCCACAACTACCACAAAAGACTTCAAGCTGTCATTGATGTTAAAGGGGGCAATACACGGTATTAAGAACTGGGGTATGTAAACTTTCGATCAGGGTCATTTGGGTAGTTTCTGTTGTCACTATGATTTAAAAAGAGTAAACACAGTTGTTTGACAATAAATGGCTTCACCCAACCACTAACCATGAGTGAAAGAAAAGTTTGTGAGTTATCATTCATATTCTCTGACAAATGTCCAGAAAATCACAAATTCTAGGGTATGTAAACTTATGAGCACAACTGTATATCTATATATACATATCTCATATATATATATATATATATATATATATATATTTTATTTTTTTTGTCAGGAACAGCAGGGTCCCTAGTGACATTAATACGTTCTTAATGTGTATGAAACATGTACTGAATGCCGATGTTGTGAATCTAATCAGGAAACATTATGGTCGACATAAGACATAGTATTCGTGTCGATAACAGGGAGTAGTAACTGGGCAAAATAAAATTTTGCGACCCCGAGGGGTCTGAGGGAAATATATATATTATTAATATTACGCCCCCACAAATATTACTACGTCTGTGCTTGAGCCACAGATCAATGCAACCTTACCATACATATATATATATATATATATATACAGGTATAGCTTTTTGAAATGCATCACATTATCATGTTAATTTATACCCAGTCAGATTAGTTGGTGCTGACAGGGTCACCCACACACGCCTGTGTCTCCCATATAGTTTTTTCTTTTGGAAAAGCATACAACTACTGACATGTTGACACTTAATTTCATGAATCAAGTACCATCAGGAGTCGGCGGTGCCGACAGAGGGATTCCCAAGCCGTTTGTGGCAGAGCACTCAGACATGCCGACACACGTGTACTAAACACCCACCGACATTACACTGACCATAAGGGGCAGATCCCAGTTGACAGGGAAAACACAGAAAACGTTTACCAGCTCATTAATCACACGCTCATTATATATAGTGCTCCATTTTTTTTTGCATATATTGCACTAAACAACTGTTCCCCCCCCCCCCCCCCGTTTTACACTGTGAGCTGTTCATCAGTGTTTTGGCAGGGCCAGAGTCTCTGTGAGGAGAAAATGGCGCTGGATAGAGCAGAGAGGGCTAAGCCACGCCCCCTTATCGGCGCGCTTCAGTCCCGCTACTTTAAAAAAAAATTATACTGGCACGGGTCTGTATACAGTGCCTATGCACTGTATACCTCTTTGCCAGGATAATATATGAGGTATATTGCTGCCCAGGGCGTCCCCCCTGCGCCCTGCACCCTTGTAGTGCCGCTTGTGTGTGGGAGCAATGGCGCGCAGCGCGACCGCCGCCATCACTGAAGTCTTCTGTTCTTCGTTTACTCTCCCGGCTTCTTTCTTCTGGCTCTGTGAGGGAGGTGACGGCACGTCTCCGGGAACGAGCAGCTAGGCGTACCAAGTGATCAGACCCTCTGGAGCTAATGGTGTCCAGAGCCTTTAAACTCACAGAAGTAGGTCTGCTTCTCTCTCCTCAGTACCACGATGCAGGGAGCCTGTTGCCAGCAGTGCTCCCTGAAAATAATAAACCTAACATAAAGTCTTTTTCGAGAACCTCAGTAGAGCTCCTCAGTGTGTGACCATTCTCTCTGGACACAGAATCTAACTGGAGTCTGGAGGAGGGGCATAGAGGGAGGAGCCAGTTCACACTCATTCAAAGTCTTAAAGTGCCCATGTCTCCTGCAGATCCCGTCTATACCCCATGGTCCTTTTGGAGTCCCCAGCATCCTCTAGGACGTATGAGAAATAGCAGCCCCAATAGAAGAGATATAGCAGTCCCAATAGAAGAGATATACTGTAGCAGCCCCAACAGAAGAGATATAGCAGCCCCAATAGAAGGAATATAGCAGCCCCAACAGAAGGAATATAGCAGCCCCAACAGAAGGAATATAGCAGCCCCAACAGAAGAGATATAGCAACCCAAATAGAAGGAATATAGCAGCCCCAATAGAACAGATATAGCAGCCCCAATAGAAGGAATATAGCAGCCCCAATAGAAGGAATATAGCAGCCCCTAATAGAAGGTATATAGCAGCCCCAATAGAAGAGATATAGAAGCCCCAATAGAAGGAATATAGCAGCCCCAACAGAAGAGATATAGCAGCCCAAATAGAAGGAATATAGCAGCCCCAATAGAACAGATATAGCAGCCCCAATAGAAGGAATATAGCAGCCCCAATAGAAGGAATATAGCAGCCCCTAATATAAGGTATATAGCAGCCCCAATAGAAGAGATATAGCAGCCCCAATAGAAGGAATATAGCATCCCCAATAGAAGGAATATAGCAGCCCCTAATAGAAGGTATATAGCAGCCCCAATAGAAGAGATATAGCAGCCCAAATAGAAGGAATATATCAGCCCCAATAGAACAGATATAGCAGCCCCAATAGAAGGAATATAGCAGCCCCAATAGAAGGAATATAGCAGCCCCTAATAGAAGGTATATAGCAGCCCCAATAGAAGAGATATAGAAGCCCCAATAGAAGGAATATAGCAGCCCCAATAGAAGAGATATGGCAGCCCCAACAGAAGAGATATAATGTAGCAGCCCCAATAGAAGAGATATAGCAGTCCCAATAGAAGAGATATAGCAGCCCCAATAGAAGAGATATAGCAGCCCCAACAGAAGAGATATACTATAGCAGCCCCAATAGAAGAGATATAGCAGCCCCAACAGAAGAGATATACTATAGCAGCCCCAATAGAAGAGATATAGCAGTTCTAGCAGATGAGATATAGCAGCCCCAATAGAAGGAATATAGCAGCCCCAATAGAAGAGATATAGCAGCCCCAACAGAAGGAATATAGCAGCCCCAATAGAAGGAATATAGCAGCCCCTAATAGAAGAGATATGGCAGCCCCAACAGAAGAGATATAATGTAGCAGCCCCAATAGAAGAGATATAGCAGTCCCAATAGAAGAGATATAGCAGCCCC